>NW_026652286.1:834508-999914 GCF_009828535.3 Hylobates moloch | reverse complement strand
AAAAAGAAAATGGGGCTTGCTGCCGGGCGTGGTGGCTCATGCCTGAAATCCTAGCACTTTGGGAGGCCGAGGCAGGGGGAATCACCTGAGGTCAGGAGTTCGAGACCAGCCTGGCTGACATGGTGAAACCCCATCTCTACTGAAAATACAAAAATTAGCTGGGTGTGGTGGTGCACACCTGTGGTCCCAGCTACTCGGGAGGCTGAGGCAGGAGAATCGCTTGAACCCAGGAGGCTGAGGTTGCAGTGAGCCGAGATCACGCCACTGCACTCCAGCCTGGGTGACAGAGCAAGACTCCATCTCAAAAAAAAAAAAAAAAAAGAAAAAGAAAATGGGGCCTGCCCATTAAATGGACTAACACACAACACTTGATAAACATCAGGGTGAAAGTACAGGAAGTGACTCACCAAGAAGCCTTGAATGGAAAAGTGTAGCAGATGGTTGCTAAAAGAAATCTGACAAAGCCTGGGGAACTGTGTAGGGTGCAGAGACTTTGACAATGTGTATGAGAGACATATTCTCTGGGTATCATGACTTTAGCTCATGTTTTGTTGCATTTCAGTCTTCTCAGCAGGAAGACTGTTTCCAAGAAAAACGTACTATTTATTGGCCAGGTGCGGTGGCTCATGCCTGTAATCCCAGTACTTTGGGAGGCCGAGGCAGGCAGATCACGGGGTCAAGAGATTGAGACCATCCTGGCCAACATGGTGAAATCCTGTCTCTACTAAAAATACAAAAATTAGCTGGGCGTGGTGACATGTGCCAGTAGTCCCAGCTACTCAAGAGGCTGAGGCAGGAGAATCATTTGAACCCGGGAGGCAGAGCTTGCAGTGAGCCGAGATCATGCTACTGCCCTCTAGCCTGGCAACAGAGCAAGACTCCGTCTCAAAAAAAAAAAATTATTTATTTTACAAACACTTATGTGGTAGTTACCATATATGCCACATATTTATGAGATAGGTACTATTATTATTCCCATTTTACAGATGGGAAAACCAAAGCCCAGAGAGGTTAAATAACTTACACAAGGTCACACTGCCTTATAAGTGGTAGAGCCAGGACTCAACCCCAGGCAGTCTGGCACCAGAATCCACATCCTCACCCATACTGCAATATTCCCTCGAGGATGTGATACATGAAATGTATCTCTAGTGTTCAAATAAGTAAGGCCAATGCCAGTGAAAAATGAGTCTTTTTTTTTTTCTTTGAAACAGGGTCTCACTCTGTCGCCCAGGCTGAATGCAGTGGTGTGATCAATCACGGCTCAATGCAGCCTCGACCTTCTGGGCTCAGGTGATCCTCCTTGAGTAGCTGAGACTACAGGTGTGAGCCACCGTGCCCTGCTGAAAAAGGATTTTTTTTTTTTTTTTTTTTAGCCAGAGTCTTGCTCTGTCGCCCAGGCTGGAGTGCAAGTAGAACAATCTCGGCTCACTGCAACTTCCGCCTCCCAGGTTCAAGCAATTCTCCTGCTCAGCCTCCCAAGTAGCTGGGACTACAGGTGTGCCACCACGCCTAGTTGATTTTTGTATTTTTAGTAGAGACCAGGTTTCACTGTGTTGCCCAGGCTGGTCTCAAACTCCTGAGCTCAGGCAATCCGTCTGCCTCGGCCTCCTAAAGTGCTGGGATTACAGGGATAAGCCACCACATCCGGCCTTTTTTCTTTTTCTTTTTTCTTTTTTTGAGATGGAGTTTCGCTTTGTCATCCAGGCTGGAGTGCAGTGGCGTGATCTTGGCTCACTGCAACCTCCGCCTTCCAGATTCAAGCAATTCTCCTGCCTCAGCCTCCTAAGTAGCTGGAATTACAGGAGTGCACCACCACGCCCAGCTAATTTTTGTATTTTCAGTAGAGACGGGGTTTTGCCATGTTGCCCAGGCTGGTCTCAAACTCCTGACCTCAGGTGATCCCCCTGCCTCGGCCTCCCAAAGTGCTGGGATTACAGACATGAACTGCCGTGCCCTGCTGAAAAAGGATTCTTTATAAACAAAAATAAGAGTTGCCTCTATTTCTAGAAATGTGGAGCCCTCAATAATTTTCATGACAGAATTGGCAGGTGATGGTGTCTGGTGCCTGTAATCCCAGCACTTTGGGAGGGTGAGGTGGGTGGATTGCTTGAGTCCAGGAGTTCGAGACCAGCCTGGGCAACATGGTGAAATCCTGTCACAACAAAAAATATAAGAATTAGCTAGGTGTGCCGGGCGCGGTGGCTCACGCTTGTAATCCCAGCACTTTGGGAGGCCGAGGCGGGCGGATCACAAGGTCAGGAGATCGAGACCACAGTGAAACCCCGTCGCTACTAAAAATACAAAAAAAAATTAGCCGGGCATGGTGGCGGGCGCCTGTAGTCCCAGCTACTTGGAGAGGCTGAGGCAGGAGAATGGCGTGAACCTGGGAGGCGGAGCTTGCAGTGAGCTGAGACTGCGCCACTGCACTCCAGCCTGGGTGACAGAGCAAGACTCCGTCTCAAAAAAAAAAAAAAAAAAGAATTAGCTAGGTGTGATGGTATGCACCTGTAGTCCCAGCTACTAGGGAGGCTGAAGTGGGAAGGATGGCTTGCGCCTGGGAGGTTGAGGCTGCAGTGAGCTGTGATTGTGCCACTGCACTCCAGTCTGGGTGACAGAACAAGTCCCTGTCTCAAAGAAAAAAAACAAGAATACCAGAATTATTATTTAATTCAGCACCTCTTGTGTGCCAGACACAGCGCTAAATGCTCTGCATACTTCGTCATTGAACCATACCAACAATTTTCTGAGATGGGTTCAGATATGATTCCCATTTCACAGATGAGGCTTAGAGGGGTTAAGACATTTGCTCAAAGTTACACAGCAAAGCCTTGTAGACTTTTTTTTTTTTTTTTTTTTGACGGAGTCTCACTCTGTCGCCCAGGCTGGAGTACAGTAGTGCGATCTTGGGTCACTGCAACCTCTGCCTCCCGTGTTCAAGCAATTCTCCTGCCTCAGCCTCCCAAGTAGCTGGGATTACAGGCACCTGCCACCACCACGCCCGGCAGGTGCTGGTGTTTTTAGTACAGACGGGGTTTCGCCCTGTTGGCCAGGCTCTTCTCGAACTCTTGACCTCAGGTGATCCGCCCACCTCAGCCTCTGAAAGTGCTGGGATTACAGGCGTGAGCCACTGTGCCTGGCCCCAGTAAACTTCTTAGTGAGTTCCTAGTAGTTCCCTAAGGTGAGGAGAGAAGAAAGTTCCTGCTGCTCCTGCTGCATGCGTCAGCCTCCCTTCTTCCTCCCCAGGGCTGCAAGTGGAATTCATTAACCCCATCTTCGAGTTCTCCAGGGCCATGAATGAGCTGCAACTCAATGATGCCGAGTTTGCTTTGCTCATTGCTATCAGCATCTTCTCTGCAGGTGTGGAGGAGGGGCAAGGGGAAACAGCAAGAGACTTGCACCAAGGAGGGCTGCAGGCCCCACAGGAATGGGGGGGCGGCAGGGGGTGGTGGCTTGGGAGGGTGGAGGCATTTGCTGTGTTATTTTAGGATGAGAGAGCTTGGCTGGAGCATGTCTCTATATTTTGGTTGCAATTTGGGGTATGGAACTGGACCCTGGCCAGACCTGCTCCTCAACTCTCTTGGTGACCTATAGACCGGCCCAACGTGCAGGACCAGCTCCAGGTAGAGAGGCTGCAGCACACATATGTGGAAGCCCTGCATGCCTACGTCTCCATCCACCATCCACATGTGAGTCTCCCCATGGTGCCCCTTTCCCTCCTTCCCACACACAGGCCCATTCCCTGACATACCTACTTTCCCTTCAAGAATTTCTCTCTGACTGCATGGTGTGCAGACAATTCACCTCTCCCACAACTCCCCTACCCTTGCCCCGCTTCCCTGGGGACAGGCAAAAGCTGTGCTTGTCTCTCTCCTTTCCCCAGGACCGACTGATGTTCCCACGGATGCTAATGAAACTGGTGAGCCTCCGGACCCTGAGCAGCGTCCACTCAGAGCAAGTGTTTGCACTGCGTCTACAGGACAAAAAGCTCCCACCGCTGCTCTCTGAGATCTGGGATGTGCACGAATGACTGTTCTGTCCCCATATTTTCCGTTTTCTTGGCCGAATGGCTGAGGCCTGGTGGCTGCCTCCTAGAAGAGGAACAGACTGAGAAGGGCAAACATTCCGGGGAGCTGGGCAAGGAGATCCTCCCGTGGCATTAAAAGAGAGTCAAAGGGTTGGGAGTTTTGTGGCTTCTGAGCAGTGGAGCCCTCGCTAACACTGTGCTATGTCTGAAGACCACGCTGACCCCACAAACGGATGGGACTGGGGGCCACTCTGCACAAGGTTCTCCAGGGCCCTGCCCATCCTGCCTCCGCCACTTCCTGTTTTTCCCACAGGGCCCCAAGAAAAATTCTCCACTGTCACTCTGTGGTATGGCCATAAATGTCTCAGCGCCGCCTCACTGATAGGTCTGGTACTGTTTGAACAGGAAGATCAAAATGAATACAAAATGAGAGAAACCAATTTCTGGATTGGGGGTGGGGACACGGTAATAGAGGAGGAAGCCTGCGGTCTTTAGGATCCGCCTCCAGGCTCAGAGGAGGGAGAGTCACAAATGACAGCCTTGGCCGTGAGAGGGGGCCTGTTCTTACTAACCCCCACTGCGCCATATGGGTAAATGGAATGCTGAGGCTTAGGCGCCCCCTTCCCCTGCTGGGATCCAGGTAGGATCCGGTTGCCTTTCTGCGGTGGAGGGGGAAGTGTTGGATTTCAGCGCTAAGGCCTCGGCGGTGCACCTCACGTGCGTGTGTAGCATGCCTTGGTTTTTCCTTTGGCATCTGAAAAAGGCACAACCTGAAAGACCCGGAACCCAGTTTCGGTCCCCAGGCCCTTTGGGACAGGAAGAGAAGAGCCGTGTGGCCGCGGGGAGGATGTCCTGCGGCGGGGCTGTCCTCGCGGACTGACTGGACTCCATCTCCCAGCGGGCGCCGCGGCGCGGCCACGCCCCCTCTTCCCCGCGCGCGCGCCCGGCGGAGGTACCCGCGGCCGCGCGCCCCCCTCTGTCCCCGCTGCTCAGGCTTGGTAGGCTCCATCTCGCGGCAGCCGGCTTCCCTGCTCGGGCGCCGAGCACCGCCAAAGCGCCTGAGTGGGGGGAACTGAGGGATGGGGAGCCCGTCAGGAAGTCTCAGGGGCCGATTATCTTGGGAAGTGACTTTCAGAGGAATCCACATGTCGTCGAAACGGGCGCTATGACCCCGTCGGGTGAGTCTCTCTGAGCAACCCAAACAGAAGGTACTGCCGTGGGTCCTCCCGTTGGCACGCGACGGCGCTGGGTCGGCCTCCTGCGCCCACGGGCGCTAGGCTAGGTGTGTGCGCAGCCGCTGTCTCCCGAGGTCGGCCCCGCCCCGCGGCGCTCGGCTCGGCGCAGCCCCGGCCCCCCGGGCTGAATGGTACGGCCCCGGCCCCGGCCTCCCCCTCCGCACCCCGCGCGAGTGGTGCGCGCCCCCCAGTGCAGACGCGGAACTGGCGCCCGCTCGGAGCGGCGCCGCGCTGGGGAGCGACTGACGCCCCGCTGCCGGGGGACGTCGGGCCGGGCCCGGTCAGTGCCCTAGAGCTTGGGAGGTAGGAGAGTCTGGGCCGGTGGGGATCCTGGGCGAGCGTCTGGGGACTCCGAGCGGGAGACGGGCTCTGAGAGGACACCGTGGCCCTTGGAGGAAGGGGTCTCTGAGGAGGCCCTGGGGGAGTGTGAAGGGGCGTGGGGCGGGGGTCTGCCGAGGAGGGGCGGGGCCGGGGATGGGGGCGCCCTGGGCCGAGGAGGGGGCTCAGGCTACTGGGCCTGGTTCCTGCCTGGCGGGCGGCTCGGGTTCGGGTTCGGGTTCGGGTTCGGGTTCGGGGCGGCGGCGGGGGAGAACTGTCCAGCAGGTGAGGGGGCGGGCAGAGCTGGCCAGCCCCTGGGCCGAGCCCGCACCACGCTTGGTGGGTGTGCTTGTGCGTGCGCCTATATTTTTGGCTAGAATTTGGAGAAACATGTTTGGTTCTCAAGAATTTTTTTTTTTTAACTTGATGTTTCAAAATTGACTTGCTGGAGAGAGAACACCATTTCATCTTTCTGCAATCGCTCTCCTCCCCATCCTCGTGTATCTACCTTCTTCCACCTTTCCCTGCCCTCCCCTCTACCCCAACCCTGCCAGCTGCCAGCCTCCTTGCTCCAGTTCTCCCGTACGCTGGACCAGTCTGTGCTGATGAGCTTGCAAGGTCACTGCCTGGGGAGGTAGAGGAGGGGAGGAGAGCCTCCTGTTGTGTTCACGTCAGCAGAGATGTCATATCGCTCTCTGGTTCCTGTGGTTTTACTATGAGATCCTGTCCAAAATGAGGGACGAATCCAAAGGGTTGGTTAGCATGGCCATTTCTACTGAAAAGGCATAGGTAACTTAAAAGTTTGTGAATCTTGAATCTACCTCTGGGTGGAGCTGATGGTGATGTCGGACTTCAGCAGATAGATCTGCATTTTGAACTGGATGCTTTTGGAATACAGGAAGATAGGAACCAGAGGCTCTACGTTAGTAAACGTGGTTGAGACAAGAGGCAGAGTCGGAGCCTCGTTGGTTGTGAAGACAGAGTGTGAGTTGTGGGTGATGTTAGAGGATTTAGTCTTAAGAGGAGTTAGAGGTGTTAGTCTTTGTGGGGAGGGGGGAGAGGAGAGAATGAGAAGGAAAATCTTAGTTATCTCTGCAGTCTGAATAATGGAAGGCAGTGCTGCTGATCAGATGTGAATTCTGGCTAAAAATCTATCCTACCACCCGTAGCTAGAATAATAACAAAATCTCAGGGTCCTTGTGGCTCTGGAAGGAAATGATTGTGAATGACTTGAGTTTCGTCAGATAGTTGTCAGTGGAGAGGGACTGAGATCCCACCAAGGCTGGAGAGGCCTGATGCGTACTCAGTAGGAGGTGCTTCAGGCCTGATGTTTGAGATTTTGGCTGGAGAGGGCTCCTGGTTTTCAATGTAAACATAGACTGCAAGGTGTAGCCTAGAGCTCTGGTTCTATAAATTCTGTTTTACTTTTAGATACTTTGGCTCTCACTCTGGTCATTTCTACATAATTTTTTTTTTCGAATCCCATGACAGGTTAACTACATAATTCTTTATTAGAACAAATTATGCTTTTTACTCACATCCCATTTCATTTCTCTATTTCTCTCCCCCTTGGATTCTGCCCAGGAGGAGCTGAGTGCAGCTCTGTTATAGTGCCCCACCTCCTGTAGTTTGCTCATGCCTTTGTTGCAGTTGGGAGAACCAAGGGACTGTTTGGGTTCGTCAATCAGTGGTGATACCTAGAAATGAATATATGGCGTGCTCAGAAACCTGGTGGTGTTCTAGAGATATCACTATCAAAAGCCAGAATTAGGACGAAGTACAAACTACAGACAGATGAGGGAGAAGATAACCTAATTCTTAGCAGGTACTGTCAGTGGGAGAAGTGTCTCTAGGTTCGAGGATAGTGAATTGTTATGGGCCTTGGCCGACCCTGGAGTAGCAGCTGCTAGCAGTGTGCGGTCACCAAGCAGGGGAGGGGCTGTGGCTCTGCTATAAATAGTGTTGGGAGCCAGAGTTGCTATGGAGATAAAACTGAATCCTATTACCTGCAGGTCCTCTGTGGGGAGCAAGGGAAAGGAGAAAGCAGTATTTTGAGGATTCGAGAGGTATTGCAAATAGGTCTTGTTTATTATTAGGTAGGGGAGAAAAAACTTCTACTCATTACCTAAACCAAATAGGGCCTTAAGCATCCAGGGAGTGTGTATGTCTGTATATATGCGGGTGCCCGCAGCAGCAGCAGGTGAGGGAGTAGGGGGTGTGTATGTGTATACGATAACGGGTTTCTCTTCGTGTGCATTGAACAAGGTCTTAGGCCACATGTAGAGCACAGAGGTAGAATCCTGGAACACTAGAAATATGAGAAAAGAACTTCCACTCATAGAAGAAATAGCCCTACTAGAAATAGCTGTGCAGCAGGGTGAAACGTTTTATTTAGAGAAGTGTATAGACACTTAACAGGAAATAAAGTATAATTAAGACCATGAAAGCTTTTCCTAATTTTAGGACATAGTTTGGAAATTTCTCTGAGCACCTCTCCCTGTCCTTGCAGAAATCCTAGTATTTCTGCCTCTAATTCATAGCCTCTGTAATGTATACTAGGACAAGGACTCATCTATGTATATTGTATTACTGATTCTAAGCCTGAGATCAAAATAGAGGAGAGATTATGATTCAGCACCAAGGGCAGAGCTAGTAGCAGTGGCGTCTGGGCTCCTTTCTTGCCTGAAGGAGGGAGAAAAGTGGTGCAGATTAGGCAATTGGGGCATGGACATTTTCATTTGAGATCATGTGAGGTAGAATAGCCAGCTGTTATTGTCTGACCATGGTTAACTAGACAGTCTATATGGTAGTTTCACATCAAGCTGAATGTAGATGGTTGGAAAAGAATAATTGTGTTTCCATCTAGACCTAGAAGTGCAGATTAGTGCTAGCTAGTTGAGGAGTCTGGTTTGATCCTGATCCACCCTGGAGGGGTCCTGAGAGTGACTTCAATTTTTGTTACAATGACTGAGTCCAAATTAGACGGCCTAGGTCTGTTTTTCAGAAACAGAGCCCCAGGCGTTAAGCTGGAAATTAAGTCATTGGTAGGGATAGGTAGGTGAACCATTATTTATCTACTCCTTTTTTTTTTTCTTGAGACGGAGTCTCACTCTGTCGCCCCGGCTCGAGTGCAGTGGCGCGATCTCAGCTCACCACAGCCTCCACCTCCTGGGTTCAAGCGATTCTTGTGCCTCAGACTCCCGAGTAGCTGGGATTACAGACGTGTGCCACCACGCCCGGCTAATTTTTTTGTATTTTTAGTAGAGATGGGGTTTTGCCATGTTGGCCAGCTGGTCTCAAACTCCTGACCTCAGGTGATCCGCCTCGGCCTCCTAGAGTTCTGGGATTACAGGCGCGAGCCACCGTGCCTGGCCTATCTATTTTTTAACATTCGATTCTGTGAGCTCATGAGCCTAGACGTGAGGCTAGACAAGCGTCAAGTTCTCCTATCATTAGTGTGAAAGCGGAAGACCTTCTGACCTCTGCCTCTAGCCGGGAAGAAGTTGAGAGGGTGAGTCCCTTAGGCACAGCAGTGGATCTTATCAGTACTTTTTTTCCTATTAGACTTCGATTTTCATAATTCCTCCCGGGAATGCTGACCCCTTGCTTGGTGCCCTGATGCTTCTCTGAGATGAACTGATGAATTGGAACCATGGTGCAAAAGAAGAAGTTCTGTCCTCGGTTACTTGACTATCTAGTGATCGTAGGGGCCAGGTAACCAAGAAGAGATTGGCTTTTGTCTTAATATCTGGGATAGCCATAAAATCTGCAGTTGTTCCCCTCTCCGATTTCCATGTTGCTTTGCATAGCTCATCTTCCCCTGTTATTTTACCCTGATGGGAGCATTGAAGCCAGTAGGGAAAACAACAAAGTCAGGTGGATTGAAAGCAAAACCCTGCTCTTAACTAACATCTTCATGATGACGAGCAAATATACTCTTTATACCTCAGTTTTCTTATTTTGTAATAAGAAAAAGTACATTATAAGCTACTCCTCTATGTATGCTTTTTTGGTAATTTATTAGTTAATTCACTTTAAAAGATGTTAATCATCTTAAGGTGCCAGTGATAATTTTATTGTCAAAATCTCCCCTTCGTTTCAGAATAGATGCCTTCATGACAGTGCAGACTTCACTTAGGCTACCAGCTCCATGCGGCAGGCAGCACCCATATTTTCCAAGGTGTTACAGTCAGGTTACTTTATCCAAAATAGCATCTTGAGCTTTATTTGTTGACTGTGGTTAAAATTTGATAGCCCATTCCATCCCTTCAGGCTGCTGAATTTGTCTTTATGTTCTTCAGGCACCCGAGTAGTGATAGCGTGGCCCAGACTCCTGAACTGCTACGGCGATACCCCTTAGAGGATCACGCCGAGTTTCCCCTGCCCCCAGATGTAGTGTTCTTCTGCCAGCCCGAGGGCTGCCTGAGCGTGCGGCAGCGGCGCATGAGCCTTCGGGATGATACCTCTTTTGTCTTCACCCTCACTGACAAGGACACGGGAGTCACGCGATATGGCATCTGTGTTAACTTCTACCGCTCCTTCCAAAAGCGAATCCCTAAGGAGAAGGGGGAAGGTGGGGCAGGGCCCCGTGGGAAGGAAGGAACCCGTGCCACCTGTGCCTCAGAAGAGGGTGGCACTGAGAGCTCAGAGAGCGGCTCATCCCTGCAGCCTCCCAGTGCCGACTCTACCCCTGATGTGAACCAGTCTCCTCGGGGCAAACGCCGGCCCAAGGCGGGGAGCCGTTCCCGCAACAGTACTCTCACGTCCCTGTGCGTGCTCAGCCACTACCCTTTCTTCTCCACCTTCCGAGAGTGTTTGTATACCCTCAAGCGCCTGGTGGACTGCTGTAGTGAGCGCCTGCTGGGCAAGAAACTGGGCATCCCTCGAGGCGTACAAAGGTACAGTTTGCTGCTGATGCCCAGTGGGGGAAGTATGTAGAGACTGCATGTAATTGGTCTTTGAGGGGCATAGGAAATTTCCTCTACAGCTCAAGGTCCTTCAGACCTATTGAAGCATATTTAGAGTATTTAGAGTTAATCTTTTTTCTTTCGGGGACAGAGTCTCGCTCTGTTGTCCAGGCTGGAGTGCAGTGGTGCGTTCTCAGCTCACTGCAACCCCTGCCTCCTGGGTTCGAGTGATCCTTATGCCTCAGCCTCCCAAGTAGCTGGGATTACAGGTGCACGCCACCATGCCCAGCTAATTTTGGTATTTTTAGTAGAGACGGGGTTTCGCCATGTTGGCCAGGCTGGTCTCGAACTCCTGACCTCAGGTGGTCCACCCACCTCGGCCTCCCAAAGGGCTGGGATATAGGCGTGAGCATCATGCCCAGCCAAAAGTTAATCTTTACTAAGCAAAAGACTGCTCCAGAGTTAGACCTCCTTCCAGAATTGTGTTTGGAGTAATGCTGGAATTTGATGTTTCACTGTGGTTAGGACAGTAAGTCTTAACCCAGTATATATTTTTACATTTGCTCTGGCCATTGTATATACCTTCCGGTCCTATCTGAGCTCAGAGACTGGGCTTTCCTAATGATGCTCCTTTTCCCGTTGTCATCGTTAGAGCCTCTGTGGCGATACTGGGTTGCAGTGGGTATCAGCTTCTGATGCTAATGTGTCTGATTCCTGCTGTCTGCTTCTCAGGGACACCATGTGGCGGATCTTTACTGGATCGCTGCTGGTGGAGGAGAAGTCAAGTGCCCTTCTGCATGACCTTCGAGAGATTGAGGCCTGGATCTATCGATTGCTGCGCTCCCCAGTACCCGTCTCTGGGCAGAAGCGAGTAGACATCGAGGTCCTACCCCAAGAGCTCCAGCCAGCTCTGACCTTTGCTCTTCCAGACCCATCTCGATTCACCCTAGTGGATTTCCCACTGCACCTTCCCTTGGAACTTCTAGGTGTGGACGCCTGTCTCCAGGTGCTAACCTGCATTCTGTTAGAGCACAAGGTGAGAGGCCAGCTTCCTAGACCTTTCTAGGGGAGGAACTCTTAAATATGCCAGTGGCCAGACCACGAGCTCTTGGAGGACAGGGACTACATATTTTTCATCTTTTTGTCTTCAGGAGGTAACGTCATGCCTGGTGAACAGCAGGTATTCCGTAGATGTGGGTTGAATTAAGATACTGGTATCATGTGGGATGTATTTAGAGGGTTTACCATTCATTAGGGCTTATCCTTAATTATACTGACCTAATTCTTTGGAAATATCAGTAGTTCTGTTTCAGTGAGTGGTCCTGGGATGGGCAGTACAAGAACTAGGAAGGTAAGGGAGTGATCTGCATATCTCAGGTGAGGGAGGATCACCATTGTGCCTGGATTGGGAGGTGGCAGGCATGGTGGGGCAGGGGGCAGTGGGAGAGACAAAGCTGGGTCTGTAGGCGTGGTAAAGTTGGAACCAAGTTGTAATGTTGGAAGCTGTTTTCTTGTAAACCTTATTTTGTGTTTTGGAGTGATTCTTACTGGATGGCTCATGACAGGTGGTGCTACAGTCCCGAGACTACAATGCACTCTCCATGTCTGTGATGGCATTCGTGGCAATGATCTACCCACTGGAGTATATGTTTCCTGTCATCCCACTGCTACCTACCTGCATGGCATCCGCAGAGCAGGTGAGTCTCAAGGCGTCTTTCGGCTTTCTCACCTCTGTCTTCCTGAGGGAGGAGGCCTCATGCTCAAAGAAGTTGTAAGTGAGTGCTGGTCCTCAATCCTTTATCATAACTTGCTTGTTTACAAAATCTGACTGATTTGAACTGATCTGGTGGCAAAGCTTATGCTATTTTAGTTTTTATTTATCACAACAAATGTTAATGACTATAGGCCACTGGCTGCACTGCAGCAGGTGTTACGTGTGTTATGTAATACAGTAGTTCTTCCTTATCTGTGGAGGATACATTCCAAGACCCCCAGTGGATGCCTCAAAACACAGATAGTTCCAAACTCTGTAGATACTTTGTTTTTTTCTGTACATACATAGCAATGATACAGTTTAATTTATGAATTAGACACAGTAAGAGAGTAACAATTTCTCTTTGGGCATATATTTGGTGTTTTTTGGAGACAGAGTCTCCCTCTATCCCCCAGGCTGGAGTACAGTGGCACGATCTCGGCTCACTGGAGCCTCCGCCTTCCGGGTTCAAGTGATTCTCCTGCTTCAGCCTCCCTAGTAGCTGGGATTACAGGCACCGCCACCACGCCCGGCTAATTTTTTGTATTTTTAGTAGAGACGGGGTTTCACCATGTTGGCCAGGCTGGTCTTGAACTCTTGACCTTAGGTGATCTGCCTGCCTCAGCCTCCCAAAGTGCTGGGATTACAGGCATGAGCCACCGCGCCCAGCCTCTTTCTACATATATTTGGCTTCTCTTTGGCATATCCCAATTGCCAGCATCAGTACCCTTGTGCTTTGGGGCCATTATTAAGTAAAATAAGGGTTACTTGAACACAAACGCTGAGATTGTGCGACAGTTGATCTGATAACCGAGATGGCTACAGGCGAGTAGTGTATACAGCATGGATATGCTGGACACAGGGATGATTTATGTCTGGGTGGGACAGAGCGGGACAGCATGAGATTTCATCATGCTTCTCAGAACTATTGTCCTAGACTTCAGATATGATCAAGCTGCAGTTTAAAATTTATGAATTGTTTATTTATGGAATTTTCCTTTTAATATTTTCAGACTACAGTTTACCTCAGTAAACTGGAATCACAGAAAGTGAAACTGTGGATAAGGAAGACTACTGTATACAAAAAAATGTACCATGTTACCTTTCAAAAAATCTGAAAAATTCTGAATTTTCAAATACATCTGGCCTCAGGAGTTTTGGAAGAGGGATTGTATCTGCATTTCCTTATCTAGAAGAATCCAGACTTGATACGTGCTTGTGATAGGTTTTGTCTTTGTTCTCACCTTCTTTATCATTTCCACAGCTGTTGTTGGCTCCAACCCCGTACATCATTGGGGTTCCTGCCAGCTTCTTCCTCTACAAACTGGACTTCAAAATGCCTGATGATGTATGGCTAGTGGATCTGGACAGCAACAGGGTGAGGTTCTTGGCTGAGGCATTGTAGAGTCTAGAGGAGGATTGCATTCTAGACCGAGTCCTGGGATATCTGTTTTTCTAGATTCCTTTCAGGAACGTCCTAAGTTGTTGGATAATTTCTATTGTGAGACTTACTGAAACAAGTTTTTTTAGATGCTGCTTTTACCTTATTAGCCAAATAAACCCTTGGTTAGGTCTCAGAGAATTATAGGATTTATTTTTGCCAGAATTCAGTGGCCCCCAACCGTATCCTGCAAGAGCAGTCAGACGGTTGTGATCTGAGGGCCATTACATGTGGTATAGATCATCTCTTAATGGTTTCCCTGGGGTATAGTTTCCGGTAAGAAACTGTCTTCCAATGCAGGCTTAATGAATTATATGACCATTCTGCAATGTGGGTACATTCAAACTTTGGTGGGAAGCCCTTATGTGTGCTCATTGTAAAACTTAAAAAAAAAATAAAAATAAGCGTAAATAAAATAAAAGAAAAACCATAATCCTGTTATCTAGAGAGAATAACCAATAACATTAAGGTATATTTCGTTTTAGATGCATATGTATGTCATATATGTGTGTGTACATATATCTTACTGTGCAGTTATAGAATGTGTATTCATTTGTATAATAATATCGTGTATACATCCTCTTATTTTTATTAATCTATATAAGTGAAATTCCTGAGCAATAGACTCTAAGGTCACGTCTTTTATCATCTCTCTGGTGCAGGTGATTGCCCCCACCAATGCAGAAGTGCTGCCCATCCTGCCGGAACCAGAGTCACTAGAGCTGAAAAAGCATTTAAAGCAGGTAGGTGAAGAATGAAGGAAAGAAAGGGGAGTAATAGATGCTGCGGGATTCCCGTGAGAAGACAGCTATTCTCAGAGCCAGTTTCCTATCAAACTTCAAGTGGAGTAGTTTTCTTCACCCTGGATGGGCTTAAGAAAAGGCATACCCCATTTCTGGGTGGCAAAGTGAATCTCTGTTTTTGATTCCAATTCATTGTGTGCTTTACCATCTTCTGATGCTTATGATGCTGTATAAAATAGCCCTTCGCTCTCTGTTTCTTGTATGTGTGCCACTCTCTATGGCTTCAGAACATTTTCTCAGTCTTTTCTTTTTTTTTTTTTTTTGAGATGGAGTCTTGCTCTGTCGCCCAGGCTGGAGTGCAGTGGCGTGATCTCGGCTCACTGCAAACTCCGCCTTCTGGGTTCACGCCATTCTCCTGCCTCAGCCTCTCCAGGAGCTGGGACTACAGGCGCATGCCGCCACGCCCGGCTAATTTTTTCGTATTTTTAGTAGAGACGGGGTTTTGCCATGTTAGCCAAGATGGCCTCTATCTCCTGACCTCGTGATCCACCCGCCTCAGCCTCCCAAAGTGCTGGGATTACAGGCGTGAGCCATTGCGCCCGGCCGATTTTCTGTCTTGTTAGGTGGAAGTTAGTTGTGTTGACCGTCTGGCTGCTTTTATATCATCTTCTAGAGTTGATCCCGAGGTTCCTTTCTTCAAAAATTCCTTTCTTTGGCT
The DNA here is from genome assembly GCF_009828535.3 of Hylobates moloch. Classification (NCBI taxonomy): domain Eukaryota; kingdom Metazoa; phylum Chordata; class Mammalia; order Primates; family Hylobatidae; genus Hylobates; species Hylobates moloch. The sequence continues at coordinate 984,772 of NW_026652286.1, read as the reverse complement.
GGGCGCGGTGCCTCGTGCCTATAATCCCAGCACTTTGGGAGGTGGAGGCAGGCTAATCATGAGGTCAGAAGTTCAAGACCAGCCTGGCCATTATGGTGAAACCCCGTCTCTACTAAAAATACAAAAATTAGCCGGGCACATGGTGGTGGATGCCCGTAGTCCAGCTACTTGGGAGGCTGAGGCAGGAGAATCACTTGAACCCAGGAGGCAGAGGTTGCAGTGAGCCAAGATCGTGCCATTGCACTCCTGCCTGGGCCACAGAGTGAGACTCAGTCTCAAACAAACAAAAAAATTCCTTTCTTTGAGTAATTCCTCACATCCATTTTTTATTGATTGATTTTCTTCTTCCTCTGCATGCTGAACACAGTACCTGAAGGTAACACATGACAAAGCTTCATTCCCTTCCCCTGCCTTATGTGTTGTACAGCAACACCAGTAGATAGCACTGTGTTTATTTTTAGGAATCCCTGCTCTCATTTGAAGGGCCTTTAGAAATCTTTTTCTGTGTTGTCTGAAGTTCTTAGTAGTACCTCTAGATGCTATGTTTGGGTTTAAATGGGTCATTTTATATCATCCCTCTCACCTCAGTTGCTTCATCACTGCTAATATAATATGATACCTTGTTACTGCAGAGTCTAGTGGGAATTTTAAGTTCAGAAAGTTCTCTAGCTGCCTTCACTTGGTGTGTTTTCAGTCTTGATGATTGCTTTAGTATGACTAATGAGATGGAGAGGTTAATAAATGGAATTGGCCGGGCGCGGTGGCTCACGCTTGTAATCCCAGCACTTTGGGAGGCCGAGGCGGGCAGATCACGAGGTCAGGAGATCAAGACCACAGTGAAACCCCGTCTCTACTAAAAAAAAATACAAAAAATTAGCCGGGCGTGGTGGCGGGCGCCTGTGGTCCCAGCTACTCGGAGAGGCTGAGGCAGGAGAATGGCGTGAACCTGGGAGGCGGAGCTTGCAGTGAGCCGAGAGTGCGCCACTGCACTCCAGCCTGGGCTACAGAGCGAGACTCTTGTCTCAAAAAAAAAAAAAAAAGGAATTATATTTAATTTAATTAATTAATTTATTTATTTTGAGATGGAGTCCCGCTCTGTCACCCAGGCTGGAGTGCAGTGGCACAATTTCGGCTCACTGCAACCTCTGCCTCCCAAGTTCAAGCGAATCTCTTGCCTCAGCCTTCTGAGTAGTTGGGATTACAGGCGCACACCACCGTGCCCGGCTAATTTGTTTGTATTTTTAGTAGAGCCGGGGTTTCATCATGTTGGCCAGGCTGGTCTCAAACTCCTAACTTTAGGTGATCCACTTGCCTTGGCCTCCCAAAGTATTGGGATTACAGGCATGAGCCACTGCGCCCAGCCAGAATTATATTTTAAATGTTTGTGGGAGCTAAGATCCTTGGACTCATTGATCCTGTGTTCTAACTCCTGCTATTCAAACTGTGGTTTGTGAACCAGCAACATTAGCATCCCTTGGGCTTGTTAAAGTGCAGGATCACTCCAGGCATACTGAATCGGAATCTGCATTTTAACAACCTCCCCCGGTGATTCCTCTCCTCACTCAAATTTGAGAAGCACTGCTGGCCGGGTGCGGTGGCTCACGCTTGTAATCCCAGCACTTTGGGAGGCCGAGGCGGGCGGATCAAGAGGTCAGGAGATCGAGACCATGGTGAAACCCCGTCTCCACTAAAAATACAAAAAATTAGCCGGGCGTGGTGGCGGGCGCCTGTAGTCCCAGCTACTCAGGAGGCTGAGGCAGGAGAATGGCGTGAACCTGGGAGGCGGAGCTTGCAGTGAGCCGAGATCGCGCCACTGCACTCCAGCCTGGGTGACAGAGCGAGACTCCGTCTCAAAAAAAAAGAAAAAAAAAAAAAAGCACTGCTGTTCTCGACCAGTGGTCTTCACACTGCCCCATTGAGCCTCTGAGGGGCCGATTTAGCTTGGGAGCCCTGAGCATTTAAGGCTCTGCTTCCTGTGTCCTTCAGAGCAGCTCTGTTTTCAAATTTCCATTCTGTATAATTTCACATAGATTCCAATTTTAAAAAACATTTACTGACTGTAATAATTTTGCAAACGACTGTCCTGGACTTCAGATAAGATCAAGTTGCCTTGAGCTAGGTTGTCTTAAGATGGAGAGCTACATATTTCAGACTGTTTTCTAAAGGCTAGAATATTGGGATTTTTATTTCGAAGATGAAAGGTCTGAAATGGGTTGGCCATGATTTGCAAATTAGCACCGTTCTTTGTTGCAGAACTTTTTGACCAGAGAATACGAGGTGGAAGACTTCAGGAAGGCCCTTTCCTTGGAGTTAAGATTGGCTAGCTGCCCAGGGACGTGCCTTGTGTAAGGAATTTTCCTGTTGTTCCGTAGGCCTTGGCCAGCATGAGTCTCAACACCCAGCCCATCCTCAATCTGGAGAAATTTCATGAGGGCCAGGAGATCCCCCTTCTCTTGGGAAGGCCTTCTAATGACCTGCAGTCCACACCCTCCACTGAATTCAACCCACTCATCTATGGCAATGACGTGGATTCTGTGGATGTTGCAACCAGGTAACACCAAGCCGACTGTATAATCACAGTTCTTAAATTGATCTCTTTGCTCTCTAAGGGACCTTAGGGCAGACTATTTCTCTGAACCAGGGTTTCTTTTTTTTTTTTTTTTTTTTTGAGATAGAGTCTCACTCTTGGAGTGCAATGGCATAATCTCAGCTCACTGCAACTTCTGCCTCCCGGGTTCAAGTGATTCTCCTGCCTCAGCTTCCTCAGTGACTGGGATTACGCCTGCCACCACGCCTGGCTAATTTTTATATTTTTAGTAGAGACGGGGTTTTACCATGTTGGCCAGGCTGGTCTCAAACTCCTGACCTTGGGTGATCCGCCCACCTCAGCCTCCCAAAGTGCTGGGATTACAGCCGTGAGCCACCGCACCCAGCCCAGGATTTCTTTATGCATAAAATATGTACCATATTTGGTTGTTACTTTACACTTTAGTAAAAGCAATGTGAAGAAATAGTAAACCATGTGCTCAGGATGAAGAGGGGCTGATGATTCTTTAAGATATCTCTCCCCTTGATGTTGGAAGCCTGTTAAGTGATGGCTTTGGGAGGTGTTCTAAGCCTTTGGATCATGGGAATCCTTACCCTATGGGTCTCGAATTATCTCATCATCTGCTTCCCCAGGGTCGCCATGGTACGGTTCTTCAACTCCGCCAATGTGCTGCAGGGATTTCAGATGCACACACGTACCCTGCGCCTCTTTCCTCGGCCTGTGGTAGCTTTTCAAGCTGGCTCCTTTCTAGCCTCACGTCCCCGGCAGACTCCTTTTGCCGAGAAATTGGCCAGGACTCAGGCTGTGGAGTACTTTGGGGAATGGATCCTTAACCCCACCAACTATGCCTTTCAGCGAATTCACAACAGTGAGTCCACCTGCCCTCTGCTCCACTCTGCCTTCTGCCTCTGTCCTCCTGATGGACTTTGATTTTTCCTTTGCCAATCTTTGACCTGTGCCTTCTATCCTGGCTCTGCTTTAGACTTTTTCCTGCCTTTCTTTCAGACGTTGCTTGCCTTTTTTTCCTTGCTGCTGACTTTCTATTCTTTTTCCTCATGGGGCAGATATGTTTGATCCAGCCCTGATTGGTGACAAGCCAAAGTGGTATGCTCATCAGCTGCAGCCTATCCACTATCGCGTCTATGACAGCAATTCCCAGCTGGCTGAGGCCCTGAGTGTACCACCAGAGCGGGACTCTGACTCCGAACCTACTGATGATAGGTGAGCATCCTTACAGCAGCAAAAAGGTTTTAAAGGTGAAGAGGCTCTCACTAGCCCTTCTTTAGCACAGAGAAGGCAAAGTCTCATAGGCTTCCCATGTCAGTATTTTTTATTTTATTTTATTTATTTATTTATTTTATTTATTTATTTATTTATTTTATTTTATTTATTTATTTATTTATTTATTTATTTTTTTTTTTGAGACGGAGTCTCGCTCTGTCACCCAGGCTGGAGTGCAGTGGCGCAATCTCGGCTCACTGCAAGCTCCGCCTCCTGGGTTCACGCCATTCTCCTGCCTCAGCCTCCTGAGTAGCTGGGACTACAGGTGCCCGCCACCACGCCCAGCTAATTTTTTCTATTTTTAGTAGAGATGGGGTTTCACCGTGTTAGCCAGGATGATCTCGATCTCCTGACCTCGTGATCTGCCTGCCTCGGCCTCCCAAAGTGCTGGGATTGCAGGCATGAGCCACCGCGCCCGGCCTTATTTATTTATTTTTGTGTATATGTGACAGAGTCTTGCTGCTCTGTCACGTGGGCTGGAGTGCAGTGGTGCCATCTCAGCTCACTGCAACTTCTGCCTCCCAGGTTCAAGTGATTCTCCTGCCTCCGCCTCCCAAGTAGCTGGGACTACAGGTGCCGCCACCTTGCCTGGCTAATTTTTGTATATATATATTTTTTGAGATGGAGTCTTGCTCTGTCTCCCAGGCTAGAGTGCAGTGGCGTGGTGTGGGCTCACTGTAACCTCCGCCTCTTGGGTTCAAGCGATTCTCTTGCCCCAGCCACCCGAGTAGCTGGGATTACAGGCACATGCCATCACGCCCAGCTAATTCTTTGTATTTTTAGTAGAGACAGGGTTTCACCATGTTGGCTAAGCTGGTTTCAAATTCATGCCCTAAAGTGATTCACCTGCCTCGGCCTCCCAAAGTGCTAGGATTACAGGCGCCAGCCACTGCACCCAGCTACTTTTTTTTGTTTGTTTGTTTGTTTGTTTGAGACAGAATCTCGCTCTGTCACCCAGGCTGGAATGTAGTGGCGCGATCTCCGCTCACTGCAAGCTCTGCCTCCCGGGTTCACGCCATTCTCCTGCCTCAGCCTCCCGAGTAGCTGGGACTACAGGCACCCACCACCGCGCCCGGCTAATTTTTTGTATTTTTAGTAGAGAGGGGGTTTCACCATGTTAGCCAGGATGGTTTCGATCTCCTGACCTCGTGATCCACCCGCCTCGGCCTCCCAAAGCACTGGGATTACAGGCGTGAGCCACCACGCCCGGCCTCGCCCGACTACTTTTTGTATTTTTAGTAGAGATGATGTTTCACCATGTTGGCCAGGCTGGTCTCAAACTCCAGACCTCAGGTGATCCACCCGCCTCAGCGTCCCAAAGTGCTGGGATTACAGGCATGGGCCACTGTCCCGGCCCCCATATCAGTCTTTATGCTTTGGTTGACTGTTTTTCTTGGCTTCCTTGTTTGATCATTCCCTGGCCTTGAGTTTGGAGTACTCCCCCTTTTATTTTTCCTGGTGCTGATTGCAGGTGTTCTCCCTGCCCCTTTCTGTTTTGTTTGTTTTTTGTGCACTTCACTCTGCAGTGGCAGTGATAGTATGGATTATGACGATTCAAGCTCTTCTTACTCTTCCCTTGGTGACTTTGTCAGTGAAATGATGAAATGTGACATTAATGGTGATACTCCCAGTAAGTGTGCTTGGGGAGATTGGCCAGCCCTGGGCAGGGGTTGGGGGCCCAGGGATGGGGTGGTCTGTACCTGCCTCCCTTGGATTTTGGCAGATGTGGACCCTCTGACGCATGCAGCACTGGGGGATGCCAGCGAGGTGGAGATTGACGAGCTGCAGAATCAGAAGGAGGCAGAAGAACCTGGCCCAGACAGTGAGAACTCTCAGGAAAACCCCCCACTGCGCTCCAGCTCCAGCACCACAGCCAGCAGCAGCCCCAGCACCGTCATCCACGGAGCCAACTCCGTAAGTGAGGAGCGGTGGAGGAGTGAGAACCATGGCCTGGGGTGTGGGCCTCATCTATTAGGAAAGCCAGGCTGTAGCTATGCATTTGCTCCTTCTCACGCAATTTTCTCATCTTCTTCTTCATGGGCCCTAGAGCTTAGAGCCTAAGACACCTAGTTTTGACCGCAAAAGGAGGTCATCAGGCTTTGTTCAGGGTACAGCTATGATCCCCCTTGCGTAGTTTGTGGGGATGGAGAACGGGTGCCACAGAGATCATTTCCCACACATTCCTTAGGCTAGAAATCTGACAGGCCTGGTCCAGCCCTGCCAAACCGGGATTACAGGAAGGTACCATTGGGCACCAGGTAACCACTTTTAATTTCATGCGGCCTTTAGGAACCTGCTGACTCTACGGAGATGGATGATAAGGCAGCAGTAGGCGTCTCCAAGCCCCTCCCTTCCGTGCCTCCCAGCATTGGCAAGTCGAACGTGGACAGACGTCAGGCAGAAATTGGAGAGGGGTCAGTGCGCCGGCGAATCTATGACAATCCATACTTCGAGCCCCAATATGGCTTTCCCCCTGAGGAAGATGAGGATGAGCAGGGGGAAAGTTACACTCCCCGATTCAGCCAACATGTCAGTGGCAATCGGTGAGAGCCCGGGGATCCCTTCTAGATGGGTGACTGAAGGACCTCACCTCAGTGGACCCTGGGCGAGGGTTAATCAGAAAGTCTGAGAAGTCTGAATGCTCTCGTGGTCCTGCCACCCCCAGAGGATGGTGTTTTGATCCAGGGGTTTAGGAATTACGGGAAGGGAGCGGCAACTGCAGTGTAGCATAAGGCCCATACTCCCAAGATCAGGTGCCCCTGCCTGGGGCTCATAGGTGCCACTGTGCATTCAAGGGCTCAAAAGCTGCTGCGGCCCAACAGCTTGAGACTGGCAAGTGATTCAGATGCAGAGTCAGACTCTCGGGCAAGCTCTCCCAACTCCACCGTCTCCAACACCAGCACCGAGGGCTTCGGGGGCATCATGTCTTTTGCCAGTAAGTGCCTTCAGCTGTCTCTCTCATCCCTGTGTTCCATTTTCTCTACAGCAGAGCCTGACTATGGCAAATGTTGCTTAGAACGTCACATGTAGGGCTGGGTTGGCATTAGCAAGCCCTAATCCAGTCATTTGGGTGATACTGGATAAGGTGTTTTCAAGTGAGGTCAGTAAAGGACAGGGACAGATTAGGCATTATCATTATGCCTGGCCATTTCAGTCTGTTTCAGGTAAGACAGCTGGATAGGTAACTGGAAAACAGGCAGTAAATTCAAAATCACACACTTGTACTTATATTTTGTGGAAATACTCTGGTCAAATTTGATTTGAGTCCATATCTGGTATCTTCTTTGCCTCATAATGGACTGTTCCATGAATGTGCTTTGAAATCGATATGAGATTGAGTTTTGTGCTTAGGTAGTATTCCCAGCAGTGTGGGTGGTATCAGCTAAAGACTGAAGACAGACCATGGACTAGAGAGAGCCAACGTAGAGGATCCCTGTGATTGTGAGTTTCTTCAGCAGCCAGGGAGGGACAGTGCCAGCTTCAGACCAGAAGCCTATTAACTGCCAGCTTTCATGCTGTGTAGCAGTGGATGAGAGACCTGGATATTATCGTGTGAGGTGGACAGAGAAAGCCGTTACTGGGTTTTGGCTGATCCTGGCTCTGTTGTTTGCCTGGAGTTAGACGTGACCCTTTCTAAGACAGATCAGAGATGATCTGATCCACCAAACTGGGGCTGTGTTTGAAAAGGAGGGAGGTGCAGATGCTGACAGTCGTTCGTCTAATGCTTTGATTACTTACCCGGCCAAGTCATCACTCTCGCACCCTCCCCTTGATAGGCAGCCTCTATCGGAACCACAGTACCAGCTTCAGTCTTTCAAACCTCACACTGCCCACCAAAGGTGCCCGAGAGAAGGCCACGCCCTTCCCCAGTCTGAAAGGTAACTACGGCCTTCCTTTTGCCAAGCCAGGTTTCTCCGGGAGATATTTCGGGCTGTGGGTTCATGTCAGGAGCCCTGCATCTGGTGAATCCTTTGACCTGGTTGTCGTCCCTCATATTGCTCCTCATGGCTTTCACTGCACATCCTGGGCTCTGATGGTTGTCAGATGGAAACCATCTTTGTAGCTAGAGAGGGCCCTGTTAGGTCGTTTAGGACAATGGCAACTGTGGGATTACTGCTGCTTCGCGGGAGGACCATGTCAGGGTACATGATTAACATAGGGATCATCAGCCGCCCCCAGTCGTCTGCTGGGTTGCCACTGCATGAACTTAGGACAAGTTCCATGCCAAAGAGCTGGCCCGCCAGAGAACGGTTATGGAGAGCCTGGCAGCGTTCATAGAGCACAGCCTGTCACCTCTCACGTACTCATAAGCCTGTCAACCCAGGGCTTATGAGTGCGCCAGGTAGTATTGGTTAGTTTCTAGGGGCAGTTAAGACCTTATGTGAAAGCCAGGCACGGTGGCTCACGCCTGCAGTCCCAGTGCTTTGGGAGGCCGAGGCGGGTGGATCATGAGGTCAGGAGTTTGAGACCAGACTGACCAATATGGCGAAACCCCACCTCTGCTAAAAATATAAAAATTCGCCGGGTCTGGCCTCACACATCTGTAATCCCAGCTACTTGGGAGGCTGAGGCAGGAGAATCACTTGAATCCAGGAGGCGGAGGTTGCAGTGAGCCGAGATCACGCCACTGCACTCCAGCCTGGGCGACAGCAAGATTCCGTCTTAAAAAAAAAACAAAAAAACCTTATTTGAATTTGGTTTGTGCTATCTGACAGTTTCAGGGACTTTTCTGAATTTGATTTTTTTTTAATTTTTATTTTCTGAGACAGAGTGTCACTCCGTCACCCAGGCTGGATGGAGTGCAGGGTGGTGATCTTGGCTCACTGTAACTGCCGCCATCCAGGCTCAAGTGATTCACATGCTTCAGCCTCCCGTGTAGTTGGAATTATAGGCACACGCCGCCTCGCCCGGCCAATTTTTGTATTTTTAGTAGAGATGGGGTTTCACCATGTTGGCCAGGCTGGTCTTGAACTCCTCACCTTGATTGATCTGCCCACCTTGGCCTCCCAAAGTGTCAGGATTACAGGTGTGAGCCACCACACCTGGCCTGATTTTTTTGTTTTCTCTGGACGGTGTGCCGAAATATTTAACTGTGGTAGGAAGTGCAGTGAGAAGCAACCTCATGTATTTTTTTTTTTTTTTTTTTGAGACAGAGTCTCGCTCTGTCGCCTAGGCTGGAGTGCAGTGGCGCGATCTTGGCTCACTGCAAGCTCCGCCTCCCGGGTTCACACCATTCTCCTGCCTCAGCCTCCTGAGTAGCCGGGACTGTAGGTGCCTGCCACCACACCTGGCTAATTTTTTGTATTTTTAGTAGAGACGAGGTTTCACCATGTTAGCCAGGATGGTCTCGATCTCCTGACCTTGTGATCTACCCGCCTCGGCCTCCCAAAGTGCTGGGATTACAGGCATGAGCCACCGCACCCAGCCAACCTCATGTATTCTTTAACTGACCTCTCATTCCTAGTGGTAAAAAATGTCAGGTTACTTGGGTGCAGTAGCTTACACCTGTCATCCTAGCTACTTGGTAGGCAGAGGCAGGAGGTTCATTTGAGCCCAGGAGTTTGAGGTACAGTGAGCTATAATTAGGCCAGTGCACTCCAGCCTGGACGACAGAGTGAAACCCTGTCTCTAAAAGAAACCAACAGAAACAAACAAAATTGTCACGAGTCTAAGGCATGTTCTTAGGTGAGGATGGGAACATTGGATAAATGGGCAAAGGGACATCAGAGCTAGCAGTGAAAGGAGCGAACTAGCACTGCCAGGGAATCCACATGTGGCCAGGTAGGCTAGGGATGGAAGGGTGTCAGTGTCACTGGCCTTCATTTGGTACATTTGAAGAGAAGAGCGATTGAAACTCTTTCATTGCATGCTGATGCTTTGTCGCATTTGCTGCACTTACCCTCTCACCCACCTCCCATCCTCCTACCCTGACCCCACTCCCCACAACAGCATCTGCAAGATGGGTCGCTTCCCTGCACATACCCTCAGGCTCCTGGCACCCTGTGCTGGATGTTTTCTGAAAACCAGCGATCCCTGTTTCATGCATGTGTGTGTTCAGTACCTGAAGGCTCCCTGTGTCATTTACCTGCCCCTGGCTTTGAGAGGCCACAGTTTTAAGGGTGGTCTTTTCTTAGAGCCTTGGTTGTCTCCTGGTCACTTGGCTTCCAGCTCTGAGGTGCCCAAGAACCAAGGTTATGTGCATTCCTCAAGCTTTGGGAGAATGCTCAGATTATCTGGCTTACTGCTCCTCGGAGGGGTAGAGGGGTTGCGGTATTGTGGTGCACCTACTAATTGTGTATTTTGTGTCCCAGTATTTGGGCTAAATACTCTAATGGAGATTGTTACTGAAGCCGGCCCCGGGAGTGGTGAAGGTGGGTCTTGCCTGTGAGCTGTGCGTGATCTTTTTTTTTTCTCTAGCATCTTCTGTGCCTGCCCGAGGGCCATCCTTCTCATGGAGCAAGCAGCGTCACATGAGTGACCTGCTTGCCCCGTCCCCCATGACGCCCATGCTTGCCCATGGGGCGTGCTGCTGGTGCATGTGGAGTGGCCTGAGTCTCCATCCCTACCTCCTCCACATTGCCATGGCTGGTTTCTACCTACGTGTGATGCCTTGGTGCTACCCTCACCCAGCCCTTCTGAGGAATGGGCGTGGAACATGGCTACTCAGGGCTGTGCTGGCATGAGCTCCTGCACTGCAATAGTGATGTCTCTCATTCCTGCCTTCCCTGCCACAGGAAACAGGAGGGCGTTAGTGGATCAGAAGTCATCTGTCATTAAACACAGCCCAACAGTGAAAAGAGAACCTCCATCACCTCAGGGACGATCCAGCAATTCTAGGTAAATGGTAGAGCTGTTTTAAAAGTTCTCAGGTAGAGGTGGGGTGGTTCCTCTACAGAACTTTAGGGATGCTCAAGAGTGGGAGAGAAGCTCTCAATGGGGTAGATGTAATACAGTGTTGAGGGGGGTGAATCAGCAGCGGTGGGTATTTGGGCAAATCGGGTGCTCCGGAGAGGTGGAGATGTGGTGGACTTGGACGTTCAGAGGCATGGCTTTGTGTTATACCCCTGGAGGCAGACATCTAGTCTGGGTGAAAGGTGGGGGGTGCTCTGCAAAGGAGCCGGTGACCACAGAAGCGGTGTGTGGACCCTGTAGTGAGAACCAGCAGTTCCTGAAGGAGGTGGTGCACAGCGTGCTGGACGGCCAGGGAGTTGGCTGGCTCAACATGAAAAAGGTGCGCCGGCTGCTGGAGAGCGAGCAGCTGCGAGTCTTTGTCCTGAGCAAGCTGAACCGCACGGTGCAGTCAGAGGACGATGCCCGGCAGGACATCATCCCGGATGTGGTCAGTGTTGGGGGTAGGGAGTCGGAGTAACTGGAGAGGGATGTGAACACCACAGGCAGTTTGCCAACGCTAGTCCCTGGGTTATTGTTGCAGGAGATCAGTCGGAAGGTGTACAAGGGAATGTTAGACCTCCTCAAGTGTACAGTCCTCAGCTTGGAGCAGTCCTATGCCCACGCGGGTCTGGGTGGCATGGCCAGCATCTTTGGGCTTCTGGAGATCGCCCAGACCCACTACTATAGTAAAGGTAGGGATCGTACCTGCTGGGCACCACGCCATCCCTAACACTCCCACTTGTCTCCCGAAGAGAAAATACATTTGTCCCCAGGACACGTTTCCCAGTGCCACGCTGCTTCCCATCAGGCTTTGGGATTTTATTTTCTAGTGCATGTTTATACGCAGTGGGCGTTTTTTGTTATGAAAAATAAGACATCAGCTCATCTTTCCTTGAACTTCTTCCATTCCATACCCTCCTGTATCCTGGCTCCTCCCACCTCATATCTGCGCCTTGATTCCTACTCACTACTTCTCTTGACCTCTTGATATTTTTCTCTCAGAACCAGACAAGCGGAAGAGAAGTCCAACAGAAAGTGTAAATACCCCAGTTGGCAAGGATCCTGGCCTAGCTGGGCGGGGGGACCCAAAGGCTATGGCACAGCTGAGAGTTCCCCAGCTGGGACCTCGGGCACCAAGTGCCACAGGAAAGGGTCCTAAGGAACTGGACACCAAAAGTTTAAAGGAAGAAAATTTTATAGCGTCTATTGGTACGTATCAGTGTGTTTGGTGTGGTGGAGGGGTCCTGGCTTCTTAAATATCCCTTTCTCCTCAATTCATCCAGAATCCTGCCTTTCTCTGCCCCATGCTTTGCTTCCTAGAGAGGGAAGGGGGCCTGTGTCCATTTCTGGTGGTGTTTCTTTGTACTTCTCTAGTCTTTATGCTTCATCCACAGCCACCCCCCACCCTGTATCTTAGATGAAGAATGGAGGTTTTGTTTAGAGGGCCCAGTGAGGCTTACTGCAGGGGGTGTGAGCTGTACTCTTGGCTCCTCCTTTTATTTACGTCTGCATTTCTTCCTGGAAATGCTCAGGAAGTTTATAGATGCATCTTTGGGCTATGAAATTATGACATTTGTGTCTCTGAAGCCAGTGTCCTCCCATCCAGCCATTACACTGCTCTGGAATGTGCTCCTCTGGGGCATGTCTGGCAACCCCATTTCCCTAGGTTCTGGATCTTTGAGGTATAGGTTTCCAAGTCAGTTCTTTAAACGCTTCTTCACTGGACTTGATTAAAATCTCGTTTACATTTGGTGTTTCTCCATTCCCACAAAGGCAGTGCCTTAGTGAGCTTTCTGGGCATGACCTGTGTTTGGCTCACTCCCTGCTTGACTTGAGTCATCGAGGTTGGATCTGTATTTTTCTGGTTCTAGGTCCCTAGGCAGTCTGCTTCCAGCTGATGTCTCATTGCCATGGCCATTAGCAGTTGCCATATGCTCCCATAAATGGTGACGTGCAACCAGATTCCTTTTTAGGGGAGCTACACTTCCCTAGCCAGCAGAATATTATTCTAGTAGCAGTCAACTCCTGGCTTTCTCTTGCCTCATGTGATGTTCTAGAAAAAGTAGTGACCTGCTAGTCTGGAGGTCTGGAGTTTTAGTCCCATATCAGCCTCCAACTAGGAATGCAACTTTGGGCAAATAACTTCACCTCTCAGGGTCTCTGTCTCTTCATCTGGGAAATGAGGAAATCATACTGAGTACACTCTGAAGTTCCTTCCAGGAAAAGAATTGCTGTGGTTGCCATTCTGTCTGCTTTCCCCTATGAAGATGCTGGTCTTGACCGTTTATGTTCTCTGTCACCTCAACTGGAGGCGTTTTTCCAAATCACTGGTGGGTAGGGCAGGTAGGGATGAGTTGGCTTCTTGAGGAGCAATGAGGAGGGATGCTAACTGCCTGCATGAATTGGCCTTTGTCCAGTCCAGTGAATCAAACAGATTGGTGTTCATGCTTCTGAAACTCTGGCTGCTTGAGGTGTTCGTCTGTCTCATCTGGAATCTGAAAAACTGCCCTTCCCCAGCTCATTTGGCAGAGAGAGTGTGGCATGGTGGGAGTTTAAATGGATCCTAAGTTATATGATCTTGATCAAGTGCTCCAGCCTCTTTAGGACCAGTTCCACACGCAAAAATGAAGAAGCTTTGTTAAGGGCCCTTCCTGCTCTCACATTCTGCAGGGTTTTTACTGCCACATTGGGATTGGAATTAGAAATTTGGAATCTGTTCGTGAGTTTGGGTGGAGGGGTTAGATCTCTTGTTTTCTGCCCCTTCTCCCCATGAAGATATCTTTCTATCTCTTGGTTGGTAATCCAGTGCCTGAGACTGAATCGACTTGGGTGGGTGGGTTTCCATTTCGTCTGTCTGACCAGCCTCTGACTCTCTGTCTTTCTCTCCTGCTTGCATTGCATCTGGGGTAGAATTGTGGAACAAGCACCAGGAAGTGAAAAAGCAAAAAGCTTTGGAAAAACAGAGTAAGGAACAAATGCCCTTTCCTGTTCCCAAGTCCTCCATACCTGCCAACTCCCCAGGCCCAGTTGGGGCAGGCTCCCTTTGTCAGCCCCACCCCAAATTTGCTCTTAGGGGGTGTTTGGAATGGCAGCAGGTAGGTAGCATGTGACTCCTAGGTGTGTGTAGGCCGCTTCTTTCCCCCTCCCCTCGTGTCAATCAGGCTATAACCAGGTGTCTACTGAATACAACTCCCCAGAACTTGGTTCTCTGTTGCTTCAGAGTTGGTGGGGAGAATGTTTGCCTATTTTAGTGCCCCCACATTGGATGATATCTCCCACACCTGTTAGAAGGCCTGTGGGCACAGTTGGCAGAGATGGTTGCTGTCCCTCCATGTTGAGTCTGTAGCTGCCCCACTCTCTGGTGGCTTGCCTAGGCACGCTTTCTTGCTTTCTGTCATTCTGTCCTTCTGCCATACCATTGTGGGTGGGTGGGGGACAAGGGGGTGGTTTTCATCTCAAACGTAGATATTGTAGGATGGAGGTCGGCAGTGCCCACCAAAACAGCTGGTGTTTCTTACCTCATCGGGCCCAACCTTTTCTACCTCCTTTAGACACATTTGTTTGGGAAGCATTAAGGGACCTGGGGACCATTAAATGGTTTCAGGTACCAGTGAAGCTCAGACTCTGAGTGCCATGGAATGTGGTTTAGACATTTGTTTGTGGAGCTTTTCTTTTTTTTTGAGATGGAGTCTTGCTCTGCTGCTCAGGCTGGAGTGCAGTAGTACGATCTTGGCTCACTGCAACCTCTGCCTCCAGGGCTCAAGCAATTGTCATGCCTCAACCTCCCGAGTAGCTGAGATTACAGGCGTGCACCACCACGCCCGGCTAATTTTTGTATTTTTTGGTAGAGATAGGGTTTCATCATGTTGGCCAAGCTGGTCTCAAACTCCTGACTTCAGGTGATCTACCTGCCTCAGCCTCCCAAAGTGCTGGGATTACAGTCGTGAGCCACCATGCCCAGCCTTGTGGAGCTTCTCTGTTTTAAGATGATTTGCTCAGGATTTTCTCAGGTTGAGAAGATGGCTGGAGAACCCATTGAGACCAGGTCTGATTTGTCCTACTTGGTTCTTAAGGCATCTGGGGACCTCTTTTTCCAGTGGGTCCTGAGTTGGGGCAGTCCTTGGAAAGGTGACTGGGATGGGCTGAACAGGTCTGGGAACAGCCTGTGCTGTCCCACCCCCTTTACCAGCCTGCCCCCTAGCCTTTGTGCACAGAGTAACAGAAGTCTTCCCCTACTCAGGGCCGGAAGTAATCAAACCTGTCTTTGACCTTGGCGAGACAGAGGAGAAAAAGTCCCAGATCAGCGCAGATAGCGGTGTGAGCCTGACGTCTAGTTCCCAGGTTTGTGACAACCTTGTTGAAATTTGCAAGTATTAAATATGCTGTCTCAGAATACTTCTTTAAGTTAAAATAAAACAGCCGGACAGCCGGACGGCCGGGCGTGGTGGCTCACGCCTGTAATCCCAGCACTTTGGGAGGCCGAGGCAGGTGGGTCACCTGGGGTTGGGAGTTCAACCCTGACCAACATGGTAAAACCCCAGCCTGACCAACATGGTGAAACCCCGTCTCTATGAAAAATACAAAATTAGCCAGGCGTGGTGGTGCATGCCTGTAATCCCAGCTACTTGGGAGGCTGAGGCAGGAGAATCGCATTAACCCGTGGGCGGAGGTTGTGGTGAGCCGAGATTGCACTGTTGCACTCCAGCTTGGGCAACAAAGGTGAAACTCCATCTCAAAAAAAATAAAATTAAAATTAAAATAAAATAGCCAGGTGCGGTGGTGGTTCATGCCTGTAATCACAGGACTTTGGGAGGCCAAGGCAGGTGGGTCACTTGAGGTCAGCAGCTGGAGTTGGAGAACAGCCTGGCCAACGTGGTGAAACCCCATCTCTACTAAAAATACAAACGTTAGCCAGGCATGGTGGCGGGCACCTGTAATCCCAGCTACTTGGGAGGCTGAGGCAGGAGAATCACTGGAACCCAGGAGGCAGAGGTTGCAGCGAGCTGAGATCGTGCCACCGCACTCCAGCCTGTGCCACACAGTGGGACTCCGCCTCAAAAAAAAAAAAAAAAATTAAACAACAACCTCAAAACAACATAAATATCTAATGATAAGGGAATTATTAAATAAGTATAATAGATCCATGTAATGCAATATTAGTATCCATTAAAGATTGTGTTTTCAAAAATTTAGTGACGTGAGAAAATGTTTAACAAAGCTACATATAGTGTGATTCCAATTTTATTTTTAAAATGTATTGAGAAAAAACTGAAAGGAAATAAAGGAAATATACTAAAAACAGTGGTTAACGTGGGAGGTAGATTTACAGCTTGTTCTTATTTCCTTATTCCTTCGTGTATTTTCTACAGTGAGCATGTACTTCTTTAACACATTGTTTTTTGTTTTTTTGGTTTTTTTTTTTTTTGAGACAGGGTCTCACTCTGTTGCTTCAGCTGGAGAGCAGTGGTGTGCTCTCCGCTCACTGCAGCCTCAAACTCCTGGGCTCAAGTGATGCTTCCACCTCAGCATCCTGAGTAGCTGGGACCACAGGCGCCCACCACCATGCCTGGCTAAGTTTGTGTATCTTTTGTAGAGATGGGGTTTCACCATGTTGCCCAGCCTGGTCTCCAACTCCTGGGCTGAAATGATTCTCCCACCTCAGCCTCCCAAAGTGCAAGGACTACAGGCGTGAGGCACTGTGCCTGGCCTATTTCTTTTTTTTATTACATAGGTTGTACATATTTTATATTCTGGAAACAAAAGTTGCTCGTGACTTCTGTAAGGATGATAACAGAAGGGTGGGGATGGGGAGAAAGAAAAAGGTACAGTATTTCTGTGGGAAACTGAGAGGAGATTGGACACCTCCCCTAATGTTCGTGTGTCTTGTTTCAGAGGACTGATCAAGACTCTGTCATTGGCGTGAATCCAGCTGTTATGATCCGCAGCTCAAGTCAGGATTCTGAAGTTAGCACCGTGGTAGGGGAACACCACACTGGCATCTTGGTGGGTGGGGTGTGGATTTCCCCTTTGGGAAAGGGTGCTACTTTCTCTTTGGAGGCTGCTCTGAGTCTCAGGTCAGCATGGTTCTCATGGTGGAGATGTATTACCATCATAGGTGTGTGTACACGAAATTCACCCAGAGCTTCTCATCTTATAAAGAAGGTACTTCCAGAAGCTCTCTGACACACCTTTGAAATTTAATACTTTTTTATGGTGGCAGGGAGCTCTAACAGCTTGGCATTTCTGGGGCCCATCCCTGGGGACTGTCTCTTACTACCTTTTTTCCTTTCCAGGTGAGTAATAGCTCTGGAGAGACCCTTGGAGCTGACAGTGACTTGAGCAGCAATGCAGGTGATGGACCAGGTGGCGAGGGCAGTGTTCACCTGGCAAGCTCTCGGGGCACTTTGTCTGATAGTGAAATTGAGACCAACTCTGCCACAAGCACCATCTTTGTAAGCTTTGTTTATTAACAAAAGAAAACCATTTCTTTAATGGGGGAGGGAAGCAGGCTAGAAAAGAATGAAAGTGAAGAGACACTAAAGAGGTAAAGGTGGCCGGGCGCGGTGGCTCACGCTTGTAATCCCAGCACTTTGGGAGGCCGAGGCGGGTGGATCACGAGGTCAGGAGATCGAGACCACGGTGAAACCCCGTCTCTACTAAAAATACAAAAAATTAGCCGGGCGTAGTGGCGGGCGCCTGTAGTCCCAGCTACTCAGAGAGGCTGAGGCAGGAGAATGGCGTGAACCCGGGAGGCGGAGCTTGCAGTGAGCCGAGATAGCGCCACTGCACTCCAGCCTGGGCGACAGAGCGAGACTCCGTCTCAAAAAAAAAAAAAAAAAAAAAGAGGTAAAGGTTAAATAAGGAAGAGGTAATCCTCTTATATTTGGCTTGAAGGAAAACATTTCTTAAGGCTTTGTTCAGAGTCATTTGACTCATGATCTGGGGCTTTTAGAACCCTCTCCTGAATCATTGATGAGTTAGGCTCCCTGCCCAGTCAGATAAGGGCTTTGAATCGTATGTAGTATTAACCCCCAGGTTTAACACAGGCAAAGCAATACCTTTGTGGCAATGTCAGGACAATTGCAGCTGTCATTTAGTACCAGTCTGCCTATTTCTATGGGCTATCCAGTTTTAGTTTGGTCACTGCTCTATTTATAAATAAAATCGCATTTTATTTTAGTATATTCCTAACAGTTATTTGAAGTTTTCATTCATTAATAAACATCCATGAAGTGATTTACTAAGTGCCAGATTTTGCGCTGAAGAAACAGGGATGAAAAAGGCATGGTTCCTACTCAAGAAGTTTGTGATCCACTATATTGCTGTGAGTGGTCTCTTCTAACAGGTGAGGGGAACAACGCCTTAGGAAGAACGAACTTCCCTAGATCACACAGTAAGCCCGTGATCAGCTGGAAGGAGATGAATTCTTTTTAGTCCTTGCCTTAGACAGCTGGCTTTTTTTTTTTTTTTTTTTTTTTTTTTTATACACAGGATCTCACTCTGTTGCCCAGGCTGGAGTGTAGGGGCACAATCACTGCTCACTGCAGCTTTGACCTGTCAGGCTCAAGTGATCCTCCCACCTCAGCCTCCCAAATAGCTGGGACTACAGGCATACACCACCATGCCTGGCTAGTTTTTTTTTTTTTTTGAGACAGAGTCTCGCTCTGTCGCCCAGGCTGGAGTGCAGTGGCGCAATCTCGGCTCACTGCAAGCTCCGCCTCCCGGGTTCACGCCATTCTCCTGCCTCAGCCTCTCCGAGTAGCTGGGACTACAGGCGCCCGCCACCACGCCCGGCTAATTTTTTGTATTTTTAGTAGAGACGGGGTTTCACCGTGGTCTCGATCTTCTGACCTCGTGATCCACCCGCCTCGGCCTCCCAAAGTGCTGGGATTACAAGCGTGAGCCACCGCGCCCGGCCGCCTGGCTAGTTTTTTAGTTTTTTGTAGAGACGAGGTTTCCCTCTGTTGTCTAGGCCAGTCTCAAACTCCTGGGTTAAGTGAGCCTCCTGCCTTGGCCTCTTAAAGTGGCATGAGCCACTGTGCCCAGCCTCTGCTTTTTAATGTGTATGTGCCTCTATAGGCTGTGTTAAAATACTGATAGACTTGCTACTTTATTAAACAGAGATGAGAATGGATGTTCTCTACAAGAGCTTATACGCATAGGTCCTTATCTTTAAGGCCTATGGGGAGAAAGGAAGATAAAATTTAAATGAAACCAACTATTTAAAACTGGTTATCATTCCCACCCCCAGAGCCTTCTGTATGTGTGTTTTTAATAGAGTCAGTGACCTCCCAGAGTGAAGATTGGGAATAGGACTGAGAGGCTACTCAAGTTAATGGGGCTTAACTCTCTCTGAGTCTGAACAGACTGATTGGCTGATTGAGTGATGGATTTTTCTTTTGTGCTGACAGTTTATTAGGGGTTTTCTTTTTTTTTTTTTCTTTTGAGATGGAGTCTTGCTCTGTCACCCATGCTGGAGTGCAGTGGCGCAATCTCGGCTCACGGCAAGCCCCGCCTCCCGGGTTCACACCATTCTCCTGTCTCAGCCTCCTGAGTAGCTGGGACTACGGGTGCCTGCCACCACGCCCAGCTAATTTTTTTGTATTTTTAGTGGAGACGGGGTTTCACCATGTTAGCCAGGATGGTCTCAATCTCCTGATTTTGTGATCTGCTCACCTCGGCCTCCCAAAGTGCTGGGATTACAGGTGTGAGCCACCGTGCCACGCCAGGGGTTTTCAATAATGTTTTATTTTCTTTTCTTTTTTTTCTTTCTTTTTTTTTTTTTTTTGAGACAGAATCTTGCTGTGTTGCCCAGGCTGGAGTGCAGTGGCGCGATCTCAGCTCACTGCAATCTCCACCTCCCAGGTTCACACCATTCTCCTTCCTCAGCCTCCCAAGTAGCTGGGACTACAGGCGCCCGCCACCACGCCCGGCTAATTTTTTGTATTTTTAGGAGAGACAGGGTTTCACCGTGTTAGCCAGGATGGTCTCAATCTCCTGACCTCATGATCTGCCCACTTCGGCCTCCCAAAGTGCTGGGATTACAGGCGTGAGCCACTGCGCCTGGCCTTCTTTACATATTAGTTCAACCTTCACCCCAAAATCTAACCATGGATCATAAAAATTAAGTTGGCAACAGTGCTAGCCTGCTATACTTCCTGTTTACCTTTAGATGCTTTTCAAGCCAATAAGGATGACATTTGTGGTGGAAGGAGCCAGAGTAATAGGAAAATTACTTCTCTTCGCTTAGAAGAAAATCCTCCACCTTGAGCATCTTCTGAACTTTTCACTATAAGACATCTCAGTGCTTGCTTGTACTCTTCAGCCGCATAACTGTGAAGATAGCAACCATCAGTTTCTCATAAATGGAAGCGGTAGTGAGAACGGTCTACAGCAGTTTGGCTTCAAGGCCTTTTTTTTTTTTTTTTGAGACGGAGTCTCGCTCTGTCACCCAGGCTGGAGTGCAGTGGCGCAATCTCGGCTCACTGCAAGCTCTGCCTCCCGGGTTCACGCCATTCTCCTGCCTCAGCCTCTCCGAGTAGCTGGGACTACAGGCGCCCGCCACCACGCCCGGCTAATTTTTTGTATTTTTAGTAGAGACGGGGTTTCACTGTGGTCTCGATCTCCTGACCTCGTGATCTGCCCGCCTCGGCCTCCCAAAGTGCTGGGATTACAAGCGTGAGCCACCGCGCCCGGCCGGCTTCAAGGCCTTTATAGAGGCCCATTATTCCAAAACACCTGTTAGCCATTTGTATGTCTTCTTTTGATAGATATCTATTCACCTTATTTGCCCATTTTTAAATAGATTATTTGTGTTTTTTTGCTGTTTTTTCTTTCTTGTATATTCTGGCTATTAATCCCTTGTCAGATGAATAGTTTGTAAATATTTTCTCCCATTTTGCAGACTGTCTCTTCACTCATTTCATCATGTCCTTTGTTGTGTAGAAGCTTTTTAGTTTAATAGAATCCTGTTTTTGCTTTTGCTTTTGTTGCCTGTACTTTTGAGGTCTCCATAAACTTTTTGCCCAGACCAATGTCCTGAAGCATTTCTGCTACATTTTCTTCAGTAGTTTTATAGTTTTGGGTCTTACAGTTAAGTCTTTAATCCATTTTGGGTTGATTTTTGTATATGGTGAGAGCTAGGGGTCTAGTTTTATTTTTCTGAATAATGGATATCAAGTTTTCCGAGCACCATTTATTGAAGAGACTGTCTCTATCCCCAGTGAATATTCTTGGTTCCTTTGTCAAAAAAACAGTTGGCTATAAATATATGGATTTCTTTCTGGGTGCTCTATTCTGTTCCATTGGTCTATGGATCTGTTTTTTATGCCAGTAGCGTGCAGTTATGGTTACTATAGCTTTGTCTTATATTTTGAAGTCTAGTAGTGTGATTCCTTTTTGCCCAGGATTGTTTTGGCTATCTGGGGTCTTTTGTGGTTCCATATGAATTTTAGGATTGTTTTTTCTATTTCTGTGAAGAATACCATTGGTATTTTGGTAGGGATTGCATTGAATCTGTAGATCACTTTTGGTAGTATGGTCATTTTCACAGTATTCTTCCAATCCATGAACATGGTATATCTTTCCATTTTTTCCCTATACTTTTTCTTACATCAGTGTTTTCTATTTTTCCTCATGGAGATCTTTTACCTCCTTCATAAAAGATAAATTTCTCCTAAGAATTTATTCTTAGGGCATTAACTTGTGGCTATTGTAAATGAGATTGCCTTCTTGATTTCTTTTTCTGCTATTTTATTGTTGGTATATAGACACACTACTGATTTTTATATGTTGATTTTGTATCCTGCAACTTTATTGAATTCACTTATTAGTTCTGAGTTTTCTGGTGGAGATTTTAGGGCTTTTTTTTTTTTTTAAGATAGAACCAGGCTGGAGTAGTGCAGTGGTGCAGTATCAGCTCACTGCAACCTCCACCTCCCAGGCTCAAGCAGTCCTTCCATTTCAGTCTCCTGTGTAGCTGGGACTACAGGCATGCACCACCATGCCCAGCTGATTTTTGTATTCTTTGTAGAGACAAGGTGTTGCCATGTTGCCCAGGCTGGTCTAGAACTCCTGGGCTCAAGCAATCCACCCGCCTTGGCCACCCAAAGTGCTAGGATTAACAGGTGTGAACCACAACACCCAGCCTGCTTTTAGGGACAGTTTGACTTCCTTCTGTCCAAGTTGGATGCCCTTTATTTCTTTCTCTGGCCTAATTGCTTTGATTAGCACTTCTAGTTGAATAAAAGTGGTGGAAGTAGACATCCTTGTCTTGTTACAGATTGTAGAGGAAAAACTTTCATCTTTTCCCCATTCAGTATGATGTTGGTTGTGGGTTTGTCATATATGACTTTTATTGTTTTGAGGTATGTTCACTCTGTACCTAACTTGTTGAGAGCTTTTATCATGAAGGAATGTTGACTTTTATCAAATACTTTTGTATTTGGTATTCGTTCTTCTTTAAATGTTTTTAGAATTCTGCATTGAAGCTATTGGGTCCTGAGGCTTTCTTTTCTTTTTTCTTTTTTTTTTTTTTGAGATGGAGTGTTGCTCTGTTGCCCACGCTGGAGTGCAGTTGTGCAATCTCGGCTCACTGCTACCTCCGCCTCCCGGGTTCAAGCAGTTCTCCTGCCTCAGCCTCCCAAGTAGCTGGGATTACAGGCGCCCACCACCACACCTGGCTAATTTTTGTATTTTTAGTAGAGACAGGGTTTCACCATGTTGGCCAGGGTGGTCTCGAACTCCTGACCTCAAGTGATCCGCCCCCCCTCAGCCTCCCAAAGTGCTGGGATTACAGGCATGAGCCACTGCGCCTGGCTTTTTTTCTTTGAGACAGAGTCTCGCTCTGTTGCTCAGGCTGGAGTGCAATGGTGTGATGTTGGCTCACTGCAACCTCTGCCTCCCAGGTTCAAGCAATTCTCATACCTCAGCCTCTTGAGTAGCTGGGATTACAGGTATTCACCACCATGCATGGCTAATTTTTGTATTTTTAGTAGAGACAGAGTTTCACCATGTTGGCCAGGCTAGTCTTGAACTCCAGGCCTCAAGTGATCTGCCCGCCTCAGCCTCCCAAAGTGCTGGGATTATGCGTGAACCATTGTGCCCTGTGATGGGAAGCTTTTTATTACAGATTCAATCTCATTACTTGAAATTGGACTGTTCAGGTTTCTGTTTCTTGGTTAAATCTTGGTAGGTTGTATATGTCTGAGAATGTATCCGTTTCTAATTTGTTGGCATATAGTTATAGTCTCCAATGATTTTTTGTTTTTCTGTGATGTCAGTTGTAATGTTTACTTTTTTGTTTTTGGTGTTTTTTTGATGGAGGTCTTTTCACTCTCTCTTTTTTTTTTTGGTTAGTCTAGCTCTAATGGTTTGTGGATTTTGTTTATCTTTAAAAAGATGAACTTTTCATTTTGTTGGTTATTAATTTATTTATTTTGAGATGGAGTTTTGCTCTTGTTGCCCAGGCTGGAGTGCAGTGGTGCAATCTTGGCTCACTGCAATCTCCACCTCCCAGGTTCAAGTGATTCTTCTGCCTCAGCCTCCTAAGTAGATGAGATTACAGGTGCCCACCACCACAACCGGCTAACTTTTTTTTTGTATTTTTAGTAGAGATGGGGTTTTGCCATGTTGGCCAGGCTGGTCTCAAACTCCTGGCCTCAGGTGATCCACCCATCTCAGCCTCCCAAAATGCTGGGATTATAGGCATGAGCCACCATGCCCGGCCTATTTTTTTAAGTCCCAGTTTTATTTCTGCTCTGATCTTGATTATTTCTGCTAATTTTGGGTTTGGTTTGTTCTTGCTTTCACAATTCTTTGAGCTGCGTCATTAAGTTGATTTGAAATCTTCCTACTTTTTTGATGTAGACGTTTATTGCTATAAGCTTCTTTCTTAATACTGCTTTTGGTGTATCCCATAGGTTTTGGTACGCTGTGTTTTTATGTTCATTTGTGTGAAGAAATTTTTAAATTTCCTTCTTAATTTCTCTGTTGACCCATTGGTCACTCAGGAGCATATTGTTTAATTCCCATTTATTTGTATGATTTTAAAAGTTTCTTGTTATTTATTTCTAATTTTCAGAGCACAGTGTTCCCTTGTGGTCTGAAAAGATACTTGCTGTGATTTCAGTTTTCTTAAATTTCTCATTATACTTATTTTGTGGCCTAATATGTGGTCTGTCCTAGAGAATGTTCTGGATGTTGATGAAAAGAATGTGTATTCTACAGCTGTTGGATGGAATGTTCTGTAAATGTCTGTTAGGTCCATTTGGTCTAAAATGCAATCTAAATGTAAAATGCAGTTTAAATCCAGTGTTTCTGTGTTGATTTTCTGTCTAGATGATCTGTCCAATGCTGAGAGTGGGGTATTGAAGTCCCCAACTGTTATTGTATTGGTGTGTATCTCTCCCTTTAGATCTAATAATACTTGCTTTATATAGCTGTTCTGTGTTGAATGCATATATATTTGCAATTGTTATATCCTCTTGTTGAAGTGATCCCTTTGTTATTACATAATTACTTTCTTTGTCTCTTTTTAGGTTTTTTTTTTTTTTCTGAGACAGTCTCACTCTGTCGCCCAGGCTGGAGTGCAGTGGTGCGATCTCCACTTACTGCAACCTCCGCCTCCTGGGTTCAAGCGATTCTTCTGCCTCAGCCTCCCAAGTAGCTGGGACTACAGGTGCCTGCAGCCACGCCCGGCTAATTTTTGTATTTTTAATAGAGACAGGGTTTCACCATATTGGCCAGGCTGGTCTCAAACTCCTGACCTTATGATCCACCCACTTCGGCCTCCCAGAGTGCCGGGATTACAGGCGTGAGCCACCGTGCTCAGCCTCTTTTTAGTTTTTGACATAAAGTCTGTTTTATCTGATATAGCTACTCTTGCTTGCTTTTGGTTTCTATTTGTGTGAAATATCTTTCTCCATCCCTTCACTTTCAGTCTGTGTGTGTCTTTACTAGTGAAATGAGTTTCTTGTAGGCAGCATATAGTTAGGTCAAGTTTTTTTTTTTTTTTTAATCCATTCAGCCAGTCTATCTCTTTTAAGTGAGGGAATTTAATCTATTTACATTCAAGGTTGTTATTGATGGTGTGGACTTACTCCTGTTGTTTTGTTGTTTTCTGATTATTTTGTATGTCCTTTGTTTCTTTCTTCCTCTCTTATTTATCATTATGGTTTGGTGGTTTTCTGTAGAGATAATGTTTGATTCTTTTCTTTTTCTCCTTTGTATGTCTGTTCTACCAGTGGATTTCATACTTTTGTGTATTTTCATGGTAGTAATTGTCATCTTTTTACTTCCAGATGTAGGACTCCCTTGAGCATGTCTTGATAAGGGTGTGATGACTTCCTCATTTTTTTTCTTGTCTGGGAAAGACTTAGTTTATCCTTCACTTCTGAAGCACAGCTTTGCTGGGTATAGTATTCTTGACTGAAAATCTTTTTCTTGCAGTGCTTTGAACATATCATCCCATTCTCTACTGGTATGTAAAGTTTCTGCAGAGAAATCTGTTATTTTCATAGGGATTCCCTTAAATTGACTTAACACTCCTTTTGCTGTTTTTTTTTTTTTTTTTTGAGACGGTGTCTCGCTCTGTCACCCAGGCTGGAGTACAGTGGTGCCATCTCGGCTCACTGCAAGTTCCGCCTCCCAGGTTCACACCATTCTCCTACCTCAGCCTCCTGAGTAGCTAGGACTACAGGTGCCCACCACCATGCCCGGCTAATTTTTTTGTATTTTTAGTAGAGACGGGGTTTCACCATGTTAGCCAGGATGGTCTCGATCTCCTGACCTTGTGATCTGCCCGCCTCGGCCTCCCAAAGTGCTGGGATTACAGGCGTGAGCCACCGCACCCAGCCTTCTCTGGCTGTTTTTAGAATTCTCTCTTTGACTTTTGACAATTTGACTGTAATTAATGTACCTTGGAGAGGACTTTTTTTTTTTTTTTTTTTGAGACAGTCTCGCTTTGTCACCCAGGCTGGAGTGCAGTAGTGTGATCTCAGCTCACTGCAACCTCCGCCTCTTGGGTTCAAGCTTTTCTCCTGCCTCAGCTTCCTGAGTAGCTGGGATTACAGGCATGCACCACCACGCTCGGCTAATTTTTTTGTATTTTTAGTAGAGACAGGATTTCACCGTGTTGGTCAGGCTGATCTCGAACTCCTGACTTCAAATAATCTGCCCGCCTTGGCCTCCCAAAGTGCTGGGATTACAGGCGTGAGCCACTGCGTCTGGCCAGAGAGGACTTTTTTGGGTTGAATCTATTTGGGGACTTTTGAGCTTCCTGGATCTGGCTGTCTATCTCTCTCCCCAGACTTGGGAAGTTTTCAGCTATTATTTCATTAAATAAGTTTTTTCTGCCTTTCCCCTTCTCTCTTTGGAAATCCAATAATATGAATATTTGTTTACTTAATGAGATCCCCTGAGTGTTGTAGACCTTCTTGACTATTTTCCATTCTTATTTTTTCCCTCTGACTGAGTAATTTCAAATGACTTATCTTCAAATGTAGAGTCAGTCATTCTTCTGCTTGATCAAGTCTGCTGTTGTAGTTCTCTATTGTATTTTTTCCTTTTTTTTTCTTGAGATGGAGTTTCGCTCTTGTTGCCCAGGCTGGAGTGCAATGGCACTATCTCAGCTCACCACAACCTCCGACTCCTGGGTTAAAGCAATTCTCCTGCCTCAGTCTCCCAAGTAGCTGGGATTATAGGCATGCGCCACCACGCCTGGCTAATTTTGTATTTTTTAATAGGGATGGAGTTTCTCCACGTTGCTTAGGCTGGCCTTGAGCTCCCAACCTCAGGCGATCCACCCACCTCGCCTCCCAAAGTGTTGGGATTACAGGCGTGAGCCCCCACGCCTGGCCCTCTATTGTATTTTTTAAACTTTATTCATTTAATTATTCAGCTGCAAGATTTCTGTTTGGTTTTTTGTTATGATTTTTATCTCTTTGTTGAATTTCTAATTCATATCATGAATTGTTTTTCTGATTTTGTTGAATCATCTATCTGTATTTTCTTGTATCTCATTGCATTTCCTTAAGAGCATTACTTTTAATTTATTTTCTGGCAATTAATTGATTTCCTTTTCATTGGGGTCTGTTACCAAAGAGTTATTATGTTCCTGTGGTGGAGTCATATGTCCTTGTTTTTTTCATGTTTCTTATGTCTCTGTGTTGATACCCCACATCTGGCAGAACAGTCACTTCTTCCAAACTTTCTGGAGTGGCTTTCATAGAGAAAGACTTTCACGTGCAGTTGGGTTTTAGTGTGCCAGTTGGGAAGGGTATGGCAACTCTGTTTCTGGATAGATGTAGTGGTATATTTTCGGTGTAGCTTCTTCAGCTGCATTCAACATGAGCAATAACTGGGTGCCTCAAGAGTCCTAGGCTATAGAAGTGTGGCAGTGGCAGTGGTGGTATATATTGTTAATATCCTTGGTGTCAAGGAGTTTTGGAGTCCTATTCTCATTTTCCTCACCCTGGAGTGACTCAGCCAAGAGAATCCCTCTTGGTGTCAGGTCTGACTGACATGGCCTACAAGCAGCTGCAGAGGCACTGGGTTCCAGGTACAGATGCATGGAGTAGCTGTGGAGTCAGGGTTCCAGGCTTAGGGTCTCAAACCTATTGTGGCACCTGGGTATTGGGGTGCAGATTTGCTCTCTGTGGCAAGGTTGGATGTAGGTTGCCCACAGAGCCAGGATCTGAGGCACCTGCTAGCAGCTCAGGCTCATAACTGTGATTCTAATACTGGGGGATAGGCCATAGCACTGGCCTTACTCTGTGGAAGAAGGGGTGCTCCGGAGGTTTGGGCCTAGGGAGCAGGGTACAGCTGCAATTCAGGGATCTGAGCCAATAGGGCTCAGTGGCAGCTCAGGTCCCACGGAATGAGGCACCATGTAGTAGTGACTCCAGACTCCAGGATGGTGGGGCTTGGCTGTATCCCAGACTCTGTGAAGCCAAGTGCAATGGCAGCGAATACCCCAGCGTGGCAGAGCACAGCTGTCATTTGGGCCCTGGGGGTCAGGGAGCAGCACAGCAATGACTCCACTTCCCAGGAAGAGGGTATCTTAGCAGCTCAGACTCTAGGGGCAAGTCCAGTTCCAGGGAAGCAGGGTACTGGAGTTGTTTGGCTAGGGCAAGGTATCTCAGCTCAGCCACTGCTCTGTTTCCTGGGACATGGGGTAGGGTCAGCTCAGCCCTGGAATGCGCAGCTGCTCAGCTTGGCCGGCCACCAGTTTCCCTGGGGACAATGTGCTGCTTTAGCACAGGCCTAGTGTGGGCATGACTGTTCTGGGTGACCCAGGCACAGTATCCCTGAACCCTGGAATGCAGGGTGCTGCTTCAAGTTAGGTGCTACGATGCATGACTGCCCCGGGTGGCCAAAACCATTTCCTGGGATACAGATTGCTTCTTCACCTTAGGCACCAGGGAGGCCTGATTGTTCTGAGCAGTCTTAAGTACTGTTTTCCCAGTGGATAGGGTACTGCTTCAGCTGCAGCCCAAGGGGAGTGGGGAGGGGTAGGTGGAGTGGCTCTGCCTCCACTTGGCCCCTTGGGGAATCATGTAATAGCTGCTCACAGCTTGGCTTAGATTGTCAAGACATCAGGCTGGAGTGGTTTGTTGGTGGCTTAGCCTCAGGAATGAAGGGGAGCTGTGGCCATCTGTCCCCAGAGCAAAACACACTCCAACTGTAGCTCCACTTCCAAGATGGCGTAGCACAGTAGCTGCACAGGCCACAGGGGCTGGCACATAGTATTGGCTCCTTCTCTGGAGGGAGCACAGCTATACGGACTCCAGGCAGCTCCTTCAGCTGGGCTTAGTGCCTAGAGGACTGTAGGGAAGCCAGTGGTGAAGTCTGTAGGTGTCCAAGGTGCTGCTGGCAGTTTCTAGAATTGTCTTGCTTACTTCCTTGCTGTAGGGAGAAGTTCCTCCTTGTTCCCAGCTGATCCTAGATGGGGGAAGGGGGATGCGGGGGAGGCCTGATGTTGCTCTCTGTTCTCTATGTGGCCATCCTGAGTTTCTGTGCTCATCAGCATTCCTGTCACCCTTCTGATGCACCCCCACAGTCTCCCTCAGTTATTTTTGTTAAAAGTATAGCTGTTTATTACTCTACCTCTCTTTGTGAGGGGGATGTGCTATAGGGGCTGCTCGGCCATCTTGCTGACGTTACTCCCCTAGGCTGTTTTTTTTGTTGTTGTTACTTTTTAAAAATACTTATGTATTTATTTACTTTTGAGACAAGGTCTTGCTCTGGTGCCCAGGCTGCAGTGCAGGGTGCAGTCATGGCTTACTCCACCCTCAAACTTCTGGGCTCAAGCAATCCGCCCACCTCAGCCTCCCAAGTAGCTGGGACTGCAGGCATGCACCATCCCTCCTGGCTGAGATTTGTATACATTTTTTCTTTTTTTTTTAGAAACAGGGTCTTGCTATGTTGCCCAGGCTGGTCTTGAACTTCTGGGCTTAAGTGATCCTCCTGCTTCATCCTACCAAAGTGCCAGGACTATAGATGTGAGCTATCATGCCTGGCCAAAGTGAGCTGCTTTAATAAGAGTATTTAAAATTATTCCATTGTGTTTTAATTCCAAATATATTAAAATAGGTATGATGGAGTATCGGTCTTGCAGGAAGCTATTCAGCTTCAGTGTGTTACCTTTTCTGGCATCTTTCTGGGACAAATTCATACTTGTTCTGTGCTGGTGAGCAAGGGCTCTTTATACAGAGCTGCTGAGTGTAGTGACCTAAATTTTTTTGCTCAAACAAGGCTGTTTTAATAAAAAATAAATTATATAAAGTCACGTGATCCATTTAGTAAACTATTGGGCTGTGAACCAGGAGACTGGTATTTAGTCACACTGATTAGGTCTTACCCAATAACCTTTGATCAGTTGCCTCTCTACTTACTCTATTTCATGTGTTGTGAAATGGCATGATATTACCTACCTCTGATCTAGCTGAACATTTTTTTTCTTTTTATTTTTTTTGAGATGGAGTCTCGCTCTGTCACCCAAGCTGGACTGCAGTGGTGCAATCTTGGCTCACTGCAACCTCCGCCTCCGGGGTTCAAGTGATTCTCTTGCCTTAGCCTCCCGTGTAGCTGGGACTATAGGTGCGTGCCACCACGCCCGGCTGATTTTTTGTATTTTTAGTAGAGACAGGGTTTCACCATGTTAGCCAGGATGGTCTCAATCTCCTGACGTGGTGATCCCAACCACCTTGGCCTCCCAAAGTATTGGGATTACAGGCGTGAGCCACTACACCCAGCTGAAAATCTTTTAATGAATAGAAAATCTACTCAGAAGTAGCAGATGAAGTTAGTGATATTTTTTAGGGTCAGTAAGAGTTGATAGGAAAGAAGAAATGAACATTTCTCAGTTACTAGCCATGCTAGGCACTGTTAGGTGCCTTATATGTATCTTCAAATTTAATTCTTGTAAAGTAGTCCTATGAGGTAGGTATTATAACCTTCCTTTGACAGATAAGGAAAATGAGGCTCAGAGAAGCTGATTTTTGTACCTAAGGTCACATAGCTAATAAGAGGCACGGATCTGAACTTTGGTCAGTCTGATGGCAAACCCTGGGTTCTTTCTGCTGTGTTATGTTGCTACACAGAGAATTAGTCTGATTGTTGTTTTTGTTGCTTTAAAGAGAAAGTAATCTTACAGAGACTAAGGAGTAAAGATAAGTCAAAAATGAAAACTTCATTGTATAGTTTAGGAGGCAGTAACAGACTTGCAGAAGCAGGGGTACTGGAGTTTATGTTGCTAATGGATGGTGACTGGTGTGAGGGCCTCTTAGTGAAATGCTTGGTTTCCTTTGCCTCTATTCATTGCTACCTCTGGCCACTGACCTATCACCTCTTCTCTCTAGGGTAAAGCCCACAGCTTGAAGCCAAGCGTAAAGGAGAAGCTGGCAGGCAGCCCCATTCGTACTTCTGAAGATGTGAGCCAGCGAGTCTATCTCTATGAGGGACTCCTAGGTGAGAAACACGTTGGGAAGGCCCTTTGCACTGGAGAAAGCTGGCTCAGCCAGGGGAGAGGGTCACACTGAACAAGTAGCTGGTTGTCTTTCTGCTGATCTTAATGCTAACATTAGATAGCAGTTCTATACCTTAAGCAAGCGACTTACTGGGTCCAGAACAAGCAGTGGGTGAAAACTGGACAAGATTGGGTTTTGGTGTTAATCAACAGCCTCTGCCTTTCTGTCTTCTTTCTTTCCTTTCTTGCTACCATGGTCCTTCCTGCTCTCAAATTGGCAGGAAGGGACAAAGGATCCATGTGGGACCAGTTAGAGGATGCTGCTATGGAGACCTTTTCTATAAGTAACCACATTTATTTGTGTGCTGTGTTCATCCCTCCTCCTTGGGAGGGACTGGGCCTTACTTGGAGGCATCTGGGGCTGGTGGCAGGCATGTTAGATCTGGGGTAGAAAGATTGTGTTTCCTTTGCCCTGGAATTTGTAATTATTCCATTTTATCTGGATTTTACTCTTTATTTTTGTTTGGCAGCTATATTCTTAAATGTTAAATAGGCCCCCTAAGAAACCTTTATTCTATGCAGGCAAAGAGCGTTCTACTTTATGGGACCAAATGCAATTCTGGGAAGATGCCTTCTTAGATGCTGTGATGTTGGAGAGAGAAGGGATGGGTATGGACCAGGGTCCTCAGGAAATGATCGACAGGTATGGGGCTTAGGAAAGCATTGGGAATCAGCAAACTCAGCCTCCTCCCAGTTAGTTCTGTGGTCTCCCACTTAAGGGCTGACTTGTGCTTGGTCTTCTCCTTAGGTACCTGTCCCTGGGAGAACATGACCGGAAGCGCCTGGAAGATGATGAAGATCGCTTGCTGGCCACACTTTTGCACAACCTCATCTCCTACATGCTGCTGATGAAGGTAATGTCAATTTTGCTCTGTCCAGCTCCGCTGATCTCAGAAGGGCAAGGCTTGTTCCTGTCGCCTCAATTTTGGGCAGCCGGGAAGCTATCAAGGTATCTTACTTAGGGCTGTGTTCTTGATTGAAAGTCTGAGGCCTCTCTGCCGGCTTACAAATGTTCCATTTATCTGAAGCTGCCAGCCTGTTTCACTAAGGAGTGTTGTAGAAAGAACTGATGATTCTCTCTTTTTTTTTTTTTGAGACGGAGTCTTGCTCTGTCGCCCAGGCAGGAGTGCAGTGGTGCAATCTCAGCTCACTGCAACCTCCGCCTCCCCAGTTCAAGTGATTCTTGTGCCTCAGCCTCCCAAGTAGCTGCGATTACAGGCACACACCACCATACCCAGCTAGTTTTTGTATTTTTAGTAGAGACAGGGTTTCACCATGTTGGCCAGACTGGTCTCAAACTCCTGACCTCAAGTGGTCCACCCGCCTTGGCCTCCCGAAGTTCTGGGATTACAGGCATGAGCCACTGCGCCCGACCAAGAACTGATGATTCCATACTATTTATTTATTTATTTTTTTATTTTTTATTTTCATTTTTTTTTGAGACAGAGTCGCACTCTGTCACCCAGGCTGGAGTACAGTGACGCGATCTTGGCTCACCACATCCTCTGCCTCCCGGGTTCAAGCAATTCTCCTGCCTCAGCCTCCCAAGTAGCTGGGATTACAGGCATGTGCCACCACGCCTGGCTAATTTTTCTATTTTTAGTAGAGACGGGGTTTCACAGTGTTGGCCAGGCTGGTCTCTCGTACTTCTGACCTCAAGTGATCCACCCGCCTCAGCCTCCCAAAGTGCTGGGATTACAGGCAGGAGCCACCACACCCAGCCATTATTTGTTTATTTTGAGATTTATATGGTCTCCCTTTACTAAGTAGTTTTAGGATGCCAATAGAGCTTCCCACAAAATACAATGAATTAATTTTTTTTTTACAATAGTAGATTTTAAAACCTTAGAAAGGATGCCCAGGACCAGGCGTGGTGGCTCATGCCTATAATCCGAGCACTTTGGGAGGCCAAGGCGGGCAGATCACCTGAGGTCAGGAGTTTGAGACCAGCCTGACCAATATGGTGAAATCCTGTCTCTACTAAAAATACAAAAGTTAGCTGGGCATGGTGGCTCATGCCTCTAATCCCAGCTACTTGGGAGGCTGAGACAGGAGAATCGCTTGAACCTGAGAGAAGGAGGTTGCAGTGAGCTGAGATAGCACTATTGTACTCCAGCCTGGGCAACAAGAGCGAAAATCCATCTCAAAAAAAAAAAAGAAACGATGCTCAGAATTTGTTTTTCAGCACAGCCCTGTATCTTACAGAATTTTCTATAGTTATAAAAAGAGCCACCCATTAACAAAGTAATAGTAAATTTTAACTTGATTTGGTTGTACTTGGTTTTATAGCTGTGGAAGAAGTATGTTACCAAGTAGAAGAGTTCTGCTCTGAAAGGGAAACATAAGTCTGGAGTTGATGGGTAGAAGAGAATTCTTTGGAGAAAGAGCCACTGGGTTTCTCCTCCTTCTGTTCTCCCCAGCCTCCCTAAGTGTGAAGGGATCAGTTGATCAAATGCAGAGAATGCCCCCAGCCCCTCTTGGTTTGCTTCATTTCCTGGTGTAAGTTGCACTGTACTCTGTGGAATTTGGAGGGTACCAGTTGACTCTGGCTGGGAAAGGATGGTGATCCCTAACCTTCAGAGATGTCTTGGCTACCCAGTCTGGTGTTGCCACTCTAAGTCATTGTTTCTGAATTACACTATGAAGAGCCTTGGGGGTTTTTAGAGCCCTTGTAGGGGTGAATGTTGTGGTATTGAGTGGGGATAGGGAGAAAGTGTCCCCTGGAACCAGAACTGCTCTAAGAGCCACTTTTCTGCAGAAGCTACCTAGGGACAGAGCCAGGACTTTTCTTCCCCTCATGGTGGCAGAATACACAGTTGAAAGTTTTCTCCCATGTTCAGTGATGTGGTCTTTCAGAATTCCACTTCTCTCAGATGGTGGGAAGCCCACTTGTACATTTTCTTCTCTCTACCTCAGTCGAGAGGAGAGCAGATCCCTTGTTAAGAGTCCTGTGTTGGCTTTTCAGGTAAATAAGAATGACATCCGCAAGAAAGTGAGGCGCCTAATGGGAAA
Source organism: Hylobates moloch (assembly GCF_009828535.3). Classification (NCBI taxonomy): domain Eukaryota; kingdom Metazoa; phylum Chordata; class Mammalia; order Primates; family Hylobatidae; genus Hylobates; species Hylobates moloch. Next base: position 951,014 of record NW_026652286.1, on the reverse strand, counting down.
GTCGCACATTGGGCTTGTGTACAGCCAGCAAATCAATGAGGTGCTTGATCAGCTGGCGAACCTGGTAAGCACGTCTGGCCACCACTTAGGCTTCCCCATGGGTCATTTCTTGGTTTGTGTCACTTGCAGTCCAGTTCACCCCTGGTTTTGAAAATGGAGCAGTTGTCTTTGACTCTAAATGAGGCTTTAGTCCCTGTGTTCTGTGATGGGATTCTCTGTATAAAACCATCGTAGTGCATCAGTTTTGATGTGTGGTCTGTGAACTGCTGAGGATTCAGAAGGTGAAAATGATTTCGAACGATTCTAAAATGTTATTTGCTATTTTCACAGGGTTACATTTGCACTGATGGTGCCAAAGCAGTGGTGGGTGAAACTGCTGTAACCCAAGTGAGACAATGGCCTCACACTATGCCAGCAGCCATTGTATTCCTTGCCTTCATATACTCTCAGTTTTTCATTTTTGTTTTGTTTGTTTGTTTTTTGAGACAGACACTCACTCTGTCGCCCAGGCTGGAGTGCAGTAGCGCAATCTTGGCTCACTGCAACCTCCACCTCCTGGGTTGAAGCGATTCTCATGCCTCAGCCTCCCGAGTAGCTGGGATTACAGGCGTGTGCCCCACCACCCAGCTAATTTTTGTATATATATGTATTTTTTGAAACAGAGTTTCACTCTCTTGTTGCCCAGACTGGAGTGCAATGGCGCAATTTTGGCTCACTGCAACCTCTGCCTCCCGGGTTCAAGCAGTTTTCCTGCTTCAGCCTCCTGAGTAGCTGAAGCTCCTGAGGTTACAGGCATGCACCACCACGCCCAGCTAATTGTTGTATTTTCAGTAGAGATGGGCATTCCCCATGTTGGCCAGGCTGATCTTGAACTCCTGACCTCAAGTGATCTGCCTGCCTCAGCTCCCAAAGTTCTGGGATTACGGGCGTGAGCCACCGCACCTGGCTTACACTCTTAGTTTTTTAAAAATGCCAGTTGTGCTTATAAATGTCCTTGAAGAAGCAGTGAAGACTGTTACTTTTATTAAATTGATTGATTAATTATAAATATTTTTAATATTCTTTGTGACAAAATGGGAAGTATACATAAAACATCTCTGCTGCAAACCCAGTATGATGGTTGTTTTGAAGAAAAGCAATTTGCGGCCTTGATTTGTTCACCTTGAGTTGCAAGTGGACTTAATCGCTTTGTTCATAGAACATCATTTTTACTGGAAAGGACAATTAATAAACCATGGTTATTCCGAGTACCCAACTAGCAGACGTTTTCCTTCAGTTAATCAAGTGAGCCTGTTGTTTCAGGGAAAGCAACTGACAGTGTTTGTTGCCAGTGATAAGATTCAGCTTTTAAGTGAAAATAAGAATTTTGGCAGAGTTTTGAACTTGAAGCTTCCCAGTATTTAAAGACTTTTCTAATGAGATTGGTGGTGATATTAATGAATGTGATCTTTTAAACATTGATTTAATATTACAAAATATGTCAACATTTGGAAGAGCTGTGTAACTCAGTGAAACAGCATTTTCTTTCTTTCTTTTTTTTTTTTGGAGACAGAGTCTCGCTTTGTGGCCCAGGCTGGAGTGCAGTGGCATGATGCCGGCTCACTGCAACCTCCACCTCCTGGGCTCCTGGGTTCAAGCAATTCTCCTGCCTCAGCCTCCTGAGCAGCTGGGAGTACAGGCGTATGCTGCCACAGCTGGCTAGTTTTTTTTTTTTTTTGTATTTTAGTAGAAACGGGGTTTCACCATGTTGCCCAGGCTGTGGTCTTGAACTCCTGAGTTTAGTCAATCCGCCCACCTTGGCCTTCCAAAGTTCTAGGATTACAGGCATGAGCCACGGCACCCAGCCAACAGTATTTTCTAAATACCAATGTATGATGTTATAAATTCAAGTACGGATAAAAGATCTACTCAAAATGCAAGGCAGATATATGGATCTTAATTTTTAAATAACATTTTTTTTTCATTCTGAGGAACATAGGCCCCGTTTCTTTTTGTTTGTTTGTTTTTGAGACGGAGTCTCACTCTGTCCCCCGGGCTGGAGTGCAGTGGCGTGATGTCGGCTCACTGCAAGCTCTGCCTCCCAGGTTCAAGCTATTCTCCTGCCTCAGCCTCATGAGTAGCTGGGATTACAGGTGCCCACCACCATGCCCGGTTAATTTTTATATTTTTAGTAGAGATGGGGTTTCACCACGTTGGTCAGGCTGGTCTCCAACTCCTGACCTTGTGATCCGCCCACCTCAGCCTCCCAAAGTGCTGGGATTACGGGTGTGAGCCACCGTGCCCAGCCAAGGGAGACCCCATTTCTACAAAAAATAAAAAAATTAGGCAGGCATGGTGGCATGCACCTGTAGTCCCAGCTACTTGGGAGGCTGAGGTGGGAGGATCGCTTGAGTTCAGGAGGTTGAGGCTGCCGTGAGCACCACTGCACTCCAGCCTGGGTGACAGAATGAGAGCCTGTCTCAAAAAAAAAAAGGTATGGAGAATAGGGTCTCACTCTGTTGCCCAGGCTGGTCTCCAACTCCTGCCTGGGCTCAAACGGTACTCCCGACTTGGCCTCCCAAAGTGTTGGGATTATAGGAATGAGCCACCGTGTCTGGCCTAAATGGATTTTAATGTAACAATGTAAAATGTTCATTGATGTGCTTTCAGATTCCACACTGCAACTAACTTTCAAAAGCTGCTCTTGCTGGATGTCGTGGTTTATGCCTGTAATCCCAGGTACTTGGGAGGCTGAGGCAGGAATGTCACTTAAGCCCAGGAGTTCAGAGCTGTAGTGGGCTATGGTCATGCCACTGCACTCCAGCCTGGATGACAGAGCGAAACCTTGTCTCTAAAAAAAAAAAAGAAGCTTCTACTTCTCAAGTTCTGGTATAGTGTTAAAGAAGAATACGTCTGTTTATCTGAAAAGGCTATGAAAATCCTCTTCCATTTTCCAAATACGTATCTGTGAGGTCAAGTTTTTTTCATATACCTCAACTAAAGCAGCATACTGCAACAGACTCAATGCAGAGGCAGATAGGAGAATGCAACTATTTGCTTCTAAGCCAAACATTAAAGAGATTTGCAAAAATGTGAAACAGTGCCTTTTTTTTTTGGAAAATATAGTTATTTTATTTAAAAAATTTATATTACTATGTAATGGGTTATTATTAATCAATTATTAATTGTTTTTATAATTAATCATTTGAGAAATTTCTGTTTAAATTTCTAGTATGTAAATATCTATAAATATAACTCACATAAACAAAAGCTCTTTGGAATCTTCAATAAATTTTAAGAGATATAGGGCCTCTGAGACCAAAACATCTGAAACCACTTCCCTGGTGACCAGTGGCCAGCAGATGAGACTGTGCTGAGGAAGCCGACATGAATTTGATTGCTGGATGGGGAATTCTTGGCCCAGAGCCCTCTGAGAGGGATGTATGACTATGACTGTCCCTAAAAAATCTCTCTTTCATCAGAATGGACGCGATCTCTCTATCTGGTCCAGTGGCAGCCGGCACATGAAGAAGCAGACATTTGTGGTACATGCAGGGACAGATACAAACGGAGATATCTTTTTCATGGAGGTAGGTGCTGGTTCATGCTGGGGGCCCAAAGGGCTATTTGAGAGTCACAGGGAACTCCTGGAACCGATGCCAGGATATTTTTCTCATTTATCTCATTCATCTTCATGATCTATTTATCATTAAATTATCAGATTTTTTTGTTTGTTTTTGTGTGTGTGTGTGTGTGTGTGTTTTTTTGAGATAGAGTCTTGCTCTGTCACCCAGGTTGGAGTGCAGTGACTTGATCTCAGCTCACTGCAACCTCCGCCTCCCGGGTTCAAGCAGTTTTCCTGCCACAGCCTCCCAAGTAGCTGGGATTACAGGCGCCAGCCACCATGCCCGGGTGATTTTTCTATTTTTAATAGAGATGGGGTTTGATCATGCTGGCCAGGCTGGTCTCAAACTCCTGACCTCAAGTAATCCACCCACCTTGGCCTTCCAACGTGCTGCGATTACAGGCATGAGCCACCGCACCTGGCCAAATTATCAGATTGTTATTCAAATAATTAAATTTTATATAGTAGGTGATACCCATTTCTTTTTTTTTTTTTTTTTTTTTTTTTTTTGAGACAGAGTATCGCTCTGTCACCCAGGCTGGAGTGCAGTGGTGTGATCTTGGCTGACTGCAGCCTCCACCTCCCAGGTTCAAGCAATTATCCTGCCTCAGCTTCCTGAGTAGCTAGGATTACAGGCATGCGCCACCATGCCTGGCCAATTTTTTGTGTTTTAGTAGAGATGGGGTTTCACCACGTTGGGTGGCCAGGCTGGTCTTGAACTCCTGACCTCAAGTGATCCATCTGCCTCGACCTCCCAAAGTGCTGGGATTACAGGTGTGAGCCACCATGCCCGGCCCCATTTCTTTTATACACGCGTATACACACACACACACACACACACACACACACACAAAGATATCTATATATAGATGATATAGTCACATTGTTCATAAATAAGAATAACAGAAAATAGTACACATTGGGAAGTCATGCACTCATGCTTGTCCCGTTCCACTGAATTTCCCACTCCCCTCACCCCTTCATCCTATAGACAACCACTTTTATTGGTTTCCTTTGTAAATTCCAGTGGATTTTTTTTTTTCTTTTTGAGACAGAGTCTTGCTCTGATGCCCAGGCTGGAGTGCAATGGCGTGATCTCAGCTCACTGCAACCTCCACCTCCTGGGTTCAAGCGATTCTCCTGCCTCAGGCTCCCAAGTAGCTGGGATTACAGGCACCTGCCACCGCACCCAGCTGATTTTTTGTATTTTTAGTAGAGATGGGGTTTCGCCATGTTGGTTAGGCTGGTCTCCAACTCCTGACCTCAGTGATCCACCCGCTTCAGCCTCCCAAAGTGCTGAGATTACAGGCGTGAGCCAGTGCACCCGGCCTTCCAGTGGACTTTTATGCAAACAATAAAATATGAACACAAATTCTTATTTTTCTCCTTTCTTTCTTTTTTTTTTTTCTTTGAGATGGAATGTCGCTCTTTCACTCAGGCTGGAGTGCAGTGGTCGGAACTCAGCTCACTGCAACCTCCGCCTCCTGGGTTCAAGTGATTCTCCTGCCTCAGCTGCCTGAGTAGCTGAGATTACAGTCACCCACCACCATGCCCAGCTAATTTTTCTATTTTTAGTAGAGACGGGGTTTCACCATATCGGCCAGGCTGGTCTCAAACTCCCGACCTCAAGTGATCCGCCCACCTTGGCCTCACAAAGTGCTGGGATTGTAGGCGTGAGCCACCCCGCCTGGCCTATTTTTCTCCTTTCTTTCAGAAAGATAGCACGTCTTATCCATTGCTTTATCCCTTGCTTTTTTCATTTAACATTGTGGCCGGGCGCGGTGGCTCACGCTTGTAATCCCAGCACTTTGGGAGGCCGAGGCGGGTGGATCACAAGGTCAGGAGATCAAGACCACGGTGAAACCCCGTCTCTACTAAAAAATACAAAAAATTAGCCAGGCGTGGCGGCGGGCGCCTGTAGTCCTAGCTACTCGGAGAGGCTGAGGCAGGAGAATGGCATGAACCTGGGAGGCGGAGCTTGCAGTGAGCCGAGATTGCGCCATTGCACTCCAGCCTGAGCAAGACTCCGTCTCAAAAAAAAAAACAAAAAAAAACATTGTCCTGGTCCTCTTCTGTATCAGTACCAAGAAAGCTTTCCCATTCGTTTTATGGCTACATGTATTCCACTGTGTGACTGTGCCTTAATTTATTTAACCAGTCAGTACATACGGATCCTTGGGTTGCTTCCAAATTTGCTGTTACTGATAGTGATACTGTGAATGATGCTGTGCCTGCTTCATTTCATACATGTGCAAGTGTGTCTAAGGATTCCCAGAAATGAGATTGCTGGGTCAGAGGGACAATGCATTTGTAATTTTGGTTGATACAATTCTTAAATGTCTCATAACACGTAATACCCCCTTTGCCATTTATTTTGTTGAAGAAATTGGATCGTTTGCCCTGTGGAGTCTCCTACATTCTAGATTTTTTGCTGATTGTGTCTCCTTTGTATTAGCATGTTTCTCTGTCACATATTTCTCATAGACTGGTAGTTCAGTTCAGAGGTTTGATCACTTTCAGATTCACTCTTTTGGGAAGAATACTTAATGAGTAGTGCCATACGCTTCCTGTTGCCTCATATGGTCGTCCCTCTCCTACCGATCAGTGAGCTCAGATGTGGGCAACCTGATCTGTCCACCAGAAAGTTCCTCATTTATCTTCTGATTTTGCCTATGGTATTTTTTGACACACATAAATTTTTTATTTGTATATCTTTTTTTTTTTTTTTTTTTTATCCAGACAGAGTCTCTCTCTGTCACCCAGGCTGGATGCAGTGGCATGATGTCGGCTCACTGCAACCTCTACCTCCTGGGTTCAAGCAATTCTCCTGCCTCAGCCTCCCAAGTAGCTGGGTTTACAGGTGCCTGCCACCGCACCCGGCTAATTTTTGTATTTTTAGTAGAGATGGGGTTTTACCATGTTGGCCAGGCTGATCTCGAACTCCTGACCTCAAGTGATCCACCCACCTCGGCCTCCCAAAGTGCAGGGATTACAGGTGTGAGCCATCACACCTGGCTACTTTTATATAATTAAATTAATCAATAGTTTCTTTTACGGCTTCTGGATTTTGAGACATGGTTAGAAAAAGCCTTACTCTCCAGGATTATAAAGGAAATTGGCCGTGTTTTCTTCATTTCTGTGTTTTTAATTCTGAAACAGACCTAAGTAATTTTAAGGACCAAATACAACTCCTATATATAAAGTAGTAAAATTTCGCTTATGTTATCTGTTCCCCTGTGGTTTAGCTGAATTTGATTTCCACATTCACAGTTTTTTGAACAGGTGGTTTACCAAACACAAGAGGGGCTTACCCTGAAGCAGAAACATACATGTCAGTGTAGCCAACAAGGAGTCATTTTCATGTCACCCTTTAAAGTGTTAGAATTTGGCTAGCTGCCTCTCAAAGCCTAGGGCTGACATAGGACATCTGCACCACAGCAGAAGTGGCACGTGACTCTTGCCCTTTTCTTTTCCTTTAAAAAAAAAAAAAAATCTCTCCAGCAGATTCCTTGAACTACTCTTACTCTCACCACTGTACAAAGGGAGCCTCATGCTGAGTCTCTGGGGTGTGGGACTGGACCTATTACCCAAATAGATGCCTCTTCCTCGAAGTGGTGCCATGCCAGGGAAGAGTGCACCATGGTCACTGCGCCATTACCTGGCTCCTGTGAGGCTGATTGAGCGTTTCTCAGAGCATAACCTGCTTTCTGCATGATGAGCTGAACGGCAATTTGGGAATTTTTTTTTTTTTTTTTTTTTTTTTTTTAGACAGAGTCTCACTCTGTTGCCCAGGCTGAAGTGCAGTGGTGCAATCTTGGTTCACTGCAACCTCCGCTTCCCAGGTTCAAGCGATTCTCCTGCCTCAGCCTCCTGAGTAGCTGGGACTACACGCACATGCCATCATGTCTGGCTAATTTTTGTATTTGTAGTAGAGACGGGGTTTCACCATTTTGGCCAAGCTGGTCTCGAACTCCTGACCTCGTGATCCGCCCACCTCAGCCTCCCAAAGTGCTGAGATTACAGGTGTGAGCTGCTGCGCCTGGCCAAGGAAGATATATATATATATATATATATATATTTTTTTTTTTTTGGAGATAGATTCTTGCCCTGTCACCCACGGTGGAGTGCAGTGGCACAATCTTAGCCCACTGCAACATCCACCCACCGAGTTCAAGCAATTCTCCTACCTCAGACTCCCGAGTAGCTGGGACTATAGGCATGCACCACCACGCTTGGCTAATTTTTGGTATTTTTAGCAGAGATGGGGTTTTGCCATGTTGGCCAGGATGGTCTTGAACTCCTGACCTTAAATGATCCGTCTGCCTTGGCCTCCCAGAATGCTAGGATTACAGGTGTGAGCCACCGTACCCGGCCAGAGATTTTTAAAAATTGTCTTTATTGCCCTTTTTTTAGTTACAAAAGTAAAACAGTATATGCTGTAAATGTTTCAAACCATACCAAAGTTAAAAAATAATTAAAAGTTTTACTCACTGCCTCTCAATCCTTTGTCCCAGAGGTAACCAGTAATAGTTTCGTGTGACTCCTTTCAGATTATTGAAAACGCATATTTGTGTAAATATAATTTATTTATATGGAATTTTGTTTTCGCACTTATGAAGTGGTATCAAATTACAAATATTGGGCTGGCCACGGTGGCTCACATGAGCCTGTAATCCCAACACATTGGGAGGCCGAGGCAGGCAGATAACCTGAGGTCAAGAGTTCCAGACCAGCCTAGCCAACATGGTGACACCCTGTTTCTACTAAAAATACAAAAATTAGCTGGGCATGGCGGCAGGTGCCTGCAATCCCAGCTACTTGGGAGGCTGAGGCAGGAGAATTGCTTGAACCCGGAGGCGGAGGTTGCAGTGAGCCGAGATCATGCGACTGCACACCAGCCTGGGTGACAAAGCGAGACAATGTCTCAAAAAAAAAAAAAAAAAATTACAAATATTGTTAAATAATTTGCTTTTTTCACTTAATGATATACCGTTCCATGTCTTTTTTTTTTTTTTTTAGTTTAATGGATGCTCAGCCATTAGATGTCATATGGTGTACCATAATTGGTTTAACTAGTGCCTCTCACTATTTTTTTAAAAAATATTACTCATGCCAGGTGTGGTGGCTCACGTCTGTAATCCCAGCACCTTGGGAGGCTGAGGTGGGTGGATCACAAGGTCAGGAGTTCAAGATCAGCCTGGCCAAAATGGTGAAACCCTGCCTCTACTAAAAATACAAAAAATTAGCCAGGCGAGGTGGTGGGTGCCTGTAATCCCAGTTACTTGGGAGGCTGAGGCAGAGAATTGCTTGAACCCAGGAGGCGGAGGCTGCAGTGAGCCGAGATCGCACCACTGCACTCCAGCCTGGGCGACAGAGCGAGACTCCATCCATATATATATATATATTACTCATTAGGCCAAGCATGGTGGCTCATGCCTATAATCCCAGTACTTTGGGAGGCTGAGGCAGGAGGATTGCTCGATCCCAGAGTTTGAGACCAGCCTGGGCAACATAGGGAGACCCTGTCTCTACAAAAAATTTAAAAATTAGTCATACATGTGGTGGTGTATGCCTGTGGTCCCAGCTACTGGGGAGGCTGAGGTGGGAGGTTCGCTTGAGCCCAGGAGGTCAAGACCAGCCTGGGCAACATAGGGAAACCCCGTCTCTACAAAAAATTTTAAAATAAGCTAGGCATGCTAGTGCATGCCCATGGTCCCAGCTACTGGGGAGGCTAAGTTGGGAAGATCCTTGAGCCTGGGAGGTCAAGGCTTCAGTGAGCTCTGATTGCACCACTTCAGTCCAGCCTGGGTGACAGAGCAAAACCCTGTCTCGAAAAAAAAAAATAAAAATTGCTCATTGAATATCCTTGAACATACATTTTTGCACCCTCACATGAGAATTTCTAGACATGAAATTTTCAAGTCAAGTTTATACACATTTAAAATTTCGGTAGATTTTGCCAAATTGCCATCCCAAAAACTATACCAGTTTACACCTCCAACAGCCACTTAGGTGACTATAACAGTATATTACAAGCATTTCTCTAGCCTAGAATGCTCTAGCTTAGAAATCATGTGTTCTCCTAAATGTGTTCTGCCTGCCTTTACATGATGTTCTTAAAGGATTATGAAAGGTGGAGTGGTATTGTCCATTTCCCCCTGTAGATACCCACAGAGTCAGACTGGGCCTAGAACTCAAGTTTCCCATTCCTACTCTGCCACTTTGACTGATTCTTCAAAGGCTTTAGAACTCCAGTAAACTCTTATACAGTAGCTTAGACCTGATAGTCTTGTGTGTTCCCTACTCACTCACCTAATGTTTATGGAGCACGTATTATATGCTAGGTACTTTGTTGGGTGTCGGGATTATAGCAGTGAATAAGACAGACGTGATTTCTATTGCCCTTAGCATTGACAAGCTGTTGGGGAAATCAAATAATTAAAGAGTATTATAAAATATGGTGAGCATTATGAAAGAAGCTCAGGGGGCAGAATAAATAGCAGAGGGCCTAGGAGGTGTGAGCAACTCCTTTGAGAAGTTGACCTTTGAGCTTAGACTTGAAGAAAGAGTAAGAGTTAATGGTTGGGGAGTGGAAGAGCAGTCAGGGATATTTGAGCTGGAACCAGTGGGACTCAGTGATGGAGTGTGGTTAGTTAGAGGGAAGAGGAAGGAGTCAGGCATCAATTCTTCATTTCGGGCTGGGGCAGCTGGGTGGATGGTGGTGCCATTTCCTCAAATAGCAGACTTAAAAGGAGGATCTGCCCAGGAGGAGGTGTTGAGTTCAGATTTGGACATAAGGAGTTTGAGGTGCTACATGTGAAGCATCCAGACATTGAGAGGCTCAGGAGCTCAGGAAGAGAGGTCTAAGATGGAGACAGAGGTAAGAACCATCAACACGGTAATAATCATTAGTTTCATAGTTCTGATGTCTAGTAGCTAATTAGGGTACTTTCTGCGTGCCTGGCTTTGTATGCACCTTAAGTACTTTATGCACATTAACTCATTTAGTCTTCATAGTAACTGTAGGAAGTTATTACTGTTACTATCCCAATCTTACCTGTGAGGAATTGTGGACACAGATGAACTTGCTGAGGGTGGCACAGCTCAGTAATGGCAGAGCTGGAATCTAAACTCAGGCTGACTTTAGGCCTGTGTCCTTCATTATTGTGCTATAATGTCTCCCGTTCAACATTTGAAGCCTTAAGAACGGATAACTGGCTGGGCATGGTGGCTCACGCCTGTAATCCCAGCACTTTGGGAGGCTGAGGCGGGCGGATCATGAAGTCAGGAGATCGAGAGCATCCTTGCTAACACGGTGAAACCCCGTCTTTACTTAAAAAAAAATATAAAAAAGCCAGGCATGGTGGTGGGCGCCTGTAGTCCCAGCTACTCGAGAGGCTGAGGCAGGAGAATGGCGTGAACCCGGGAGGCGGAGCTTGCGGTGAGCTGGGATTGCGCCACTGCACTCCAGCCTGGGCGACAGAGCGAGATCCGTCTCAAAAAAAAGAACAGATAACTTCACCTGAAAGAGAATGTTGAACAAGAAGGTGTCACAGATATTTGTTTTTTAATTTATATCATCCTGTATTGTATTTTTATGTAATAAGCACTGTTCATGTGTCACTTGTGTAATTAATTTTTTAAAATATTTTTATAGAAAAAGGGTAGACCCAGGATTAGAAAGTGCATCAGCTCCATTTTTCTCCTTGGTTAAGTCTGTCATGATCTCCTACCTTTGTGTTTGTCAACAAAGATGATTCCTGAGGTTGTAAGATGGGAGGCATGAGATCTCCTCCAAATACTTTAAGTCTGTAGAGCACATAAGAGGTAATAAATAACTGGGCTGGGCACAGTGGCTCAAGGCCTGTAATGCCAGCACTTTGGGAGCCAAGACGAGCGGATCACTTTAGGTCAGGAGTTCGAGACCAGCCTGGCCAACATAGTGAAACCCTGTCTCTACTAAAAATACAAAAATTAGCCGAGCATGGTGATGTGTGCCTGTAATCTCAGCTACTTGGGAGGCTGAGGCAGGAGAATCATTTTAACCCACAAGGCAGAGGTTGCAATGAGTCGAGATTGTACCACTGTACTCCAGCCTGGGCGACAGAGTGGGACTCCATCTCAAAAAAAAAAAATTATAGCCAGTGTGATGGTGTGCACCTGTAGTCCCTGCCACTTTGGGGGCTGAGGCAGGAAGATGACTTGAACCTGGGAGGTCGAGGCTACAGTGAGCTGAGATGGCGCCACTGCAGTCAAGCCTGGGGGACAAAGTGAGACCCTGTCTCAAAAAAAAAAAAGAGGTAATAAATAACTGATTGATTTGTGCCTCCTCCCTTATACATAGGTTCCTTCTAATGACTCCATCTCTTCCAACAATCCTTGTAGCAGGCAGCATGTCAGTAGTTCTGTTTTGTGTCTCCACCTAGGGACACCATGAGTGTAAGGCAGAAAACCTGACCATGGGGATGCCCCAGGGCCAGTTGTCCCATCCTTTCCCTGTAGGAGACAGTCTCGGGAGAGGCTGTCGGAGACAGGAACTGCTGAGCTGCTTTGTGCACTTCTCCAGGTGTGCGACGACTGTGTGGTGCTGCGTAGTAACATCGGAACAGTGTATGAGCGCTGGTGGTACGAGAAGCTCATCAACATGACCTACTGTCCCAAGACCAAGGTGTTGTGCTTGTGGCGTAGAAATGGCTCTGAGACCCAGCTCAACAAGTTCTATACTAAAAAGGTACCCAGGATCTGTGTTTGGGTTGGGGCTAGTAGGCATTGAAGACCAAATAGTGAGTTTCTTTTTGGGAAGTTAAAATTCCAAAACGCATGTCTGGAGCCACACTTCTGTCTCCAGCTGTTGGGTGGGGTACCTAAAGCTGTCTCTGTCAAGCCAACTAGGCCTAATAGTAGTCACAATCGGTATTAACCAACCATATCTAGCATTCCTACACGTCTGTACCCATGCCTTCTTTAAAGCCATACTATTCATATGCTCCAGATCTATCATTCCTAACCTCAACAATGAACAAGACATCTGAAAAATAGGAGGACTACTTAAAATTTTACCCCTCACTTCAACCTCCGGCCTTCAGTGGCCATTATAGAGCAGTGGGTGGGGAACCCTGGACAGCCCCCATGATGGGACCGCTCTCCCCTGTGCCACAGTGTCGGGAGCTGTACTACTGTGTGAAGGACAGCATGGAGCGCGCTGCCGCCCGACAGCAAAGCATCAAACCCGGTGAGGAGAGTTTTTCCTGAGAGTGTCTTCCCTGTTTCTGCCAGTCCTTCTGAGTGTCAGGGGCCTGGAGGGAAGTCGGGTGGGATTCCCCACCTCACCAGTGAGCTGATAGCCCCCTCCCTCACCACAGGACCTGAATTGGGTGGCGAGTTCCCTGTGCAGGACATGAAGACTGGTGAGGGTGGCCTGCTGCAGGTGACCCTGGAAGGGATCAACCTCAAATTCATGCACAATCAGGTAGGTGCGGGCGGCAGCACGAGGCTCCCTGTCCTTCCATCTGTAAGGACGGCCAATGTCCAGGCCCCCAGTACTTCCCCAGCAAGCATGAGAGAGGGCCCTCTGGAGCTAGAGGGAGAGCTGGAGCAGCTGGACCCAGGAAAGAAATCCCAGGGGAGGGCACAGTGACGTTGGCGACCACCTGGCGCTGTGAAGGTGCACCAGGGAGCCTGCGGGGGAGGCTGGGCAGGAGCGAGGCCAGGTGGCCACGCTGCCCCATCCGTTGGACTCCACACAGTGTGAGTGGGAGCGTCTCACTTGGCCCTTCCCCTGCAGTGTCTCTGCCTTCCTCTATTCCCAGGGTATGCTTCTGCTTGGTGGTTTTGCTTTGAGAGTCTAGACTGGCCAATCTCCTTGTGTCTTTCTGGTGTGCGTGCAGCTTGCGTGTGCGTGCGTGCCTGCGTGCCTGTGTGTAAGTAGCTTGTATCTGTCCTCTCTGGAGTGTGTTTATTTGCCTTTTTCTTCTGCGGATTCTTCTTCCTGTTCTTTTCCTTCCTCTGAGTGTTCCCACTCTGTCCCCTGCTCCACAGGCCCCATTCCCCTTCTTTTGATTGGGGAGCACTTCTGGATACATCTTTCCCTCATTGTAATTCCACATAGGAGCTGACTTTTTTTTTTTTCTCTCTTGGTCTTTTAACACAGTGTTACCTTTTTCTCTCAGTGGACATTCCTTAAGCTAATTCCTTTCTGAGGCCAACGCATCATCCCAGGTCCGTTCACAGCTCTGACTCCTCACACAAGTGCCTTCCCTCCTCTTTCCCTGATGTCCGGGTTCCTCTCCCTGAGGCTCTGAGCCAGACCCAAATGTGTGAAGCCCCACAGCCCCTGGCCAGGCCGCAGACCCTCAGGGGAGGTGGATGCCTGACTGACGTGGCTGTCTCCCTCCCTCTGCTAGCCGTTGTAGCTCTCTTTCAGGAACGTAGCTGGGCAGCTTTGGCTTAACAGGAAACGGCTGCCCAGGCTGCCAGCAGCCCCTTAGTGTATTTTCAATCTAGGACTTAGGGCAGTAGCCAACCCCAGAGACCTTAGGACCAGCCCAGAGAGGGGTCTACCTAAGTGCTTTTCTGGACCACAAAGGTGTCAGTACTTCTTGGGGAGCAGACTTCTGACCACATTTTAGCGCCGTGGCCTCCCCTTCTGAAGATGAGATCTTGCTGAGCAATGCCCAGGTGCTGTGCCCTGTTCCTCGTCCTGCCCTTGGCATAGCCCCTCTGGGCAGCCATCCAAGCCAGTCTGTGGTTGAAGGCTTGGCCCCTAGAAGATCGATTGTGCAGAGAAGGGGAGGAAAGCCCGGGTTCTCAGTCTCACCTCACAGTTAATAATGAGATAGCAACCTGCCCCCTCTTCTGCCACACAGTGGTCATTTGGAGTGGAGGAGGCAGCAGACCTCCTGGTGGAGCTGTGCAGTCTGGGGTGAATGGGAAAAGCACAGGCTTTGGTGTTAGGACGTGCTTGGATTTGAAGTCCAGCTTCCACGTTCATGGGCAAAGAAACTTTTTGATCAGTTTCCTCATGTAGAAAATGGGTGTAATACTATATACTGTGTCACGTAGTAGGTGCAGAGATTAGAAATAGTATTTGTAAAACCCCAAGTAGGTGCTCAGCAGGTGGTAGCTGATAATTATTGTCACCACATACCTCTTGGGAGATCCTGGATCCTGTTTCAAGGAGGATACCACCACCTCCCACCCCGAGGACAGTCTGAGGGGAGCTTTGCGCCCGTGCCAGCCCTCTGCGCCGGAGGAGGATGCATGGAAGGGTAGAGACCTAATGGGCTGAGTGGGGACCCCTGGGGCACCGTGTCTTACAAGCACTGCCCTGGGCAGAGGGTATGGGCGGGCAGCCCAGGCCAGCAGCGGGGCCTTCGGGTTGGGTTTGACCATTCAAACTAACGCCTTCATTTCTCTCCCATGCTTTCTCCTCCGGCCAGGAGCGGAAGGTACATGCCCTTTCTGCTATCTTCGCTTCTTAGCGCTTTTGAGTTGTGTGCGTGTGGATTCTTCTGTCCTCTCTTTGGGAAATAGACTTTCTTTGTGTGGGGGGGGCTATAGCTGGGAGAGTGTGCTCTGCGGGGCATGGGTGGAGCCTGTGGGCCTTACCCCGCCCTCCCTCCCTCTCTTGCAGGTTTTCATAGAGCTGAATCACATTAAAAAGTGCAATACAGTTCGAGGCGTCTTTGTCCTGGAGGAATTTGGTAATTACACTATTTTGCTCTTAGGTCTGGACTCACATGGCAGTAACTCAAACCTCGGAGCTCCAGAGGAGGGTCTAGGGGCAGGGAGAAGAAGAACCGCTGTAGAGAAGTCAGGAGGAGCAGGAGTGACAAGGAAGAAAAGGGACCTCTGAGATGAGAGCCGGGGTGTGGAAGGGAAAGATAGATAATGGATCGCAGAAGGGCAAATGGGGCCTCAGGTGGGTTTCGAGTTTAGAGGTGGTCCTGAAGCAGCTCAGTGAAGTAGCACCACCTCCCCATGCTGGGCCAGCCAGTGGTCAGAAAGTTTGGGACAGAGCAGACAGGCGACCCCCAAGCTCCACTACGTCCGTGTCACCTGCTGCAATCTCTCTAGCAGCCCAGTTGCCAGCCAGCCTCCCTGGCGCCGCCCTGGTCTCCACCTGGCCTCTGTGCCAGACGAAGGGCACCGGGCATCGCAGGCAGACTCACTTGAGGGACAGAGGAGTCTAGCAGGACAGCTGTAGCCGGAAGCTGGGAGCCAGCGCTAGGGAGTGGTGTAGTGGGTTCTCACCCTGGGGCTTTGAGTTCCTGCTGTGTTTGTGCTTCATTCTTTTGTGCCCCTCATCGCTGCTATGAAAACCTTCGTTCTCCAGCAGGTAAAGTGACCTCGGCTCGTGCTGCCTCTCCCCAGGTCTCTGCCTTGGGCCCTGCCCTGGGTGGGTAGCTCCCATCGAACCAGCTCCTCACACTGCCAGCTCGTCTCTTCCTTTCTCCCCCACCCTCTTTCTTCCCACCTTGCCTCCCGCTCTCACTGGCTCACTGGACTTCCCTCCCCATGTGCTCCCTTCTCTCTTCTGTCAGAGAGATACTTGGGGGAATCTTCCACCTCGGGAGAATGGCCTGGGGCTTCTTGCTCTCCCTTTGATGAGTTTATTCCCTGCTGACCCTGGGTTCCCCCAAATTCTGCCTCCCAGGGTCAGAAGAAGGTACGGCCAATTCTCCTCCTACCTTTTCTGGCCCCCAGGGAGATGCCAGGCCCCTCTGCTCCCAGTCTCAAGGGGCCATGATGATGGCTGAGCCTGGGGGGCCTACTCCTTCCTCTGGCCAAGCAGAACCCCTGCATGGCTGGAGCGGGGGGACTCTCGCTCTTGCCTTCCGGGCTGTGGACATGTGTGTATTTTGCCTGATGTTCCCTGTCACCTCCCTCCCTGGGTGCTGTACTCGCCTGTCTTCTGCTGGGTGTGTTGCTCCAGAGCCCTCAGACGCTCTCCCTCACACAGGCAGGCCTGGGCTTCTCCTGCCACTCAGGGAAGGACACTGCCACGTCCTGTGGGTTTAGTATCCTGTTACCTCTTCATCCAGCCTCAAGACCCTCTGTGCAGGGGGCTGGGAATAAAGGGAACTGTGTTCAACATGACCCAATTTTCAGGCTGGTGACAAGACGAGTTCACAGGTGTCTCAGCAAAGTTGGACACAAGCTAGAGACAGCTCTCTCCTCCCAGCCGAAACCTGGGAATTCCCCACTGCAGCCCCTCAGGGGCCCTGGACGGTAGCCGTGACCAGGCTGGTGAAAGGCCCGTCCCTCCCATCCGGGGCTTTCAAAGAAGTGGGTAGAATCACAGCCATCAAGTAAAAGCCACTGCGGACGGCAGAGGCCTAGCTGAGGAGGCTGGGGCCGTGTCCTCCCAGCCGGCAGGGTCTGGACAGAGCCTCTGGTGGCCTCTGCCCTGTCATAGCCTAAGCTGCTGCAGCCACTGTGAGAGGCCACAGAGGGGAAGGGGACCCTGACGCCAGGCGCTGCCGCCTGGGGGAGCATGGCACGGTTGCTCTTAGTGTTGAACTTTCTGTTTTGTCTCTTGCCCGTCCGGTTTTAGTTCCTGAAATTAAAGAAGTGGTGAGCCACAAGTACAAGACACCAATGGTGAGTGTGCCGCTCAACCCTGATGGGCCACAGTGCGCAGGGCTCCCTGGGGGACCTTCGGACAGGAGGAGGGGTGGGCCCTCTGCGCGCACAGGGGTGAGTGGGGACCTCGTCTTGTTGCCAAAGGTTCAACTCAGGCTGAAACAGGTCTTGAGCCCTGAGAGAGACAGACACACACACACGGATCCCCTCTCCCACGGGGACAGCTTCCTTGCTTGGAGCTCACATTTAGCCCGGAGGCCCATGCCCAGTGTTAGGGCAGGAGTTGCCCATTGGCAGATCTCCCACATGTGGAGATGCAGGAGTCTCAGTATCGTGATCCGCCTGGTTTTCTCTCCTCTAGGCCCACGAAATCTGCTACTCTGTATTATGTCTCTTCTCGTATGTGGCTGCAGTTCGTAGCAGTGAGGAAGATCTCAGAACCCCACCCCGGCCTGTCTCCAGCTGATGGAGAGGGGCTCTGCAGCCATCCTAGCCCAGGGCACGCCCCTGGCCCCTTGCTGTTCCCAAGTGCACGATGCTGCTGTGACTGAGGAGTGGATGATGCTCGTGTGTCCTCTGCAAGCCCCCTGCTGTGGCTTAGTTGGTTACCAGTTATGTGTCCCTCTGAGTGTGTCTTTGAGCGTGTCCACCTTCTCCCTCTCCACTCCCAGAAAACCAAACTGCCTTCCCCTCAGGGCTCAAGAGTGTGTACAGTCTGTGGGGCCGGTGTGAACCCACTATTTTGTGTTCTTGAGACATTTGTGTTGTGGTTCCTTGTCCTTGTCCCTGGCGTTATAACTAACTGTCCACTGCAAGAGTCTGGCTCTCCCTTCTCTGTGACCCGGCACGACTGGGCGCCTGGAGCAGTTTCACTCTGTGAGGAGTGAGGGAACCCTGGAGCTCGCCCTCTCAGAGGAAGGGCACAGAGAGGAAGGGAAGAACTGGGGGGCAGCCGGAGCGAGTGGCAGCCTCCCTGCTTCCTTCTGCATTCCCAAGCCAGCAGCTACTGCCCACGGCCCGCAGTGTTGGCTGCTGCCTGCCGCGGCCTCCGTCACTGCAGTGGAGCGGCGAATTCCCTGTGGCCTGCCACGCCTTCGGCATCAGAGGACGGAGTGGTCGAGGCTAGTGGAGTTCCAGGGACCGCTGGCTGCTCTGCCTGAGCATCAGGGAGGGGGCAGGAAAGACCAAGCTGGGTTTGCACATCTGTCTGCAGGCTGTGTCTCCGGGCATGGGGTGTCAGGAAGGAGAGGCAGCCTGGGCATGGGCAAGAAATGACTGTAAATATTTCAGCCCCACATTATTTATAGAAAATGTACAGCTGTGTGAATGTGAAATAAATGTCCTCAACTCCCTTCCGGCTCCCTGGCTGTCTTGTGTTAAATGACACCTCCTCTTGGCTCAGGCCTGAGGAAAGCTATCCCTGGACTCTAAAATTAAAGGCACCTCAGGCTGGAAGGAAGGAAGGAGATGAGGTCATCCACGTCCAAGCTTTGGCACACGGAGGCCCCAGCTCCCCTGTTCTGGGCTACCAGAGCAAGGCTGCGGGAGGAGCTTTCCTTCCCGGGCACCTGGGGGCCCTGCAGAGTTGGGCTGCCATGAACGAACAGGCTGCTAGAGGGAGCAGCCAGACTGGGCGTCCTCACCTGAACTGAGATGATTAAGTGAAAGCCAAGGCCCTGGACCTCTCCGTTCCCTTACAGGTGGGTATGGTCCAGAGAGGTGTGGTGACTCAGCCAGGGCCTCCCACAGGACCCCGGACTCCTGACCAGGAGTGTCTTCCACTGCGTAGAACTCCCAGAAGCTCCCCTAGGAGCCACCTTGATGGAATTCTGTCCTGGAAAAACCTGGCTGCACTCGGAATTTCTGAGACCTGCTGGCTTCCTCCGCCCAAAAGGAAACAGATGCTCGGATTTAGGCTCCCCATGGGGGAAGTGAGAGCAGAGTAGGGCCCTGGCCCTGACACCTTTCTGGTGCCCAGGGTCCTGGGCTGGATTGGGTTGCTGTCTCCCACCGGGCATACGGGTCTGAACCGGCTGTTGGCTTATTGCTGGCTGGGACCCCAAAGCCACCTAGTGCAGTTCCACCCTAGCACAATCACAACACTGAGATTCTGCCTCACCCCACCCCCAGGCGGTTGTGACCATGGCCCCTGGCACAAGGATCACGCTGAGCACCTGGGACCAGTTAAATGCATTTTCCGCTGCCACAGCTCAGTTTCATCATCTGAAGAGTGAATGCTGTAGGGGAAGACAGGTTCCTTCTAGCGTTAATGTTTTATGAACTCAAACCAGTCTGGGCCTGGTTTAATCATCAGGAAAACAAAACAAAACAAAAACAAACAAACAACAATATCTGCTCTCACTTCGCTGTGAAGATCAATGTCCCCGGGCTTTTTTTTTTTTTTTTTTTTTTTTTAGACAGGGTCTCACTCCGTCACCCAGGCTGAAGTGCAGTGGCGTGATCTCGGCCCACCGCAAACTCTACCTCCTGGGTTCAGGTGATTGTCCTGCCTCAGCCTTCCAAATAGCTGGGATTATAGGCACGCCACCATGCCCAGCTAATTTTTGTATTTTTAGTAGAGATGGGGTTTCACCATGTTGGCCAGGCTGGTCTCGATCTCCTGACCTCAGGTGATCCGCCCGCCTCCGCCTCCCAAAGTGCTGGAGTTACAGGCGTGAGCCACCGCACCTGGCCATCCCCTGTGCGTTTTTATGAAAACAGGCACACTGAAATTGAGAAGAGTGAGTTCTCTGTGACTGCACTCATCTTTTATTGTCCAATACACATTGGGAAGACATAGGCCAGAAAGGCCTGTCCCCTGACATTGTTTCTTGAGGCCACCCTCCTTTTACCCCAAAGATCCAGGGGCTTCCTTCAGGAGCCCTGTGGACCAGTCTGTGCAACACTCACTCAGGCCTGCCCGACAGAACTGCCCTGCTGATCCCCCATCGCAGCACAGGAGACACACTTGTCACACACACATCCAACAGCAGGGAGGGGTTTCCGCAACTTCCCTCCAGGCTCCTGGCACGGGGCTGGCATCCGGTTGTACCTGCAACACAGGTTATCTTATGAGTGAACGGAGGGCCCTACAGCCTCCCATTTACTGATGGCTGCCCCAGGACCAAGGGCCAGGGCTCAGCCACTGACTTGTGCCCTGGGTGTCGGGTGGCCTGGAGTACATACCTGGCCATCCCCGGGAGCCAGCCTGGTCACTGAGGCACTGCAGAAGAGGAGGCCATGTCATTGCGTCCTCCCAGCCTTCTGGAAGCTAGTACCCATCTGGGCATGACATGGTCCGTGCCCTTGCAGCCAGAGCAGGTGCTTGGCCCAGGACAACAGAGCAAAGCCCAGGGTCCCCACTGCTGCCCGCTCTTCCCATCTCCCAGGCCCCGGCCCCGAGGGCTCCTCACCTCGCACCTCCAGGCGGCACTCACACTGTGCCTGTCCCTGTAAGTTGGTGGCCCTGCAGACATAGATGCCCCCGTCAAAGGGGCAGGGCTTTCTAATCTCCAGAGTCAGCACTCCCTGCTTGCTGAACGTGCGGAAGCGGGCATCTTCTCCCAGGTCCAGGCCATTCTTGAACCAGGAAATCTTGGGCTATAAATAAGGTAAAGAGAGGGAGGGAAGCCATCCACCCAGGCTGAGAGGGGACCTGGCAGGGACCCAGGGAGACATATCTGTGTTTCTACTCGGGGGGTTCCCACGAGAGTCCCTGACTATGCCCAACGCTGGAAACAAACATGGAACCAACAGTGAGTACCACGGCCCTGCCCAGGGAGAGGAACCCGCTCCATACACCCCAAGGTAGAAAGCAGGGGAGACAGGCTGGGGAGGGGACTGCTCGATGTCGGGGCCTATGAGCCCTGCCTCCTGGTCGGCCTGGACCAGCGCCTAAAGTTCCCTACCTTGGGGCTACCCCGGACAGCACAGCAGAGCATAGTGGTGTAGCCCGCGATGACCGAGCGGTTCACCAGGGGCTGGGTGAAGCTTGGGGCCTCGGAGAAGTCCAGGGCCTTATAGTTGGGTGGCTCATAGGTGATGCCTGTTGGTGACAGGACTTGGTACCGAGAGGGCCACACCAAGCTGGGCCCCCCTCCCTGTTCCCACAGCCTCCCTGCCCCAGCCCCTGGTCGGAAGAATGATACAGCACCTGGTCTGGGGATAAAGACGGGCTCCTTGGTGGTGGCTGCTCTCTCACTAGAGCCAACCATATTCTGGCTAAAGACGCGGAAGTAGTAGCCATTGCCAATGATGAGCTCTGGCACCACGCAGTGGGTGCGGCGGTAATGTTCCAAGACGGTGAACCACTCCTGGGGGCAGGGAGGGAGGGAGGGGAGGCATCTCTGGGCCAGGCCCTTCCTGATGCCGAGAGCCTCTCCTGGGTGCCCTTGGCATCTCCACCCCTACTGTAGAGGGATTCAGATCAGCAGAGGGAGGGTGAGGGGTCCACGGTGAGGACAGTGAAGGGTAGCTGCGGCCTGGGTCTGCCAGGCCTAGGCAGGGTGCATGTGGGGACCCCAGACCCCGGGCTCACCATGGTCTTCTTGTCAGCTTTCTGCACTGTGTACCCCCAGAGCTCCGTATTGCCGTCATCCTGGGGTGGCTTCCACTCCAGAGCCACATTGAGACCCCAGGCGTCAGTGACCCGGAGATCCTGGGGAGGACTTGGCTTGTCTGCAGGAGACAGACCCAGTTAGGTCACCACGTCTCCTGACCGCGAGCAGGGGGCCACCGGCTCCAGGGACCACCCCACCCCTGCCAGCCAGGGCCAGGCCTGCTGGGGCAGTGGACTGGAAAATGTGAGCTGTGGGTTGGGTCCCCTGGCTCGGCCCCTGGCCCCAGCAGCCCAGCCCAGGGAAAGGAAACAAGGGGGCTCAAGGAGGCCTTGGCCACGCACCAACAACCTGCAGCAGCAGCGTGGCTTTGTCCTCCATGTTCTCAATGCGCACCGTCACCTGGTAAGTGCCTGAATGCGTGCGGCGAGCGGCCCGGATGAACAGGATGGTGTCTGTGGGGCTGTTGCGGACGCTCACGTCCTCGCCTGCCAGGGGCTGCCCCTCTTTGGTCCAGGTCACCTGAGGCCGGGGCTTGCCCTGAGGGGAGGAAAAGCTTAACCCTGAACCTGGATCACTCCAAGGGCCGGCCGCCACCCCAGCCTCTGGTACCTCAGATCAGGCCAGCCCTGAGACATCAGTCCGCTGGATGGGAACAACACACTGTAGCCTCTCTCCCCTGGGGGACAGGGAAGGGGGCCAGTCCCACCTGGAAAGGGATGAGAAGGTTCACAGGCTCCCTGACCTTCTTCTGAATGGTCTGACGCAGGTGCCTGGGCAGCTGAAGCCGTGGCCGTTCTGTGGGTATCGAGTGGGTAGCTAAGTGAGGGCCCGCCACAGCTCTGAGGGCCTCCACAGCTCCAACCTCCCTTGAGACAAGGCCCAGAGAGCTGCAGCTAAGAAAAAAGCTGCCCGCTGGGCCCTGCGCCCCCTTTAGCTCCTGCTGACACAGCAACTGCAGCCTGCCCAAGCCCAGCTGGCTTCCCCGAGCCTCACCACACTGCTTCAAGAGGCAGGGATCAGAGAGGGTAAGCAACTTGACTGAAGTCACACAGCTAGTAAGTCATAGGCCAGGGTGTAAGCCTGGGCTTTTGCACCCTGTGCCCTGTGTTGTTTCCACCCGAGTTTGCTGCCTAGTTCCAGCTTTGAGAACCAATCCTTACAAAAGATGGACCCTTTGTTGGGACAAGGAACAAAGGAATGGGAAGTGGATCCCAGAGGGACCAATCTGACGACATAGACAATATTTACCTGTTGGAGCTGAGACACTCCTGGAAGAGAGCTTGCGTACTGTGGCTTTTACTTTCCCTGTTCCAGAACTAGGGCACTGACACCAAGAAAGCCCTTTCTGCACTTTTTTTTTTTTTTTGAGACGTTGTCTCACTCTGTCACCCAGACTGGAGTGCAGTAGTGTGATCTCAGCTCACTGCAACTGCCACCTCCCAGGTCCAAGCGACTCTTCTGCCTCAGCCTCCCAAGTAGCTGAGGGACTACAGGCACCCGCCACCACACCCAGCTAGTTTTTGTATTTTTAGTAGAGACAGGGTTTCACTATGTTGGCCAGGCTGGTCTCAAACTCCTGACCTCAAGTGATCTGCCTGCCTTGGCCTCCTAAAGTGCTGGGATTACAGGCTTGAGCCACTGTGCCTGGCCACCCTCTCTGCACTTTTTCCCTAGGCCTAGCGCCTGGATGATGGCTCCAACCCCTCCTGTCTCTGCCCAGCGTTCTAGGCAGAGCATCCTGGGCCTCCCCAACTGTCCCCACCTCCATTGGACACCAAGGGCCTGGGGTGTCAATGGCGGGTCTTGTGACTGCACGAAGGGGCACTCACGCAGGATCTCCTGCACCGTCACCGGCTCCGTGGTGGTAACAGGGGCTCCAGGCCCTGCCATATTGTGTGCCCGCACTCGGAAAAGCAGCCGGGCCCCCGTGGGCAGGCCCTTCACCAGTATCGACGTGTGCTCTGTCAGCCCCTGCAGGGCAGCCACCCACTCTGAGCCTGGGGGTGGGGAGGGGGAGGCAAAGCCACAGGCTGTGTCACCACTGACACCCCATTCCCACTGCCCACTCCTCTGATAGGAATCTCCAGAATTTAAATATGGTTTTTTTAAAATTTTATCTGTTTGTTTATTGTTGAGATGGAGTTTCGCTCTTGTTGCCCAGGCTGGAGTGCAATGGCGGGATCTTGGCTCACTGCA
This sequence comes from Hylobates moloch, assembly GCF_009828535.3. Lineage (NCBI taxonomy): Eukaryota > Metazoa > Chordata > Mammalia > Primates > Hylobatidae > Hylobates > Hylobates moloch. Next base: position 927,071 of record NW_026652286.1, on the reverse strand, counting down.
ACTTCTGCCTCCCGAGTTCAAGCGATTCTCCTGCCTCAGCCTCCTGAGTAGCTGGGATCACAGGTGCCCACCACCACACCCGGCTAATTTTGTATTTTTAGTAGAGACGGGGTTTCTCCATGTTGGTCAGGCTGGTCTCGAACTCCCAACCTCAGGTGATCCGCCCACCTCTGCCTCCCAAAGTGCTGGGATTACAGGCATGAGCCATCGTGCCTGGCCTTAAATATGTTTTTTAAATGTAGTTGCTGATTTCACACCGCTCAAAGAAGTGTTACAGTCAGCTTTACTCTGCATTTGTTTTTCACTAGGCAAGCTTTTTTACTTCTGAAAACAGGACAGATATTTCTCTGGGTGTCCTCAACTTTCGGGAAAAGTGGGCCTAAAAAACTTGACTACAGGTGAATCTGTTCAATGGCAAGGGGAGCATGTTCTTCCTTTGGGGAAGGGGGTTGGGGGCGGGGACACTCACAGCCCTCTGGGCAGTATTCCACGCTGTAGCCATCCAGGCCTCCTGCTCCCACGCGCTCTGGGGGCCGCCACTTGAGGGAGACCGTGGTGTCAGAGACGTCCTCTACTGCCAGGTGGGTGGGTTCACTGGGGGGACCTGGGCAGAGGAGAGGTCAGAGAGGGGTCTGAGAAAGCCTGGGGAAGCTGGAGATCCAAGCCCTAGACCCTGAACTGCCCACTGGTCACATAGGGGGCACTTCCTGTTCAGCTGGCTTTTGGCCACTTTAAGGAATATTTTGTCTCTGTTACAAGACATGTCTGTAGATTGGCTTAAAAATAAACAGCAACAGCAGCCAGGCACGGTGGCTCACACCTGTAATCAGCACTTTGGGAGGCCGAGGTGGGCGGATCACCTGAGGTCAGGAGTTCGAGACCAGCCTGGCCAACATGGTGAAACTCTGTCTCTATACAAAAATACAAAAATACAAAAATTAGCTGGGCACGACGGTGGGTGCCTGTAATCCCAGCTACTCAGAAGGCTGAGGTGGGAGAATCGCTTGAACCTGGGAGGTGAAGATTACAGTGAGCCCAGATCGCGCCAGGACTGCACTCAAGTCTGGGTGACCGAGCGAGACTCCATCTCAAAAAAAAAAAAAAAAAAAAAAACTAAAAACTAAAACTACAGGAAAACATGGGAATTTCCTGGCACATATGATTAGGTGAGTTGATGAACTGAACAGGCCCCGATTCCTGCCATCTTCCCAAGCTGTGCCCCATCCCTGGGCCCAGGGGTCCTTGGCCTGCCCTTGCCACAGACAGCTGCCCCCAGACTCACCCACCCTGGTGGGAACAGGTGTCCTCCTGAACCCTGCCACAGTCTCAGCACCTGTTCTGCCCACTCAGACCCCATTATACAGATGACGAAGCTGAGGCTTCAGGGAGGGATGACTCCAGTTAGCCTCCCGGGGACCATGGAGCTGCCTCTGCCATCTCTGAGTCTTGATCCAGGACTCTTTCCACAGACAGATGCCCCTGAGACCCCTCCACTAACCACAGCCCTTGCCCCATCCCATGGGCGAAAACCCTGGGTTGAAGGGTATGGGGAACAAGGGACAATGAACATTTATTGAGCACCTGCTAGATGCCAAATGGCCTGTCTGGTCATCCCGTATCATCCTAACAGCCCTCTGAGATAGGCAGTGTCATTATTCCCATTTTGTAGACACGGAAAGAGAGGCTTGAAACGTGAACTAGGGGTCGGTGTAGTGTGAGAGTCAGCTCCACCCCAACCAGCTGGGAGATCTGAAGCAGGTCATTTAACTGCCTGGAGCCTGTTTCCTCATCTGTAAAATGCGGCTGAGTATCCCCAGTCGAGGATGAAAGGAAACCGTGGATGTGAGTGTCTAGCATGGCTGCCTGCAGAGCAGCTGCTATTATTGGGGGCTTTTAACTGGGGAGGGGGCGGGGGGCAGGACCAGGCCAGGCCGGCTCACCGATAGGCATGAAGGGCTGGGAGGCAGGGCTGGGCCTGGACATGCCGATGGCGTTGACGGCGTAGACGCGCATCTCGTACACCACGCCCTCGATCATGCGCCGTGCTTCATGACTCAGCTCCTGAATCAGGTCGAAGTTCAGCCGCATCCACCGGTAGCTCTTCTTCTTCTTGCGCTCCAGGATGTAGCCTGGCTCGGGGGAGGTGGCAGCTCTGGTCTGGAACCCAGGCATCCCCACACCACCTTCCCTCGGATCTGTGTGGCGCCCTCGCACCTCCATCCGGTGCCCTTGCACTCACCCAGGACGGGCTGCCCGCCGTCATAGGCAGGTGGCTCCCACTGTACCGTGCAGGAGTCCTCTCCCACGTTGCTGATCTTGGGGGCCGCAGGTGCATCTGGCACGTCTGGATGGGGTGGGATGGACCCACATCAGCCCTGCCCCGCTTGGGGCCTTCAGTAACGTTGCTCGTCCCCTTCCCACTCCAACTAACCGCCACAGGCTGCCCCCACCACCCCCAGATCCAAAGAGATCTTTCTAGAATGCATTTCTTTCTTCTTTTTTTCTTTTTTTTTTTTTTTAGTGATACGGAGTCTCACTGTGTTGTCCAGGCTGGGTCTCAACAGGATGCATTTCTGATCAGGTCGCCAGCCCTTCATCAACCCTTTAAGGCTTCTCCCTGCCCATATTCACCCCTGTCCTGGCTCTGATCCTCCCAACCCCACCCAGTCCTCTCCTGACATGTTTCATTCATTCTCCACACCCAAAAGGCCCTTTCCCTCCTCCACCCCTTTGTGCAGTTTCCTCTGCCTAGGATGCCTTTCCTCACCATCTTCTCAGCCTCCTAAAGGCATCACCCCCAGGCACAGGGATAGCTCTCTGCTCAGTGCTCCCATGGCACTCTGGACACAGCTCACATACAGCAGTGTCACAGGAAATCTGCTGGATGCATCTGCCTCCATCTCCCCCAGAGCAGGGCTCCTTGTGGGCAGAAAAACCTGTCCCTTTGCCGCTCGGCTCAGGGAGCATGCCCGTGATGTTTGTCGAGTGGCTGAATGAGCGAACAGATGGGTCCTCCTTGGGGCTGCCCCTCTGTGTTTTCCAGCGTGGACCCCGGCCTCACCGATGACCTTGACTGTGAGGTTGACCTGGTCCTCGCCCACAGGGTTCTTCACCGTGACCGTGTAGACGCCCTCATCTTCCTTCTCTGCCCCTTCAACCGTGAAGACGCTGCGGTCCTTGGTGGTCTCCACGCGGACCCGGCCCTCGGTCTCACACAGCAGCTGGGGGGATGGAGAGTTGGGGTGAGATCCAAGTCAGACCCCAGAGGCCCTTGCAGCCTCTGCAACAGCCAGATGTCCCGGGGTCCATGGGGGGAACACAGCCTGTGGGAAGACTGCATCCATGTCAGCATCTAGTTCAAAATCATCTCTGTGGCACCAACTGAGGGCAGGGGCTCGGGTTCTAGCTTTGTCACAGGACCTGGGGCACCGCCTGTCCTCTCAGATGAGCTATCGTGAGGACCCCTCAAGACCCCAGCCTTCAGAAGAACCAACAGTGCCAGGCGGGAGCAAGACCCCGGCAGCTACACTGGCAGAAAAGTGCCTCAGAAACTACTCCTGAGTTGAGAGGAAGCACAAGGTCAAGGTCAGCTCAGGATGAAGGCAGCCAGGGAGCAGCCCAGTCATGAGGGCTTCCTGGCAATGAGAGGGTGTCCACATCCTTGTGATGGCCATCAGCACACCCCACAGAGACCCTGCCTGAGGTGTGAGGGCCCCACAGGGACCCTGCTGGGGGCAGCAACACACCTGGCCAAGTGTGGCACCTCCATGGAGACCTCCCCAAGGGCTCGGCACCACGTAGGTAGAAAGTGATGGAAGACAAACGAGCCTCCTCCTGACCTCAGTCTCACTCACCTTCTTGTCAAACACCCACTCGTCGCTGTCACCTGTGTCCTCTGGGGCATCTGGGGCTGGCCTGGCTGGGGCCTTATTCCCCTGGGAACAGGGCAGGAGGGAAGTAGGGAGCAGAGGAGCTGACTCAGCCTGGAAGCGCCCCTCTGCTGCTTCTTCCACCCCCTGACCCACACTGCCCACCTTGCCTGCCGCCTGGCCAGTCGAGCCTCTGCTCTCCCACGGGGTAGCCAACAGCAGGGCGTGCACGTGTGGGTGGGGTGTGCAGCAGGTCCTAGCACTTGGCTGGTTCCACACACCCATCTTACAGATGGGGAGTCTGAGGAGGGACCCACAGTACCTGCGTGATAGCCTTCTGCCAGATCACAGTGGGAGCAGGGTCCCCAGAGATAGGGACGTCCAGACGTAGCTTATTTCCAGCTACAACCACAATGGTGTCTGGTACGCGGCCCGGGCAGTCCAGGTGGATCTTGGGAGGTTCTGCAGAAGCGACAATGTAGTTCAGAGAAACGGGAGAGCCAGGAGGAGCACAGGTCACTGGGGAGGGGCTGCTCAAGAGCCTGGGCCCCTGGTTATTGGTGTTTTAGATTTGTGTTGAGGTATAGTTTACGCTCAGATCTGACCGTAGGCTGATGAGTTCTGACAGATGAATACACCCATGCAACCATTAATCCAACCAAGATCTGGAACATTCCCATCACCCCAGGACGCTGGCTGGGAGGCTTGTAATATTCAGGTCAGGTCACCTAGCATAGCATTTTGAAAACTGGGGGAACATCAGTGTCTTGCCACACACACACACACACACACACACACACACACACACACACACATACGCATACACACACGCACACAGACACAAATACACATACATGCACACACAGACACACATACACGCACAGACACAGACACACACACGCACACTCACATGCATGCACGCACACACACATTAAAAAGTTCCCTGGCCAACCCATCGTCTGGGAAGTGAGGAGCGCCTCTGCCCGGCCGCCCATCGTCTGGGAAGTGAGGAGCGCCTCTGCCCGGCCACCCATCGTCTGGGAAGTGAGGAGCGCCTCTGCCCGGCCACCCATCGTCTGGGAAGTGAGGAGCGCTTCTCCCGACCACCATGATCCCGGCTGGAAAGTGGGGAGGCGCCTCCTGCCCCGGCTCACCATCCGTCTGGGAGTGAGGGAGGCGCCTCCTGCCCGGCCACCATCCATCTGAAGTGTGAGGAGCACCTCCGGCCACGGCCAGCGCCGCCATCCAGGAAGTGAGGAGCGCCTCTGCCGGGCCACCCGATCGACTGGGGAAGAGTGAGGAGCGCCGCCCTGTCGTCCTGGGGAAGTGAGGACGCCTCTACACTACCCATCATCGGAGAAGAAGTGAGGGCGCCTCTGCCGTGCGCCCGTCTGGGAGGGTGAGGGCGCCTCTGCCCGGCCGCCCGTCACAGTGGGAAGTAAGAGCGCCTGCCCGGCACGCCCCGCATCTGGGGAAAAGAAGCGAGGAGGCGCCTGCGGCCGCCCGTCGTCCCTAGGAGGTGAGGGGGCTGCTCGGCCGCGCGGCTGCCGTCACAGGGAGTGAGGAGCGCCTCTGCCCGGCCGCCCCGTCTGGGAAGAAGTGAGGAGCGCCTCTGCCCGGCCGCCCCGTCTGGGAGGTGAGGAGCGCCTCTGCCCGGCCGCCCCGTCTGGGAGGAAGTGAGGAGCGCCTCTGCCCGGCCGCCCCGTCTGGGATGAAGTGAGGAGTGCCTCTGCCCGGCCACTCCGCCTGGGAGGTCTACCACGGAGGCCAGAAGCAATGTGGGGGCTGGACGTGGTGGCTCACGCCTGTGGTCCCGGCACTCTGGGGGGTGAGGCGGGTTGATCACTTTGGGCTAGGAGTTCGAGACCAGTCTGGCCAACATGGCGAAACATGAAAAATACAACAGACAAACCAACCAACCAACTCAGTGACAACAAAACAGGTCTACCCTGGAGTCATACTCTAATTTTTTCTATTTTCCTCCCTTTCTGATCCTTTATCCCACTTTCTTTTTCTTCCTCTTCCTTCTCCCTCTTCTTTGTCAAATAGAGGATTGAATTATTATCACTGATCCATATAAAGACCCTCTCTCATTTATTTTAACTCCCACCCCCCATTTCTATTCCCCGACTTCCCACGTGCAACCTTCCTAATATGTTTGATACGCATCTTTTTGTTTGTATGTAGTTTTAGAAAATGTTTATTGTTTTTGTGTGCAAAAAAAAATTAATTAAAAAAAAAAAGTTCCCTGGCCAAATAAATCAGGAATCCGCCCTCCGTTAAACAAAGCTAAGCAGGCTGGGCGCAGTGGCTCACGCCTGTAATCCCAGCACTTTGGGAGGCCGAGGCAGGCAGATCATGAGGTCAGGAGATCGAAACCATCCTGGCAAACAAGGTAAAACCCCGTCTCTACTAAAAATACAAAAAATAATTAGCTGGGCGTGGTGGCGGGCGCCTGTAGTCCCAGCTACTCAGGAGGCTGAGGCAGGAAAGTGGTGTGAACCTGGGAGGCGGAGCTTGCAGTGAGCCAAGATCGCGCCACTTCACTCCAGCGTGGGCGACAGAGGGAGACTCCGTCTCAAAAAAAAAAAAGGAAGAAGAAAAGATGTAATAATAAAAGTCACACCTGTGACAGCACTTGACAGGTCTGACACATCATGTCACCTCATCTTTATAACTACCCTATGGGGCGGCACTATCAGGGTTCCCATTTTAGAGAAGAGGAAACTGAGGCTCACAGAGATTATAACTGACCCGTCGTCATGAGTGGCAAAGCTGGAGCTGGGCCCCAGGACCCCCACTTTTGATCCTTGCTCTTCCCTCTGTGAGCGGAAGGGAGGCCTGCGTGGATGGGTTGTGGGAAAGTGAGCAGAACCAAGACTCAGGGGCCCCAAGACTTACCCTGCCTGGGTACGAAGTCAATCTTGACCTCTGCAAGAGAAGGAAGAGCAAGTAGCACGGGGGCAAAGGCAGGGCCCGGTGACAGGGGCTCCTGGCCCCACTGCCCCGACCCACCCTACCCCGGAGCAGGCTCACCCATGAAGTGCAGCTTGGCTGACAGGTTGCAGGCGAAGCCCTCGGGCACAAAGCTGTAGTCAGCCTCGTCGGCAGGTGTGACGTCGTCAATGATCAGTTTGTGGACCCTGCAGAGGAGCAGTGGCTTAGGGGACCCAACCGGGCCACACACCCCTGGCCTCGCCAGATACCCCAGCCAGGGTCCCAGGAGGCCCTCACCTCGTCCTGGCTTGTTGGTATTCTGATTTTTTAAAATGCCTTTTTTTCTATATTATCTAATTTTCCAGCTCTTTCATGTGCTGTCAGAGGTGGGCAGTGTAAAAGTGATTTCCACCTCAAAGCGTCTCCGTGGCTGGGCCCTTAGAGACTGGGCAGGGGCTGAGTCTCATTAATCTCTGTGAACTTGGGCCCAGCACGGCCAGCCCAGTTGCTCCAGGGATGAGCAAGAGGGAGGGAGAGGCAGTGAGGGCCTCTGGCCAGAGCCTGCCTCCTTGGTTGCCTCCTGCCCTGCCCTGGTCACAAGCTGGGGGAGGGCGCTCGGGAGCTCCTGACCCCGTCTGTGCCTCTCCCTGCTGCCTCTTTGTCTCTGTCCGTCTGTTCTTCTCTGTCTCTGACGAACTCTCCTATGTGTGTGCCTCCCTGTGCATCTCTTTCTGTCTCTATAGAACTATCTCTGTCCTTCTGTCTGTTTGTCTTTTTGGGTCTGTCTGTTTCTCCCTCTCTGTGGGTCTCTGTCTCGGTCTCTGTCCTGTCTCTGTGCATCTGCCTCTCTGTCCACCTATCTTTATCTCTCTTTCTGTTTCTCCCTGTCTCTCTCTCTGTGTCCATCTCAGTTTCTACCTGTCCCATCCGCCTGCCCTGCACACTCACCGCCCGATGTGGGACACCTTTATGCGGCTGTCGGGCACCAGCTCCTTCCCATTCTTCAGCCACACACCCCGCACGTTCTCATCCGAGACCTCACATTTGAACACTGCCTGGTCCTTTGCGCCCACCGTCAGGTCTGCGATGCTCTGGTACACCTCCAGCTTCTTTTCTGCAGGGCAGGGCAGAGCCATTGAGCTCGGGAGGGTGTATGGGTGTAGTGTGAATCCCTGTGGAGGGCGTGTGGGCTCATGGGCACTGGTGCACACGTGTCTGGGTGCATGTGGGCATGTGAAAACACGTGTGTGCCTGTGTGTGCCATGTTTGCCTATGATGGTGCCGTGCACATAAGGAACCTCAAGTGTCTGAGGGGTGGTGATGCTCACCAGGCCCGTCTGACCCTCTCAGTCCCCTCTGGAGCAGTCACCTCAGCGTCGTCATTTTAGAGATGAGAAGGGCGAGGTTTAGGCTGTCAAAGGCCCAAGGTCACAGGGGCCTTGAGCCCAGGTTTGCCTGCTCCCCTACATGGCTGGGTGGGGTGGGGGCTGAGGGGCCCAAGCCCTAAAGCCTCGTGTGCCCCCCAGCCAGGCTCACCCTGCACGATGAGCTCAGCCAGCGCCTGGCCCCCGCTCGTGCGCAGCGCGTAGTGCCCCGCGTCCTCCAGCGTGGCCTCATTGATGATCAGGTGATGTCTCCGCCCGTCCTTCTTGAACCGGTATTTGAAGGTCTCCTCCCGGGTCAGCTCCAGCCCATCCTTCAGCCTAGCCGGGTGGGTGGGTGGCAAGTGCTGTGGCCTCTTCTGGGCAGATGCCCCCAGCACCCGTGCCCCGTGCTTCTGGAACTCACCATTTGACTTGCGCCCCCTCCTCCGATACTTCGCACTCAAACTCCACCCGCTGCCCCACCATCACCAGCTGGTCCTCCAAGGGGCGTGTGATGAGCACAGGGGGCTCTGTCCGGTCAGGGTGAGCATGAGGGGTGGCTCCCCTGAGGCCACCTCCTCCCCAGGTTCCCACGTCCTCAGGTCCCAGGCCCACCTTTCACAAAGAGCTCCGTGCTACACTTCTCACCACCCACCATGCACTGGTAGGCTGCGTCGTCCGCCAGTGAGCACTGGCTGATGGTCAGGGTACGCTTGGCACCAATGGACTCAAAGATGTACCTGGGTGGGGGCCGCAGGGAAGTGGCAGGAAAGCTGCGGACACACCTCCGGGCCCAGCGTGCCCCACGATAACCCCTGTGCCCCCCACCCCAAGCCATCCAGAGGGGAACTTACTTGCTGTAGAACAGAAGGGGCCGTTAAAGTGTTCCCGACGGGAGGAAATGAGCCCGAGACAAAAGGAGACAGGGAGAGGGACCAGCATGAGCAAGAGGATGGGAAATTAGGCCCAGAGAGGTGGGGCTGAGAGCTACAGTCAGAGACACGCGTGTGGAGAGGGGCAGGAGGCAAGGCTGTGGGGGTCCCCACCTCCACCCGAGGCCCCCTCCCCATCCCAGGCCGCACCTGCCGCTCATCTGGATCTCCTGGCCATTCTTGAGCCATTTGACCTCAGCGTCAGGGTCGGCCAGTTCCACGGTCAGCCGGATCTTGTGGCCTTTGCTCACCTGGTAGGCCGGCTCCAGCTTCTTCTGAAAGGCTGAGCACCACCCCTCAGCCCCGGCCACCCCACCGCCTGCACCCTGCTCCCCCAGGCCAAGCTACTGTGGGTGTGGCTGGGGCCCAGGTCCTCCCCCAGTCCCCTCTGTGCCACCCCGCTTCCACTTCTCTTTCTGTTTCTTGTTTTGTCTGTTTTTTGAGACAGTCTCGCTCTGTCATCCAGGCTGGAGTACAATGGCGCCATCTCGGCTCACTGCAACCTCTGCCTCCCAGGTTCAAGCAATTCTCCTGCATCAGCCTCCAGAGTAGCTGGGATTACAGGTGCCTGCCATCATGCCTGGCTAATTTTGTATTTTTAGTAGAGACGGGGTTTCACCATGTTGGTTAGGCTGGTCTTGAACTCCTGACCTCAGGTGATCCACCCGCCTCGGCCTCCCAAAGTGCTGGGATTACAGGTGTGAGCCACCACACCTGGCCAGCAATTTGCTCTTTTTACTATTGTTGCTATTCCTGGAAGACACCCCTACCCTCGGAGGTCCCTGTCTGCCTCGCCAGCCTCCATCTGTTCCTCCTCGGGCACCTACAGTGCTTTGCTTGGCGCCCTCTGGGCTCAGCAGTTCAGGAGTTAACCCAGAGGAACATTGGTGGCATTCAGGGGATCCCTGACTTAAATGCGGCCACAGTGCTGGTAAGGGCCAGGCCACCTAGCGATGGGGTGATGGGAAACCCAGTGAGGCTGAGACAACAGGGAGGCAGGGCAGAGGGATAAGGGGCCTGGGGGAGGTCAGCAGGGAGGGACGAACCAGCTGCTCACCCCATCCCCATGATTGTGTGTGTTTTGTGTATGTGCTCTGGGAGGGGCTCGTCTCCCATATCCTGCATGGAAACTGACCCCTCCATTCAGTCGGTGTTTATAGAGCACTCGAGGTGTGTGCCAGGCCCTGTGCTAGACTCAGACACGGTGGGGAGCAGGCATGTGAGACCCCTGCTTTCCTGGCTCCCACCCGCCCTTGTCAACCCCTCAGTGGAGAAGGGCTAGCCTGGGCTCTCCTCTTTCCACCTGCCTGGGGGTGAGGGTAGCTAACCCGAGCCCTCCTGCTTTGTTTGCCTGTGAGAAAGATTAGCCAGGCTCTTCTCTTTGCCTGTGTGTGAATCTCCAGGCTTAGTGGGCCTCTTCCCTTTTCTTTTGGGTGTGGAGAGGGTTAACGGGGCTTCATTTCTTTTCAGAAGAGGATAGAGAAAGAAAGGGTGGCCTGATTTTTCCCTGGTGAGGAGGGTTAACCTGAGCTCTGTCCTTTTCCTTGTGGCTGTCCCGGCCTAACGTTTGCTCTTCTCTTCTGTCTCTGTGGTAAGGGGCTAACCTGGGCATTCTTGGCTTTTTCTACACAAGGAGGGGTTAACCTGGGCTCTTCTTTCCTGTGAGTCTCTGTGCTAAGCCGGACTCTGCTCTTTCCATGTATGTGGACGAGGTGGGGGGCTAACCTGTGCCCTCTCCTCTCCCCTGTGGGGAAGGGCTAGCCTGTGCCCTCTCCTCTCCCCTGTGGGGAAGGGCTAACCTATGCCCTCTCCTCTCCTGTGTAGGGAAGGGCTAGCCTGTGCCCTCTCCTCTCCCCTCTGAGGAAGGGCTAACCTGTGCTCTTCTTCTCATCGCGCCTCATGCCCTTGAGCCTCTTCAGCATGCCGCGCAGGTCGGTGACGCCGTACTGGAAGGCGATGCGCTCGTACTCAGACGGGGGTGCCTGTCGTAGAATCTCCCACACGTCCTCCTCTGCCGGTGCCTCCAGCTTCGAGTCCCTGTGCCCCGCAGTCCAGGCTGTGGCCGGGGGCAAGACTGCAGCCCCCTGGGCGGGGCTTCCTGGGCCCACGTGGGGCAGCTGGAGCTGGTTTGGAGCTAGTTTGGGTCCCAGGTGGGGCAGCTGGAGCTGGTTTGGAGCTGGTTTGGGTCCCAGGTGGGGCAGCTGGAGCTGGTTTGGAGCTGGTTTGGGTCCCAGGTGGGGCAGCTGGAGCTGGTTTGGGTCCCAGGTGGGGCAGCTGAAGCTGGTTTGGGTCCTAGGCCAGGACTGGGGGCCAAGGGAGCTTAAGGGGGGCTGGGGATCTGGAGGGGCTCCTGGCAGAATTAGGGGTGATGAGGGTGCTGTGCTATGTTGGGCACTCACCTCGGGGTCCGGAAACTGCTGCTCCAGGGGTGGGGGTGGGAGAAAGGGTAGGTGACACATGAGAGGTGTGGCCACCTTCCCTCAAAGACCTGGACCCCACCCGTGGGCCTTTACTTCCTCCGTATTTTCCGCACTTGCGCTCCCTGTGTTGTGGGGCACCCATGCTGCTCCGGAGGCTCTGGCAGGGCCTCCTGTGTGCATTACTTTTTCTTATCCCTCCTAAGCTCTGACAGGTGGGTGGCAGGAGAAGCCCAAGGCACAGAGACTCACCCCTGTCCGTGGGGAGCCGCACCCTGCTCTGAGTCTCTCACCATAGCCTGTCAAAGAGAGGGGACGGGATCCCCTCTGCACCCAGCAGCGCCCCTGCCGCCCCCAAACACCCAGACCCCGATTCTTACTCTCTGGGTCACAGCAGCAGCCATAATGGAGGGGCCAGGGGAGAGGGAGAGAGAGGGGAGAGGGAGAGAGAGGGGGAGAGGGAGAGAGAGGGGAGAGGGAGAGAGAGAGGGGAGAGGGAGAGAGAGGGGAGAGGGAGAGAGAGGGGAGAGAGAATATAAGTCAGTTGGGCCGACCTGGTAGACCCTGCAGCTCTGGGGACCCTCTCTCTGTTGCTTCTGGGTCCCCAGAGTTTATGGAGGGAGCTTTTGCAGCCTCAAGTGTGGAGTGGCCATGGGGGACACTGTGAGGATGACTGTTGTTGGGACATAATGTCTGCAGAGCCCTTTAACTCCTTCCACACCGGGATCATCCCCTCGACAGACAAGGAAACCAACTCAGAGAGATGCAGTGTTGTGCTCAGGGTCACACAGCTGGCAAACCTCAGTGCTGGGATTTGGAGCCAGGCCTCACCAGCTGCCCCGGGAACTGCCACCCAGGACTCACCTCTTCTTCAGCAGTGAGCTGAAGTCCAGAATCCCAGTGTCCTCGTGGCTGTCACTATGGAGAGGGACCCCCAGTGAGGCTGCAGTGAGGGACTGGAAGGGCACTAGGAGCAGGACGGGGGTGGAGTGGGGAGGGAGAAAGGGACGCTAGCCAGATTGGGCTCCCACCCATCTCAGACCCCTGGGGGTCTGTGGATGGTGCAGGTAGGGCCCGGGGCAGGGGTACCTGATCCGCCGACCACTTCCAGCCAGGCTCCTGTGGGGATTAGACTCAGTATCCTCACCTGCCTGGGAAGCTTGCTCTCCCCTGCAGCCCCCACTGACTTCAGCTCCGCCCTGCAAATCATCCCCAGCCCTGACCCCCGGTCCAGACCCTGAAGGCCCTCAGACTCCAGCACTGGCCTCCCCCAGGCCCCGAGGACGGCCACTCACGTGCGGCGGAAGGCTGATAGGAGGTCCAGGTCGCCGGTGCCCATGGCCTCTGGGTTCAAAGGGTGGAGAGATGGGGGAAGGGGCTTCAGAGGGGGCCGTTTGAGAAGCCCTGCCCTGGGGGAAGCCTCTGAGTATTCACAGACTTGCCCATTCATGACCCCATGAGGCTGAGCATCTGCCCCAGGATCTCAACTTCCCAGCCTTTCCCGGGGTCAAGGTATCAGGGAGGCGGGACGGTTTATTGTCCCCAATTCCCACCCGTCTCTCAACTCACCTTCACCCATCGACCAAACATTCAGACAGTGCCAGGCCGTGGGCCACGAGCCGTGACACCAAGATGATAAAACAGAGTCCCACCCAGATGAGACCTGGACTCAGCCCTAAGCCCCCACGCCTACCCTGCAAGCCTTGGGGTTTCTCTCACACCCTGTGTGTGCAGCACTGGGCACGTGGCCAGCACTCATGTCTGGATGGGGCGAGGCATCCTCCTTAGTGTTGGGAAAAGGAGGCAGGGGACCAGGACCCATGGGGAGCCCGAGCCCAGGACAGACACCAGGGCCCTCTCACCATGGACAGTGAGACTGAAGTTGGAGCAGTCAAATTTGTCCTTGGTGGACACCTCACAGCGGTAGCCGCCAGCGAAGGCAGGCTGGGCATCGGTGATGTGCAGCTCGAACAGATAGACCTGTGTGCATGGAGGGACGGGGTGTCAGGGGACACCAGGGGCTGGGAGACAAGGCTCCGCACCCTTAAAGGAGACTGGGAGTGGCCAGGTGCAGTGGCTCATGCCTGTAATCCCAGCACTTTGGGAGGCTGAGGCGGGCGGATCACATAAGACCAGGAGCTCCAGACCAGCCTGGCCAACATGGTGAAATTCTGTCTCTACTAAAAATAACAAATATTAGCCAAGTATGGTGGTGCACACCTCTAGTTTCAGCTACTGGGGAGGCTTGAACCCAGGAGGTGGAGGTTGCAGTGAGCTGAGATTGAGCCACTGCACTCCAGCCTGAGCGACAGAGCGAGACCCTGTCTCAAATAATATATATATATTTTTAAAGGAGGCTGGGAGTGACAAATGCTCAACAACCTTCTCACCCTCAGGGTTTAGTTAACCCATGCCGAGTTTTTGTATAGAGAAAAGGGACTATCTCGAAACCCATGACTGCCATCTGCTGGCACATGGTTGTGGTGAAATACAGGCTTTTGTGCAATGCACAGCCCCGCACAGCAGCACAGCTTGTCCTCTCCTGCTGGAGGCCCCCTCGCCTAGCCCAGGACTGGGGAAGGTTGGGAAAAGCAGAGGCTTGGAGTGAACACACAAGGGGACTTAAGTCTTAAGGTTCTGGTGGGCAGGGCGGAAAAAAACAAAACACAAAAAACCAAGGCTTAAGGTTCTAGGCCTATGTCTAAGTGACCTTGGAGCAGCCACTTAACCTCTCAAGCTTTGGTTTCCGTGTCTATATAATGAAGAATTGTTCTGGTTAATCCCTGAGGGTCCCTTGAGCCCTTAGCCCTGATACTCACCCATCCAGGGGCTTTACAACCCCACTAGCTGGTGCCCCCATGCTTCACAGTGTCCTCCAGATTTCCTGACCACCCTGGGCCCCCCCGACCCCCGGCCAAACCTTATTAGGTGCCCCCTTGAGGCGATCATGTCCACCAAGTCTCCTAGGTCCCCGACAGTGCTCCCACGAGCCTCATCGTGCTCCCTGGCCCCCAGGCCTCCGGGATCTCCCTGTGGGCCCCTGGCCCCTCCACCTGCCTCCCAGGTTCCCCACACCCCTTGCTTGCAGCTCGTGTGTGCCTCTGGGTCTCATGGTGCCTTCTGTGTGCCTTGTGCCTTCCAGGGCTCTCCAGGTCCCCTCTCTCCGTGTCTCCACGACCCCGGCGGACCCACCTTGCTGGCGCGGTCGTAGCTGTCGTGCAGCTGCAGGTGCTGGCCCACCTTGCTGCTCAGGTCCACCCATTTGCCCTTGAACCACTTGACCACAGGCGGCTTCAGGAGGCTGGCGCCAGCCACGCGGGCTGAGAAGGTGATGCTGCCACCTGCAAAGGCAGGGTGACAGGCCCGGCTTGGGGAGTGTCCTGCTGCCCCTCTTCCCACCCCAATGCTGAGCACAGCAGCTCACACTCACCCACGGTCACCTCGCCATCCTGTGGCCGCATCACGAAGAGGCCAATGGGGTCATCGGGGGCTCCAGGGGTAGGGCCGTTGAGAGCTGCTGAGCTTGACCCTGTGAGCAAAGGCTCTTTTTGTTTGTTTGTTTGTTTGTTTGTTTGTTTTCTGTTTTTTTGAGACGGAGTCTCGCTCTGTCACCCAGGCCGGAGTGCAGTGGCGCGATCTCGGCTCACTGCAAGCTCCACCTCCCAGGTTCACACCATTCTCCTGCCTCAGCCTCCCGAGTAGCTGGGACTACAGGCGCCCGCCACCACGCCTGGCTAATTTTTTTGTATTTTTAGTAGAGACGGGGTTTCACCATGTTAGCCAGGATGGTCGCAATCTCCTGACCTCATGATCCGCCCGCCTCGGCCTCCCAAAGTACTGGGGATTATAGGCCTGAGCCACCATGCCTGGCCAAGCAAAGGCTTTTGAGACCTGCCCTGGACACCGCCTACCCACGGATCCTGCCCCTCCCTGCCCAGCCCCTCTCACCTTTGGGACTTGGGGCACTTTCTCCCAGCTCAGCGGCTGGGGCCGGGGCTTCTCCAGGGGCTCCAGTGGCCTCAGCAGGGGCAGGGGCAGGGGCAGGGGCCAGCATGGGCTCTGCCTTCTCTGGAAGGGATCAGATGGGAGTCGTGGTGCAGCCACTAACCAGAGACCCCTCCACCCTCTCTCTCCTGAGCATCGGACCCATGAGCCCACTGTGGACGAGGAAAGTCTGCCACGGCTGTCCTCCCGCTGCCTGGGCCCCTCAGAGGCAGCTCATGCTGAGCTGCAGAGCCAGCCTGCCTCTCACATCCTCCTCCCCGTCCCAAGCCATCAGTTCCCACATCCTCTGCACCTGCCCTAAACGGCTCCAGGCCCACCCCGGCTCTGCCCCAGCCTTAGAGCAGCCCCTCAGACTGGGCTGCACTCCCCTCATCCACAGCTCCTGGGGCTTCCCGGCCAGCACACAAGGTGCCCTCTGTGCGGGGTCATCTCCCCAGGGAGGGCTGCAGGGGGAGAGTGGGGTTGTCTTGTTCATCTCTCCCACCTACCCCATGGCTGGAACAGGCCAGGACGGCACATGGGGTACTCAGAGAGGTCATGTGCAGAAAAGGAAGAAAGGGCGTTCCTGGCGGGGGGCACAGCCACAGCAAAGGCAAGAAAGTGTGAAAGCACCTCCTGTTCCCTGGATGGATGGAGAGGCGCTGGGCTGCCCCTCCCCCCAGGAGCCCAAACCTCGGGGAAAGCTGACCAGGATCTTACCTGCCTCTATGACCTTGAGGTCGAACTTGACCTTGGAGGAGCCAGCAATGACTGCGTAGGATCCCTGGTCGGCAGGGCCCACTTCCCGCACTGTCAGCGTATGCCGTGTGCCCTCTGTGGCCAGGCCGTACTTGTTGCTGGCGCTGATGTCACTGCCTCCGCGCTGCCAGCGCACCTTCACTCCTGCCCGCTCTGTCTCGGCGTCGAACACGGCAGGGCTGCCTGCGGCCACTTCCACTGACCGTGGCTTCTTGCTAAAAGCTGAGACTGAAGGGCCAGGTGGAAGCTACAGCAGCCCGTGGTTGGAGCGTGCACCCCACCCCTGCAGGCCCTCTCAGTAAATACTGTGCTAGCACGTTCTATGCATCCCCTCGTGTAATACTGTACCAGTTCTCTCTGAGGTAGTTGCAGTTATTCTGTTCATTTCTCAGAGGAGGACACTGAGGCTCAGAGAAGCTAAGCGGCTCCTCCAAGATCATACAGCTAGTAGTCGGGAGAGCCAGGGCTGTGGTCCTGACCTCCACACAAGACTTTTGCTGCGTGTGTTCCCTGGATACTCCACTTTCCCTGCTTGGAGACACCTGTGATGAACCCAGCTCCCTTTCCCCCAACCATCTGGGGCCTTTGGCAGGGGGCGGGGAACTCTGCCTACTTGGAATGTGGCCAAATTTGTCCTCCAAGGACCTCAGGCTGAGAATCAGCAACTGAGATAAAGCTGGCCTGGGAGGGTGCTGGGGGATGGGGACCTGGATCTCTGCCCTGGACAACCTTGGTAAGGGCACGGCCCAGGCCCAGGACCCTGGGCTGTGATTTTCCCTGCCCTTGGCCTGGGTTCAGGGGCTCCTGACTGTCCTCTCTCAGAGAAGAGGGGCTGTGTCACCCTCAACATGGGGGCCACACCGTACAGGCTCACGAAGCAGATAATGTCACAGCCAGGAGGAACCAACCCAACGCCACCACCACCCCTGGCGCCCCAGGTCGGGAGACTGAGACCCAGAGTGGGTAGAGACTGGTCCGAAGGCATGCCGTGAGCCTGGCTCAGCTCCACACGCTAAACGTGGGCTCTGTCCGCGGGGAACCTTGCTGCGGAAGGTGAAGGAAATGGGACAGGGAAGGGGTCCCTTTGCGTTCTCAGATGGGTTGACCCCGGGTGCTTCCTGTCTTGGCTGTGTCCCCTCTCTGCGTCCCTGACCTTGGGTTTACCTTCACCTCTCATCAGAGGGACGGGAAAAAGAAACCGAGAATCAAAACAGGACCCCGGAGGACTGGCTGCCCCTGTCCTGGGGCTCAGAGGCCACGCCCGCATCAACCCCCTCAAGAACTCCCTCCTAGCCCTACTCCCCAATTGTAGACAACCCCCTGCTCCCACACTTAGACCCAACCCCAGTCCTAAAGCTACCTGGCTTCTTCCCTGGCTCAGGCATCCTGAGAGACGTCACACCAGGCACGAAGCAGGCACAGGTCACCCAAAGAGGGACTGAGTGGGGTCCTGTCCTTCCCACTATATATGGGGACCTCCCCCCTCCCCAGGCTCTGCTTATCTGCCTCTTGTCCAGCCACCTGCTAAATATAGATGAATTCCAGAGAGCTGAGGTCTCTCCAGGGATAAGGTAGGGCCACATTGTCCCTGACTGGCTCCTGTCCCTTCCCCCTCACCCCCCACAGCACAATTCTGCCTCCCCAACCCTTGGCAAGCCTCAGGGGTACCCCAAGCCCCGTGTGTGTCCCTCTTACAGCAAATTGTACGGTGGGAGCATGCTGGGCCCATAACCCTAAGGCTAACGGGTCAGCAGCCTCCTCGCAGGCAGTTCAGGCAGTGGTCACGTCCACAGACCCTGGGGCCAGGGTGTCTCTGAGGCCTGGCACTGCCATCTCTTTAATCTCGAAGCACCTGATTTCCTCATCTGTAAAGCGGGGCGGGTGAAAGCAGCACCCACTGCACAGGATTGTCACATGTATGAAGTGGGTTTATAATTTTAAAAATGTTAGGCCGGGTGTGATGGCTCATCTGTAATCCCAGCACTTTGGGAGGCCAAGGCAAGCAGATTATTTGAGGCCAGGAGTTTGAGACCAGCCTGGGCAACATGGCAAAACCCCATCTCTACTAAAAAAATAAAAAATAAAAGAAATACACACACACACACACAAATTAGCCAGGTGTGGTGGTGTGGACCTGTAGTACCAGCTACCCAGGAGGCTGAGGTGGGAGGATCGCTTGAGTCCAAGGAGTTCGGGGCTGCAGTGAGCCAAAATCGCACCAGTGCACTGCAGCCTGGATGACAGAGTGAGACCCCGTCTCAAAGAATAATAATAACAAAATAAAAACGGGCTGAGTGAAATGGCTCACACCTGTAATCCCAGCACTTTGGGAGGCTGAGGCGGGCAGATCACGAGGTCAGGAGTTCGAGACCAGCCTGGGCAACATGATGAAACCCCATCTGTACAAAAAATACAAAAGTCAGTCAGGCATGTGATGCACACCTGTAGTCCCAGATACTCAGGAGGCTGAGGCAGGAGAATCAGTTGAGCCCGGGGGGTCAGGGCTGCAGTGAGCCGTATTCGTGCCACTGCAATCCAGCCTGGGCAACAAAGTAAGACCTTGTCTCAAAAAAATAAATAAAAACAGGAGACTGAAGACACAACGCCATTTTGCCTTCTCTTGTGGCCCTGCAGTAGGACTAGGGAGCTGCAGGGTTGGGCTGCAGTGAGCCCTCTGGGGTTGAGGAGGTGTGGAGGGGTATTTGTCCCTACGACAATGGCCCCCAGAATCTGGGTTCCCTGAGGTCTTTGACAGTGTTGGGAAGTCCCTCACTCCCAGGCTGTCTACTGCCACTACTTGCTACCATCTGAAGGAAAACACAGGACTTACAGGCTTCTCCGCTCAGCTTGGTCTGTTTCTCCCCTGCTGTGGCTAGGAGCTAGAAAGCAAACAGAACCTGGGGGTCCCACCAGGGATTCACTTGGGTCTAAAGTCCTGCTAGGCGTGCAGCTCATGAGAATGCTTTGGGGCCCACAGGAGCTTTGGGGCTTAATTCCTGTCCTCGGAATGCTGAAGAGTATCCTCTTCCAGATAAGCAAAGCCTCCCACTCCATGTTCATGTGTCGGGACAGACCTGGAGTCTGATCCAACTCAGCGGCTGTGACCTCGGGGAAATAATTTGACCTCTACAAGCCTCAGTTTCCCATTCTATAAAATGGAGTGATATTAGACTCCGCATCTCAAGGTTGGCAGGTACTAATTGACCAGAAAATCCAATGCTGTCGCTATGGTCATGGTCATCATCATCATATGAGTTCAAACCTCATCAAGGCTTAAAAACAACTATGGGGAGTAGAGAGCTTTTAAATAGGATCTATTCTCCTAATCACAATTGAGGACTCGTTCTTTCCACCAAACTCTTAACTGCTGGTCAGGCGCTCTGTGTCATTGGTCCTCGTGTTCCCAGGGGCCAGCATTGGGTACAGTCCTCAGTAAACACCCGATGGACAAATGACAAAAAGAGAGACGTCGCAGCACACAAGGGCCAGAAGAGGCACACAACAGATTTCAAAAGAGACTCTGTGCTGCAAGGGGATGGACTGAGAATAACTTTACTTGTTTTCTGGGAGGAGGTGAATGGGTGGGTGGGGTGAGAGGGGAGATCTGATTTACAGACGGACGTGAGACTCCCAAGGCTGTACCCCGGGTCGTCCTCAGCAAGGTCGCCCCGGTGGGGTCCGACGCCCAGGTGGCCCTCCCGGAGCCGGGGCGGAGTCCTGGAGGGAGGCGAAGCGGGACGTGGAGGGGACTGGAGGGGGCGGAGGGGCGGGTGAGGCGAGGCCCGGCCCGCCACAGTCCTGCCTCTGGGCCCCGGGAGCGTCCTCTCCCTGTGTCCGGGCCGGGCGAGGGCTTTAATGCTATGGCCGGCGGGGAGGCCCGGCGGGGCCCGGCGGGGGCTGCGGGCTCAGTGGGGCGGGTGGCGCCGCTCGGCCAGGCCCCCGCGGCCCAGCACTTCGCCGCTGAACTGGTAGGTGAGCTTCTTCTTCACCTTCTTGACCTCGCCCGTCTTGCCGTAGTTGCGCAGCGCGCGCGCCATCTTCTGGTAGGTCATCTTCTTGCGGTTGCCCTTCTGGATGCCCCAGCGGTGCGCCAGCGCCTCCTTGTGCTTGGACGAGAACTGGAAGGTGCCCTTGTCCTTGTCCACCCACCAGATGCTGTCCTTCATGTCGCCGCTGCGGAGCAGGTCCAACAGGAACTGGTACAGGCGGATCTTCTTCTTGCTGCCTGCGGGGGGAGGGCCCGGTGGGAGGGGGCCCGGGGCCCACATGGGAGCCGCCCCCCCGCCGCCTTGGGCACGCACGGGGACCCGGGGACGGGGTGGCCGGGAAGGGCAGGGGAACGGCTGTCCCAGCCCGCGCCGGGCGTGCACACACAACGCACCCACACTCACACACACACACACACACCTGCTGGCGCGCACACACCCGTTCACACACACCCACACACACGCACTCACCCCCCACGCTCACACACTCGCACCCCCACAATGCACCAAGTGTACACACATGCTCACACACCCACATAACGCACCCACTCACCCACACCTGCTTACACTCATGCTGACACATCACGCCCACACCCACTCACACACGTGCTCACACAACGCACCTTCTCACACCCACACTCATGCTCAAACACAATGCACTCACACGTGCTCACACCCACACACCTGCTCACACGTACACACATAATGCACCTGATCACACACGCGCAGTCACACACATGCACACACAATGCACGTGCTCCCACACACTCAGACTCACACCCACATGCTCACACACTCATTCACACACGTGCTTTCACACATACACACACCTGTTCGCACACCCACTCACATACACACCCGCTCACACACGCAGGTGCTTAAGCCTGTCCTCACCCCCTCACACACAGGAACACACACATGCTCACACACGCTAAAACACATATCCACTCACATACATGCACAAACCTCACATAATACATACATGCTCACACACCCCAGCTCACACCTTGCTGCTCACACACACCTGCTTACATACACCCTCAAACATGTCCACACCCACTCACACATCCACTGACACACACCTGCTCATACACTCATGCCCGTTCACACACTTATATCACACACTCACTTATATCACACACATCCCTGCTTACACACACATTCACACACATACACCTGCTCACACACCTGCTCACTCACACATATCACTCACACATGCCTGCTTACCGCCACTGACATCTACCATGCTCGCATCCCTGCTCACACAGGCACACCCACACACTGCTGACACCCACTGACATGAGCATACGTGCACACCTGCTCACACACACTGAAATACATTCATGTGCTGACAGACACACAAACATGGCCACACCCACTCTCAGCCACACCAGCTCTCACGTTCAGCTTCTCACACACCCACTCACACAGCCACTCGCACACACGCACCTGCCCATACCTGTTCACACACACCCTCTGCGCACTTGCTCACACACACCCAGATCTACACACACTCATGGCACAGAGAGACACACACAACCTGGCACACTTCGTGGAGATGCCCGTATGCACTCACAACAGATACACACACACATAGAGACAGCCACAGACAGCCCCACAAAACACACACATTGGCAAACATGCACACACACACACACGCAACTCGGTGGCAATGGCTGCTGGGTCAGTTGGCCTGGCTGGGTGGGGGCAGGGCGCAGACACGGCCAGGGTCGGGGCCAGGGTGGAGGGCCAGGTGCCCCACCTGTCTCCCCAGGCAGGAGCCCAGGTCCGGGCTCCAGGCCATCCGCCTCGCCATCAGACACCTCCAGTGGGGGGCTCTGCCGCTCGCCCTCCTCCTCATCTGAGCTGGGCTGGGCTGGGGACAGGGATGGGTACTGGAGGCACATCCGGGGCAGGTAGGAGACCTGGACGGTGGGGGAAAGAGATCAGAGTCAGGAAGGGCCCGCTTACAGCTCAGGGGGGCTGGGAGGGAGGTCAGCTGGGGAGAGAAGGAGTGCAGAGGGCAGGGGATGATGGCAGGCACAGGAGACTGGGGGAAGGCCAGGGAAAAGGGGGGCCAGTTGAGGTGCTGCACATAGGGTGCAGGCTGTGGGGCGAGGGGTGCTGACATCCAGCCCACTCAGCCCTCCCAGCTGGGCCTCCTGGTTTACGACTGTGGGCACCGGGGAAGTGGTGCCTTGTTCTCCTCCCTGCAGAGGTGCTGTGTGGACCCCCATTAGGCTGGGGTCAGAAGTGGGTGTGCTGGGGGCCGGTGCGTTGGGTCTGGAAGGGGGTTTCATAGGTGGGGTGATGAGTGAGTGGAGGGACCCTGGAGGTCAGTAGGGGTGGTAGAGGTCAGCAGAGGTCACTGATCCAGGTTAGGGTCAGTAGGGAGGGTCACTGGGGAGAGGCAGGGTCAGTAGAGGTGTTCAGTGACTTGGTGTGGGATCCATGAGGGCTAGTGAATGGGGGTGGCAGACAGTGAGGCCCAGGAGGGCCCACAACAAGGCGTTGGGGTGGGGAGGCTCGGTGAGGGTGCGAGAATTATCTGGGGTCTCTCCATACTCGGGGTGAGACGAGATAAGGGGTGTGGGGTCATGAGGTCACTCGGGGGGTCAGGTGGCAGCCGTTGGGGCTCCAGCCGCCGTTGGCTCTGTGGGGCAGGAAGCTGAGTTGGGTAAGAGCCTGTGTCAGCTTCCTGTGAAGCTCCCGGGCCCCACCACAGGCCTGGCAGTCTCCTGGGGGACGGGGCAGGCGGTGGCACGCACCTGGTGGCCAAGACTGGGATGGGGTGGCACCATGGGGGTGTCGAGGACGTGCATCTGCTCCAGCTCCATGTGGCGGTAGAGCTGCTGCAGCTGCGGGGGCTGCACGCTCTGCAGTTCCGTGAAGTTGTTCTCGGCGAAGCTCTCGAACTCGCTGTGCACGTGGTGGGGGTGGAAGTCCCAGTAATGGTCTGTGGGGGACAGCCAGGCAGTATGGGGTGAGCTCAGGGTTGGGCAGGGCAGGACAATGTTATAGTAACATTAAATAATACTGCCAGGCCATATGGGGCCTCACCATCTCATTTAACCCTCGCCACCTGCATGGTTACGCTAGGACTGCACTTTATAGATGAGGACACTGAGGCTTCGAGTGGCCACATAGCATGCCCAAGGTCAAAAGCATCCGGGTCAGAGCCAGGACTCAGGGCTGAAGCAAAGCTCGTGTTCTCAGCAATTCCATCCTGATTCCTGTGCAGTCACACAGACCAGCGTCTGATCCTGGCTCTGCCATTTACTTGCTGTGTGAGCTCAGGCACAAATGTGGCCTCTCTAGCCTCAGTGGAGTTGCCTGTAAAATGGGGATCACAGTTATTGGGAGAATACGAATGAGTACACATTTGTAAAACACCTTGCACCAGAGCCGGCCCTCAGGGAAAGTTGATTCCCCTCCCATCCTGTTAAAACCGCCCGGCCAGGGCCGGGCACGGTGGCTCACGCCTGTAAACCCAGCACTTTGGGAGGCCGAGGCGGGCGGATCACGAGGTCAGGAGATCGAGACCATCCTGGCCAACGTGGTGAAATCCCATCTCTACTAAAATACAAAATATTAGCTGGGCGTGGTGGTGGGCGCCTGTAATCCCAGCTACTCAGGAGGCTGAGGCAGGAGAATCGCTTGAACCCGGGAGGTGGAGGTAGCAGTGAGCCGAGATCGCGCCACTGCACTCCAGCCTGGCGACAGAGTGAGACTCTGCCTCAAAAAAAAAAAAAAAACCTCGCTGGGCGCAGTGGCTCACACCTGTAATCCCAGCACTTTGGGAGGCCGAGGCGGGTGGATCACGAGGTCAGGAGATCGAGACCATCCCGGCTAACACGGTGAAACCCCGTCTCTAGTAAAATACAAAAGAATCAGCCGGGCGTGGTGGCAGGCGCCTATAGTCCCAGCTACTCGGGAGGCTGAGGCGGGAGAATGGCGTGAACCCTGGAGGAGGCTACAGTGAGCTGAGATTGTGCCACTGCACTCCAGCCTGGGCGACAGAGCGAGACTCCATCTCAAAAAAAAATAAAGAAAAGAAAAACACCTCCCACGGGTCCCTGAGCTCCCTGGCTGCCCACAGTCTCTCTCTCGGTCTCACGCACACACACACACTCACATGGCCTTGTCACATGGCCAAGGTGTGACAGCAGAGTCACAGGGCTGACATTCCTCACACACTAGAACTTGTCCAGGCACACGGTGGCCCTTCCTCTTCAAAGCCATGACCTTAAGCAGTGGTGTCTGTGTTCCCATGAGGTTCCTGGGACCTGAGACTTTCCTGGAAAACCCCCTGTGGGTCCCTTCAGGGTCTGCGGTGGAGGGGACTGAAGTCCAGGGAGTAGCCCCACGCCACCGAAAGCCCTGTGTTGGAACTGGGGAAGATCTTCAGCACGAGCACCTTTTCCAGGAACAAAAACTGCCACACATCTGCGGGACTTCCTGGGCGCCATTTGGGGTCCAGAATGAAGCGTGGTAATAAAGTGACAAGATCGGCTGTCTCATGTGGGCCGAAGAGGGCGCCTATGAGACTCCAGGTCCAGGCAGTGTCTCTGGGACAAGTCCACCACCAGCCATGCGTGTGTGTGTGTGTGTGTGTGTGTGTGTGCGCGCGCGCGCGCGTGTGTACGAAGGTGTACACATGCCTGCCCGCCTCTCTCTTTCTCTCTCACACAAACACGTACTCACACATCCCTGATAGATAATGATGACTTTCGGTTCTGGACTGGATCTCGGAGTACTCGCTTTCTAAACCTGCTCAGCGGTAGTTTTGCAATCTGACCATGGACAAGACATTTTTTTCTCCTGGAGCCTCTCATTCCCCACTCTAAAAGTCAGAAGTGCACCTGAGTAGTTACCGAGGCCTTGTCTACATGTATAATTATTTGGCTTCACAGTCCAGACAGCCCAGACTCCCACCTTCAGGAAGCCACATGGCAGAGAGGAGAGAAAGGCAGAGCTGGGCTTAAGTTCTGGCTCTGCCATTTACCACTGTGTGACAATGGGAAGGTCATTCTATTTCTCCAAGCCTGTGTCCTCATCTGTTAAATGGGGCTGACAGTTACACCCATCTCACAGGCTTGTTTTCAGAAGCAAATGACCTATTGCTTGCAAAGTGCTTAGACTAGAACTTGGCACAAAGTAAGACCTTGATAAACATTAACTTCATCATTATATTATTAATAATAATAATAGTTTGTTCTAAAGAGCCTAGATTCCCACTGAGTGTGGTTACACCTATAATCCCAGCTACTCAGGAGGCTGGAGAGGGAGGATCACTTCAGCCCAGGAGTTTGAGACCGGCCTGGGCAGCATAGTGAGACCCTATCTCTACAAAACATGTTTAAAAATTTGCCAGACATGGTGGCACACACCTGTAGTCCCAGCTACTTGGGAGGCTGATACAAAAAGATCGTTTGAGCCCAGGAGTTTGAGGCTGCAGTGAGCTATGATTACATCCACGCCTCCAGCCTGGGTGACAGAGTGAGACCCTGTCTCTCTCTTTTTTTTTTTTTTTTTTTCTGTGATGAAGTCTCACTTTTGCCCAAGCTGGAGTGCAGTGGCACGATATCGGCTCACTGCAACCTCTACCTCCTGGGTTCAAGCGATTCTCCTGCTTCAGCCTCCCAAGTGGCTGGGAATACAGGCACGTGCCACCATGCCCAGCTAATTTTTGTATTTTTAGTAGAGATGGGGTTTCACTATATTGGCCAGGCTGGTCTTGATCTCCTGACCTCGTGATCTGCCCGCCTCAGCCTCCCAAAGTGCTGGGGTTACAAGCATGAGCCACCGCACCTGGCTGCGACCCTGTCTCTTAATAAAAAAGTATTCAGTGTGCAGGGGGAGGGGCTTAACAAAAAAAAATTTTTAACTAAAAAAAAAGAGCCTGGATTAGCACTTGAACAAGCATAGAGCGAATGCTTTTAATACATGTTTCTTTCCTCTTGTTCTCCCTGCTCCTGGCCACCTTAGTCAATGGCCCAGAGAAATAATTTTAGGGGACCATGTTGTCACTGCAGTTGAAGCCCAAGCATGGCACCATGAGGGCAGGGACTGGTTTTGTTCACCTCTGTCTTCCCAGTGCCTAAGTAGAGTGGGCCCTCAACAAACATTTCCTGAATGAATCAATCAATTATTGCCTCTTTTTTAAAATAAACATGTCTTTCTAGGCCAGGTGCAGTGGCTCACACCTGTAATCCCAGCACTTTGGGAGGCCGAGGCGGGCAGATCACCTGAGGTCAGGAGTTCAAGACCAACCTGGCCAACATGATGAAACCCCATCTCTACTGAAAATGCAAAAATTAGCTGGGCATGATGGTGGGCGCCTGTAGTCCCAGCTACTTGGGAGGCTGAGGCAGGAGAATCGCTTGAACCTGGGAGGCGGAGGTTGCAGTGAGCCAAGATCACACCACTGCACTCTAGGCTGGGTGACAGAGTGAGACTCCATCTCAAAAAAAAAAAAACAAAAAAACAACTCTTTTTAAATTGAGATGGAATCTCACTATGTTGCCTTCAACTCCTGGGCTCAAGTGATCCTCCCACCTCAGCCTCCCCAAATGCTTGGATTACAGGCATGAGCCACCAAGCCCAGCCGAATCCCAGCCTCTTAAGAAGCCTCTCAGGCCGGGCTTTGGGAAACCAACGTGGGCAGATCACCTGAGGTCAGGAGTTTGAGACCAGTCTGGCCAACATAGCGAAACCCCGTCTCTACAAAAATATAAAAATTAGCTGGGCCTGATGGCAGGTGCCTGTAATCCCAGCTACTCAGGAGGCTGAGGCAGGAGAATCCCTTGAACCTGGGGAGGCGGAGGTTGTGGTGAGCCGAGATCACGCCACTGCATTCCCACCTGGGCAATAGAGCAAGACGCAGTCTCCAAAAAAAAAAAAAAAAAAGCCTCTGAGACGCTCCTCTGCAAAATTATCTAAACCTGAAGCCAAAACAAAACAAAACAAAACTTAATTTGCATTTTCTTTTCTTTTTTTTTTGAGACGGAGTCTCACTCTGTCGCCCAGGCTGGAGTGCAGTGGCACGATCTCAGCTCACTGCAAGCTCCACCTCCCGGGTTCACGCCATTCTCCTGCCTCAGCCTCCCGAGTAGCTGGGACTACAGGTGCCCGCCACCACGCCCGGCTAACTTTTTTGTATTTTTAGTAGAGACGGGGTTTCACTGTGTTAGTCAGGATGGTGGCGATCTCCTGACCTCGTGATCCACCCGCCTCGGCCTCCTAAAGTGCTGAGATTACAGGCAGCTGGCCTTAATTTGCATTTTCATCTTGCAGTGAGCTAACAAGATCCCGAAACTCTCCTTGCTGTGGGAGAGTTTGCTCTGTTCTTTAGTGAGGAGGCTGTCCTGGGGCTCTGGGATTTGGTGAAATGATTCCTCTCCAGTTGTTGATCCCTGCTTCAGCCCCTCTTCTGGCTCTGCCCATTTCTGCCTTCCCCTGCCCAAGTTGGAGTGCCCTGGTATAATGCCCTTATGGATCCTGCCTATCAAACCCCCATCCCCGAACCCACTCCCACTCCAGGGCTGGAGGGACCCTGAGTGCATGCACCCCTTAGGTGTGGGCTAAGAGGCACCCAACTGCTCTGTTTTCCTCCCCACCCCCACCTCTGTTCCGGCTCCACGTTAGACCCACGGCGTCACTGTGATGGTCCCAGCCTGAGGCCAGCATTTCCCAAACCTGGTCTCAGTCCACCTTCATCCGTCACTTGGAGAGGCTGGAAAAGCCTGTAAATGTGGGGTCCTGCTGGAGACCCACTGAAGCAGAAGCACTAAGGGGAGCTGGGAATCTGCATCTAAAGCCACCCAAGGAGGTTTTGTGCTCACAGAAACTCTGCAATTCCACCCGGGGTCTCCTGAAGAGGCTGCAGCTGAGACTCCCGAGCTACAATTAAGGTTTCAGAAGGCCCAATGGATACCTCACCTTTACCTGTGATTTAGTGCTCAGGCAATTATGTAATAAATACTGTCTGGTAGGCAGAAATATTCCAAATACAGAGCCCTCTGTGAGAACACAGTACAAGGAACCCCTCCTAGTGCAGAGGTCAGCACTCCTGGGCTCTTTGGACCCCATTTCCGGATGACTCTTTGAGAACAAATTGCTTTATTTCTTTGTGTCCCTTCACTGGGCCACCCAGACCATCCATTCAGGGGTCACCCATATGCCCCCTTAGCATGACTCTCAGCTCCTCGAAAGAATATAATGTCACTTGCATAACATCTGGACATGGCTCCGGACCCTCATTTCTGCAGACCGGTAGGCACCCAACAGGCAGTAGATCTCAATCGCTATTTGATTAAATGATCAACAAAAGTTAGCTTTTAGTGTATTTTTTATATACCAGACACTGTGCTAAGGGTTCAATCCACATTATCTCGTTTAATCCTAACCCTAGCTCTCAGGAGGTGGCCACTACAGTATAAGCTATCTTTTGCATAGGAGGAATCTATGGCTCAGAGAAGTTAAGTCCTTTACAGCAGACAGTGATAGAATCAGGACCCAAACCCACCTGTATCTGACCCCAAGGACTGAAATCTTACCACTATACCATAGCACCTCTGAGAAACAAGATGACTAATGAAAACTTTAAGTAAGACCTGTGGTGACACTGAGAGATTTTTTATTTCATTTTTTTGAGACGGAGTCTCACGCTGTCGCCCAGACTGGAATGCGGTGGCGTGATCTCAGCTCACTGCAACCTCTGCCTCCTGGGTTCAAGCGATTCTTCTGCCTCAGCCTCCTAAGTAGCTGGGACTACAGGCGCCTGCCACCCCGCCCAACTAATTTTTGTATTTTTAGTAGAAATGGGGTTTCACCATGTTGGCCAGGCCGGTGTCAAACTCCTGACCTTGCGATCCCCCCGCCTTGGCCTTCCAAAGTGCTGGGATTACAGGCATGAGCCACTGCACCCAGCCAACACTGAGAGATTTTAATGAGTACTTTTATCCACCTGATCACCATCATTACCCATCACCTGTCATTCTTCATCCACCCTACATCCATCCTTCATCCCCCCATCATCCACCCATCTATCCTTCATCCATCCATTCATCATGGAACCATTATCCATCCAACTACATCATCCAGCCAGCCAGAAATGACCCATTCATCTTCATCTCTCATTTCCTCCCTCTAAACCAGTTCTCAATCTGGGGCCAAAGTCCTACCCACACATCTCTAGTCTTACTCAGTTTTTTGGTGTCACTAACACCTGTACGTCACCAGTGTAAAAATAAAATCATATTCAAAACAAACCCACAAAAAATGTCAAGGCTTAAGTGTCATTCAGCTGACCTTATCTCCTCAGAACGCAACCTCCAGCCTGAAGCCCTGGGCTCTTCCCAGGGGAGCAAAAGTGTGATCAAAACAGAGAAGAAAGATGAGGAATCAGGAAAGGAGGGGCCAAGAAAAAAACCTTCTCAGAAGATCATAGACCACTAGACTAGGGCTCCCAAAGCCCAGCCTCTCCTGAAAATTATTCAGACGTAGAAACAGGTTCAGAGGTCGAGGCAGGTGGATCACCTGACGTCAGGAGTTCGAGATCAGCCTGGCCGAGATGGTGAAACCCTGTCTCTACTAAAAATAGAAAAAAATTAGCTGGGCATGGTGGCAGGTGCCTGTAATCCCAGCTACTCAGAGGCTGAGTCAGGAGAATTGCTTAAACCCAGGAGGCGGAGGTTACAGTGAGCCGAGATCACGCCATTGCACTCCAGCCTGGACGACAAGAGTGGAACGCTGTCTCAAAAAGAAAAGAAAAGAAAAGAAACAGGCTCAGAGAACAGAGAACTGAAGGTTTCGTGGCACTTGTTACTCTCTACCTTGGATTCTAATTATTAGAGTTTTAATTCTTTCCCTTGTTACAAAGATGGAGCTTGCAGAACCTGTGTTTTATTCATTCCACAGCATCTAGCAATGTGCCTGGCATATAAAAGATACTTAGTATATATTTATTAGATGGATAGGCCAGTGCAAGATGGAGGGCTTGGTAGGTAGAGGGAAGAATAGTTGGAAAGGTGGCTAAGTGGATGATTAGATGGGTGTGTGAATAAATTAATGAATGGATAGATGGTTAGTGCTATGAAAGGATGAAGAAGTATATGGAAATTGGATGGATAGATGGATGGATGGATGGATAGAATTCACATTTTGGAACTCTTTTCTTCATTAATCCTATTGTAGGCCAAGCACGGTGGCTCAAGCTTGTAATCCCAGCACTTTGGGAGGCCGAGGTGGGTGGATCATTTTAGGTCAGGAGATCGAGACCAGTCTGGTCAACATGGTGAAACCCAGTCTCTACTAGAAATACAAAAAGTAGCCGGGCGTGGTGGCGTGCACCTGTAATCCCAGCTACTTGGGAGGCTAAGGCAGGAAAATCACCTGAGCCTGGGAGGTGGAGGTTGCAGTGAGTCGAGGTCACACCACTGCACTCCAGTCTGGGAAACAGAGTGAGACCCTGCCTCAAAAAAAAAAATAAAATCCTATCGTAAATAGCAAAGTCCAGCACACTCATTAGTATAGCTTCTAATTAAAAAGAAAGAAAGAAAGAAAATAGCAGGTGTTGGTGAAGGTGCAGAAAAATTAGGATACTAGTATACCGTTGTTGGAAATGTAAAATGATGCAGCCACAATGGGAAATAGATGATGGTTACATTTTTTTTTTTTTGAGACGGAGTCTCGCTCTCGCCCAGGCTGGAGTGCAGTGGCGCAATCTCAGCTCACTGCAGGCTCCGCCTCCCAGGTTCACGCCATTCTCCTGCCTCAGCCTCCTGAGTAGCTGGGACTACATGCTCCCGCCACCGCGCCTGGCTAATTTTTTGTATTTTTAGTAGAGACGGGGTTTCACCATGTTAGCCAGGTCTCGATCTCTTGACCTTGTGATCCACCTGCCTTGGCCTCCCAAAGTGCTGGGATTACAGGCATGAGCCACTGCGCCCGGCCGATGGTTTAACTTTTAATAAAACTAAAAATAGGCTGGGCGCATTGGCTCACACCTGTATTCCCAGCACTTTGGGAGGCCAAGACGGGCAGATCGTCTGAGGTCAGGAGTTCGAGACCAGCCTGGCCAACATGGCGAAACCTGTCTCTACTAAAAATACAAAAATTACCCAGGCGTGGTGGTGGACACCTGTAATCCCAGCTACTCGGGATTCTGAGACAGAAGAATCACTTGAACCTGTGAGGTGGAGGTTGCAGTGAGCCGAGATCGTACCACTCCACTCCAGCCTGAGTGACAGGGTGAGACTCCGTCTCAAAAAAATAAAAATAGAATTAGCATATGATCTAGCAATCCTCCTTCTGGGCATATATCCAAAAAAATTGAAAACAGGGCCTTTCCACACCCTTCTTCATAGCAGCATTCTTCACAAGAGCCAAACGGCAGA
The DNA here is from genome assembly GCF_009828535.3 of Hylobates moloch. Lineage (NCBI taxonomy): Eukaryota > Metazoa > Chordata > Mammalia > Primates > Hylobatidae > Hylobates > Hylobates moloch. The sequence continues at coordinate 895,424 of NW_026652286.1, read as the reverse complement.
AACACCCCAAGTGTCAGACAGCTGGATACGCAAAACGTGGCACACGCGCAAAACGTGGCACGCGCATACAATGGGAATATGATTCAACCTTAAAGATGAAGGAAATGCTGACACATGCTACACCATGGGTAAATGGGTAAGCCTTGAGAACATTATGCTAAATGAAGGCATAAAAGAACAAATACTGTATGAATCCACCCATGTGGGGCACCTACAATAGTCAAAGTCATAGAGACAGAAAGTGGAAGGGGTAGCTGCCAGAGGCTGGGGGGAGGGAAAATGACGAGCTGTTGTTTAATGAATACAGAGTCTCCGTTTTGAAAGATGAAAATAATTATAGGGATGGATGGTGATGATAACGTGAATATATTTAATATCACAGAACTATACACTTAAAATGTAAAGAAATGGTTAAGATGGTTTTAAAAATGTTTAATACTATGTGTATTGTACCACAATTAAAAAAGAGTAATAGGCTGGGCATGGTGGCTTATTCCTGTAATCCCAGCACTTTGGGAGGCTGAGCCGGGTGGATCACCTGAGGTCAGGAGTTCAAGACCAGCCTGGCCAACATGGTGAAACCCCGTTTCTACTAAACATACACACAAAGAAATTAGCCGGGTGTGGTGGAGCGCCTGTAATCCCAGCTACTCGGGAGGCTGAGGCGTAAGAATCACTTGATCCCAGGAGGCAGAGGTTGCAGTGAGCCGAGATCACGCCACTGCCCTCCAGCCTGGGTGACAGAGTGAGACTGTCTCAAAAAAGCAAACAAACAAACAAACAAAAAGCGTAATAAACAATAGCAAATCCTGTGAGCCCTTCAAAATCTATCTTGAATCTGTCCCCCCCCCCCATTTCTGTCTCTGTTGCCACCACCCTTGTCCAGGTCACCACCATCTCTTTCCTGGATTATTGCAAGAGTTTCCTCAATGTTCTTTTTTCCAGCTCCTATTCTTGCCTCTTTTCCATCTGCTCTCCACCCAGAGTGACCTTTTAAAAAGCTTATTCAGTTGAATCATGAGACATAGGGAGAAGATACTAAAAACTTCCAGAGAAAGAAAACAGAGAGAGAGAGAAAAAAAAAAAGCAAATGAAACAAATGAAAAGCTAGGTTAATTATAATAGAAATTTAAAAGAACATGGAGTGGTATCAGACTTCATAGGAAAAACTCTAGTAACCAGAAGACAGTAGAAAAATGCTTTCCAATTTCTAAGGGAAAAAATGATTTTCAATTTAGATTTCCATACACAGCCAAACTATGATTAATCAAGTGACAGCACAGAATAAAAGACATGAGGCAAAACACAAAATAAAACCATCACCACCACAACAAAAACCTCACCTCCCACACACCCTTTCTTAGGAGACGACCATGATAACAAATCTGTACAAAACATTTGCTATTTCCAGGCACTGTTCTAAGCATTTGACATACAGTAGCTCGTTCAGTCCTACAGCAATCCTGTGAAGTTTGTATTGTCATGAAGAAGTTGAGGCACAGAGAGGTTGGAGATCTTGCCCATTGTCACCCGGATAGCAATGGAGGAGATGGGGGGTGAGTTTCAGCAGCCTGGTTTCAGAAGAAGGGTTCTTACCTCCTTGCTACATTTCCCCTCAGAAATATGGGGATGAGGCCCCGGGGACAGTGGCTCACTCCTATAATCCCAGCACTTTGGGAGGCTGAGGCCAGCGGATCGCCTGAGGTCAGGAGTTTGAGACCAGCCTGGCCAACATGGTGAAACCCCACCTCTACTAAAAATACAAAAATTAACTGGGCATGGTGGCACATGCCTGTAATCCCAGCTACCCAGGAGGCTGAAGCAGGAGAATTGCTGGAACCTGGGAGGTGGAGGCTGTAGCGAGCTGAGATTGCACACTGCACTCCAGCCTGGGCAACACAGAGATTGCACACTGCACTCCAGCCTGGGCAACAACAGAGAGACACCGTCTCAAAAAAAGAAAAAAAAAAAAAAAAGGCCAGGAACGGTGGCTCACGCCTGTAATCCCAGCACTTTGGGAGTCCGAGGCGGGCAGATCACTAGGTCAGGAGTTCAAGACCAGCCTGGCCAACATGGCGAAACCCCATCTTTACTAAAAATACAAAAATTAGCTGGGCGTGGTGGCGGGTGCCTGTAATCCCAGCTACTCGGGAGGCTGAGGCAGGAGAATTGCTTGAACCCAGGAGGCTGAGGCTGCAGTGAGCAGAGATCACGCCACTGTGCTCCAGCCTAGGCGACAGAGTAAGACTCTGTCTCATAAAAAAAAAAAAAATTAAAAGAAATATGGATATGAGAAAGTACAGGTAAAGAAAGGATGCCATGTGGCTCAGCTGTGAGTAATAGCCACATGGTCGTAACAGTGGAAAATTCAAATACTGATTTAACAAATGTTACCATATACAGTAATGAATTGGGGATGTGTGGAGAAATGTGAGTGTGTGTGTGTGTGTGTGTGTGTGTTGTGAATGGCTAAAGTTGAATTCTGATTATACAAGTAAATAAAATATATTTCAAACTGAAAAATCAAGCTGCCTGATACATCAAAGGCACTCAATAAATGTTTGCCAATAAATAATGCTCCAAGTCTCTATTTCACATCTTCATTTGTACATTTACATAGCACTGGAATAGAAAGACTGGAGGCCAGGTGCGGTGGCTCATGCCTGTAATCCCAGCACTTTGGGATGCTGAGACAGGTGGATCACTTGAGTCAGGAGTTCAAGACCAGCCTGGCCAACATGATGAAGCCCCATCTCTACTAAAAATACAAAAATTAGGCTGGGCTCAGTGGCTCACGCCTGTAATCCTAACACTTTGGGAGGCTGAAGTGGGTGGATCACCTGAGATCAGGAGTTCAACCAACCTGGCCAACATGGTGAAACCCCGTATCTACTAAAAATACAAAAATTAGCCGGGCATGGTGGCAGGCACCTATAATCCCAGCTACTCAGAAGACTGAGGCAGGAGAATCACTTGAATCCAGGGTGGAGGTTGCAGTGGGCCAAAATCGCGCCACTGCACTCCAGCCTGGGTGAGAGAGTGAAACCCTGTCTCAAAAAAATAAAAATTAAAATGTAAAAATTAGCCAGGCGTATTGGCATGTGCCTGTAGTCCCAGGTACTCAGGAGGCTGAGGCAGGAGAATAACTTGAACCCAGGAGGCAGAAGTTTCAGTGAGCCAAGATTGCGCCACTGCGCTCCAGCCTGGGTGACAGAGCGAGACTCCATCTCAAAAAATAAATAAAACCCCCAAAATATGTAAAAATAAAAGTTAGAAGATTTTGCCCAGGCGTAGTGGCTCACACCTGTAATCCTAGCACTTTGGGAGGAGGTGGGTGGATTGCTTGAGCCTAGGAGTTCGAGACCAGCCTGGGCAACATGGCGAAACCCCATCTCTACAAGAATACAAAAATTAGATGAGCATGGTGGCAGGCGCCTGTACTCCCAGTGAATCGGAAGGCTGAGGTGGGAGAATCACCTTAGTCCAGGAGGTCAAGGCTGCAGTGAGCTGTGATCATGCCACTGCACTCCACCCTGGGTGAGAGTGAGACTCTATCTCAAAAAAAAAAAAAAAAAAAAAAAAAAAAAAAAAAAAAAAAAAAAAAAGGCAAGGCGTGGTGGCTCATGCCTATAATCCCAGCACTTTGGGAAGCCAAGGTGGGAGGATCACCTGAGGTCAGGAGTTTGAGACCAGCCTGGCCAACATGGTGAAACCCCATCTCTACTAAAAAAATACAAAATTAGCTGGGCATGGTGGTGCACACCTGTAATCCCAGCTACTTAGGAGGCTGAGGTAGGAGAATCACTTGAACCTGGGAGCCAGAGGTTGCAGTGAGCCAAGATCACACCACTGCACTCCAGCCTGGGCAACAAGAGTGAAACTCCGTCTTAAAAAAAAAAAAAAGATTGTAAATGTATTTAAATTTTCAGCACACACACATACACAGAAGGTTATTCAGATCATGGTCATGTCATTTCCCTGCTCAGAACTCCCCAGTGGCTTCCCATGGTGTGTATGATAAAATCCAAATGCCTGCCATGGCCTTCGAGCCCTGCGTGAGCAGCTGACCCCTTTGGCTTCCCTTTCTGTCCCCTGCCCTGTGCTCACTGGCCTCTCTGGTCCTCTGTCAGGGTCCTTTCTGCTTTTGCATTTTCTGTTCCCTTTACCTTGAATACCTCTCCCCTACCTATGGTCACATGTGAATTACAAGTTCCTTCTCTTAGCTCAGCTGCCACCTCAAAGGCCTTCCCTGACCACTCAGATGAAAGCAGCCCCCCATGTAGACACTCCGCATTACATCTGCAGAAAACGGTCTGTTTGTCTGATTCTTTTTTTTTTTTTTTTTTTGCTGGAGTCTCGCTTTATCTGTCACCAGGCTAGAGTTCAGTGGCGCGATCTCAGCTCACTGCAACCTCCACCTCCTGGGTTCAAGCGATTCTCCTGCCTCAGCCTCCCGAGTAGCTGGGAGTACAGGTGGGTGCCACCACCTGTATTTTTAGTAGAGATGGGTTTTCACCATGTTGGCCAGGGTAACCTCGATCTCTTGACCTCATGATCCACCCACCTCAGTCACCCAAAATGCTGGAATTACAGGCATGAGCCACTACGCCCAGTCTGTTTGTCTGATTCTTTATATCCCCATCCCCTCGCTGGAGGGTGAGCTCTGTGAGAGCAGTGGCCTTGTCTGGTGCTCATCATGGACTCCCCAGAGCCTACAAGAGTGTCTGATACTCAGAGACTATTTAATGGATGGAATAGGGAGGAAAAGTGGATCAGATGGGAAGCGGCTGGCAGGATGGACGAGTAGGTGGGTGGATGGGAGGGTGAGTGCATGGATGTGGGGGTGGGTGGCAGGTTGGCTGTCCCCTGGGTCAGTGGAAAATAATCCAGTTGGTCTCTCACAGAGTCCTCTGTGCTTTTCCCACTCCCCAGCCGCTTTGTCCCTCCTGCCTTGAGGAATGCAGTGAAGCTAGCAGGGGCCTTGTCCTCTGCACGTTACCTTACCTCATAGATTACATGCCTTACCTCGCTGAATCATCACAGCCCTAGGAGGTAAGTATTTTCATGCTTTCAGTTTTATAAATGGGGAAATAGGGACTCAGAGAGGTTATGTTACTTGCCCCAAGTTTTCACAGCTGGTGAGTGATGGAGCCAGGGCTGGGCCAAAGCTTTTTCACTAAGCTTTGGTACCTAAAAATGTGGACAAAGAGGACATGCAGGAATTGATGGAAGTGTGTGTGGGTCTCTATGGGTGAGTCTTCAGACAATACCTTCCAGCGGTGTAAAAAGGGACAGCCCGGCCGGGCGCAGTGGCTCATACCTGTAATCCCAGCACTTTGGGAGGCCGAGGCAGGCGGATCACCAGGTCAGGAGTTCGAGACCAGCCTGGCCAACATAGTGAAACCCTGCCTCTACTAAAAATACAAAAAATTAGCTGGGTGTGGTGGCAGGTGCCTGTAATCCTAGCTACTTGGGAGGCTGAGGCAGGAGAATCGCTTGAATCCGGGAGGCAGAGGTTGCAGTGAGCCAAGATTGTGCCACTGCACACCAGCCCGGGCGACAGTGCGAGACTCCGTATCAAAAAAAAAAAAAAAAAAAAGGACAGGCCAGGAGCGGTGGTTCACACCAGTAATCTCAGCACTTTGGGAGGCCGAGGCAAGTGGATCACTTAAGGTCAGGAGTTTGAGAGCAGCCTGGCCAACATGGTAAAACCTCATCTCTACTAAAAATACAAAAATTAGCCAGGCATGGTAGTGCATGCTTGTAATCCTAGTCAGACGCAGAAGGACTGGACAGCTACTTGGGATGTTGAGGCAAGAGAATTGCTTGGACCCAGGAGGTAGAGGTTGCAGTGAGCCAAGATCAGGCTCCAGCCTGGCCAACAGAGCAAGACTGTCAAAAAAAAAAAAAAGAAAGAAAGAAAAAGAAAGAAGAAAGGAAAGAAAGAAGAAAGAAAGAAAGAAAGAAAGAAAGAAAGAAAGAAAGAAAGAAAGAAAAAAGAAAGAAAGAGAAAAAGAAAGAAAGAAAGAAGAAGAAAGAAAGAAAGAAAGAAGAAAGAAAGAAAGAAAGAAAGAAAGAAAGAAAGAAAGAAAGAAAGAAAGGGACAGCCCAAATGCCCTGATTGGCAGTGATTAAGCGAGGGACAGGGCCAAGGCCGAGGACACCTGGGAACACTGATGGAGTCTCTGGAGGAATTGGGGGTTCATGACCAAAATGGGGTGCCCAGGCATCCAATCAGGAGTCATTCCTAGAGTCCCACCCGAGATATAAGGAACCTGCTTGGGCCCTGAGCCACGAAAACACATGCTTTCTCTAAAGTGCTCACTCCATCAGGCCCAGCCCCAGGCTCACTGGTTTCCAGCTATGTGGGCAGCGCCCTCATATTACAGGAAGGAAAACTGAGGCTGCAAAAGGCCGGAAGGAAATGCACCCAAGCCCCGTGAACTGAAGAGGGATTGGGCCGGGGAGAAGGCGTCCTTCATGCAGGAGGCCCGACAGCACTGTTTGTGGTGACCCGAGCCACCAGGGGGCGCCTGTCCCGGGGCCCAGCGGGACCTCCTGGAGTCCTGGAACTGCGTGGGAAGGTGGGTGCGCGGTCTCTGGGTCCCCCAGACCGGGCTCTTCACCCTGGTAGGGAGAGCTGGGGATGGAGTTGGAGGAGGGGGACTTTCTCTCTACATTGCCTGGGTTTCCCACCGAGAGGATGTGTTTTTTATATAATTACAAATAAGCTTGAAGGAATTAAAAAGGATATTTTAAAGGCTTTCTAGCCCCGAGAGATTCTAAAAGATGCCTGTGTGTTCCCAGCTGTGACCTGGGGGCCTATCCGCCTACCCCTGGGATACGGCTTCCAGTCTGAGTTCCAGATGAATCTGGGGCCCTAAATGTGGACCAGGCACCTGTGGATCCCTAGCTGGGCCCATCAGGTTGAGACCGCCACAGGTGCATCTGCAGAATGGAGCTACAGGCATGGCTGGCCGCAGGGGTGGCCTTCGGGAGTGACACCTTCCTAGGCTGTGGGCCCTCTGAGGTGCAGACACCCCAGTCGCTGGTCTGCCCGGGTCCCAGACGCCCTGAGGAATTCCCCAGTGCCGACTCACCCACTGACTGGGCCGCATCACTTTGGGTCAGGGATGTCTACATCACTAAGCCGAGATCCACTTTGGGCAACCTCCCGCAGCCCCTGCTCAGGTCCCAGGCACCTAATGCCTCTCTCCCATCCCCTGAATTTGCTCCAGGACGGAGGCTGGGCTGTGGGGCAGACAGTCAGACCCAGAAGGACTGGACAGACAGAAGGACCCCACACCCAGGGCTCTTCCTCCCACCTCAGCAAACTGGGGACCTCCGCCTCTGCGGAACAAGAGGTCCCCATAGGGTTTCCTTTGGCCCAGCAGTTCCCAGTTAGGGGTGATGTTGCCTCCCGGGGGGGATCTGTCAATGGGTGGAGACATTTTTGGTTGTCATGATTGGCCATGCCCCTGGCATGTGGTAGGTAGAAGCAAGGATGCCACTAAGCTTCCTACGGTACCCGGGACAGCCCACCCAGGAATCACCCCACCCAAAATGTCAGCAGTGCCACGGTTAGGAAACCCTGCCAACCACACATGGCAGGGAGTGCGGATGCGCCAGCAGGGAGTTTGGGTCAAAGAGAGTGACGAGAACAGAGAGGAGGAGGTGAGTAGTTAGGCAGGGGCAGAAAAAAAAAGCACAGGACCCGAAGCGGACAGACCTGGGTTCCACCCAGCAGCCATGTGACCTTGTGCAAGTCTCTTAGCACCTTAAGCCTGTTTCCTTGTTTATAAAAAAGACCACAAGGACAGAACCAGCAGATAACCATGGAAGAAATGAACCCTGCACCTTGACATACTGCAGAGGCTCCATAATGGAGGCTCAGGTGTGGGGTGCAGCGATGAGGCCGCAGTTCACTTCCTCTGAGAGCAAACTTGATCTGATTCTCAGAATGCCAAAGAAGTCCTGGGAATCATTTATTCTTTTTCTCTTTCCAGACCCCAGGAGCCCAGGCTGGGCTGAGGGATGGGGGCATGGCAGGCCCCATACTCACCGCTGTGGCTTTCCCCATCACTGCTGAGATAGGGGTAATACTCGTGCGTTTGGCGTTGGTACAGATCCGTGTCATAGGGCACCAGGTCTTCCGATGGCTGCTGAGAGAGGAGGTTTCAGGGCCTGCACCATGGTGGGGGACCCCAGCCAGGCCTGCAGCACCCCCGCACGCTGGGTCCCCATCACCTTCCCTGGCTCAGTGGCTGCATTGGGCCTACAGCCCTCCCTCTGCCTGGAATTGGGACAGAGAGCGGGGCAGGGGACCCAGGAGGCCTGAAAAGGGGTGACAGGGACCTTGGGAGTCAGAGGTCAGAAGAGGACTAGGGTCCCCCTGTGCTGGGCTACTCCCCATAGCCACCTCACGCTCACACTCACACTCATGCCTGTGTGCCCCCATCCTCATCCCACACACCTCTCCTGGTCACACTGATGTGCATGTCCACACGATCCCTGTGACACCCTCACACTCATAATCCCACACGAGGACTCACTCTCACAGCCCCCACCCACTCCCATGCAGGCGCCTGCACACTGTCCCTCACACACGCATCTTCATACCCCCTCAGAGGTCACCCACCTCACTCAGCTCATGCGCACACGCAGTCTCCTTGATTGACACTCGCATGACACCACGTTCCAGCCATCGACATACATACACCCCCAGAGCCACTCACATTCCACCCGCACACTCACCCGCACGACACACACTCGCCTGCCCAGCCCCACTCTCGCAGCCTGTGCCTCTCACACAGCGTGGGCAACAGTGGCGCCACAATGACCCTCCACACTGATGGCTGGTGCAGGGGTCACCCAGGCAGGCTTAGGGGCTGAGTGCATGGAGGGCCTTGATCCCCTCACTCTCCCTCCTGAGTCCTCCCTATCTTCTTCCTTCCCTCCTCACTGCGCCCCCGCCCCCGCCCCGTCTCCTTCGCTTCCTCCTCCCCCTCCTCACTCCCCTCTGTCCCCCTTTTCTTCCCCCTCCTCCCTGTCTTCCTTCTTTCCTCCTCCTCTTCCTCCCACCTCCCTCCCTCCTCCCTGTCCTCCTCCCCCTACTGGCACAGACACAGGGCCGTGCACACCCAGGAGCCTTCCCAACAGTCATCAGGCCTCCCTGCCCCCGCAGTGTGTGGCCTAGGATTGCACAACCGTCACTGTGGCCCTCAGGGCTGGGCTTGGGGGACTGGGGCTGCCTTGGGAGCCCACCCTACCAGGAGACACTCAGAGTGACCCTGGAGCTTGCAGAGAGGGCTGGGGGTGCCTAGGGATGGCCCAGGGAGGTCTGCCACCTGTCTAGCTCCGCCTGGAGTTCAGGATTGAGAGGTCAGGGGTCAGAGACAGTGGGCCTGTGGCTTTCTTGAGGCAGAATTGGCTCTTCCTGAGACAACCTCCGTCACCCTCTGCCTGGCCGCCCACTTGGTGGTCCCAGGTGGGAAGGGGTGTCAGGGTGTGGATGCCACAGCAGGCTGGCTTGTCCTGCCTGGTCCTGCCTGCGGCTGGCCAAGTGAGGAGGCCAGGAGCCCAGCACTGAACCTGCCCCTCTGGGTTTCCAGGTATCGCAGCCTCGCTGCAGGATGTCAGCCCGGCTCTGGTCGGGTTGGTGTGATGTCAGGCCTGGGGTGCCTCCCAGCCTCCTGGGGTGGCTCTGAGCCGGGCCACAGTGGGGGAAGGGAGCTGCCTCTAGACCAGGAAAGTGGAGTCAGGTGGGCAGCCTGCCAAACCCTTCCCGGCTCCCCTCAAGCCTCCTCACTCCTGAGAAGTCATGGGGTGGGAAAAGGGAGAAGGGTCCTCTCAGAGGGACCCTGGTCTGACACCTGCCTAAGGCTGCAACTGTCACTCAGAGTGAAGAGCAGTGGCGACCTGCCCTTCTCTTCTCGGGGTCCCCTGGGGCTCTCACTTCTTCACCCCCAAGACCCAGTCCCTGCCCTTGTCCCAGCCTCAGCCCCCACTCTAACTTGTCACATGCTCACCCCCGGTCCCACCCAGCCCCAATCTCAGTCCCGGCCTTGTCCCAGCCCTGTCCCCTGCCGTGCCTCTCCCTCAACTCCAGCCCTGGGGCCAACCCTGACTGCACTGTCTCAGCTCCACTCCTGGCTCCTTTCCAGCCCAGTCCCTGTCCCCTGTGGGTACCCCTGTGGGCCCATGACCCCGACCCTTTGGTCAACAATCACGTCCTCTGTGCCAGGCCCCAGACTGGGCGTTGGGGACGCAGAGTTCCATCAGCTTCGGTCTCCAGGAGCCCCAAGGCCATGGGCCAAGACTTCTGCCTGTTGCCTCCTGCCTTCAACCCCTTCCTGTCCAGGGGACCAGCCTCCCCCAAGCCAGTCCCCCCATCTCCCTCCTCTACCTCTCTACCGCCACCCTCACCATCCTCAGCCCAGCACCCTCCCCAGGAGCCCCGGCCTCCGCCTGCCACCCGAGCCCTGTCTATAAATAACTGTTCAGGCCCCACCGATCACAGCCCCACCGTGGGCCCGGCCTCAGCCCGCCAGGGCATGCTCCGAGGAAGCCAATGGTCCCTTCACTGGGTCTCAGGCCAGGAGTTCCAGGGAGGCAACCCTGACTTCCCACTGATAGCAAGCCAGGAGGGCAGCGGGTGGGCTGGCGGGTTCGTGGGCAGGCAGGCAGGCGTCCGAGGGCCACGGGTTGGGCTGGTGGAGGAATCCTGGTACTCACAGGGGGGACGAGGGGAAACCCTTCCATTTTGCACGCCTGTAACATCCAGCCGGGCTCCAAGTCGGTCAGATCCCCGGCCTCGGTGGGGGCCAATGCAGGGCCCCTCAGGATGGGGTGCCCCGTCGGGGGCTGGACGGTCGTGGGGCGGGTGCAGGGCTCAGGCCTGCCCCCTGAGCTACAGGAGCCCTGGGTGAGCCCCCTCCCTTGACATTGCAGGGCCAGCACAAGTTCCTGATTTTATCGAAGGGCCTGCCGCTGGGAGATAGTCCCCTTGGGGTGACATCACCGCCCCAACCCGTTTGCATAAATCTCTTGCGCTACATACAGGAAGTCTCTGGCCGGCTGGGGCAGGTGGTGCTCAAAGGGCTGGCCTGGGAAGCCATGGGGTCCAGGCCCCCTGCCCAGAGGAAGCTGGGACTGAGAGGGATGACTTTGGGGGCTAAGCTGGGGAGGGAGGATGGGAGGGAGAACGTGTAGCTCCGCCACACCACTGGGAGGCTTTTGCTCTAACCCAACACATGCCTGCTTCTTTTGAGATCCCTATGTAGCCAACAGTCACCTCATTGGGGTCAGAGCTGGAAGGGGTGGCCTCTCGGGGCCTCCACTTTCTGGAGCCAGCCTTGCTGGGTGAGGGCTCTGATCTAGCAGGCTATCAGGCCTGGCTCTCCCTGTGGCCCTGCACCCCCACTGCCTGGGCCATCCTTAGGCGGAGGCTGCACTCAGGGGTAGGGCCTTCAGCACAGTGCTGCTTTCTTCCTTCCCTCTGAATCTGTTCACACGGGCTTCCCTTCCACCAGAAGAGGGTCCTGAGTTCTTATACCCTCCCCTCCCAGCTTCTTGAGTCCCACATTCAAATCCCTAGGGCTCTGTTTCCAGCCCAGGTTTCTCAGTTTCCCCATCCCTTGGCAATGCCTGAATATCAATCTAACCTTCCTAGTTTACAAACCTTTCTTGCCTATCCACCATTCGTCTGTTTTCCCATGCATCTATTTGTCTATTTGTCCATCCAGCTATCCATTCATCAAGCCCACCATGCATTCACTTATTTGTCCATTTATCCAACTGTCTGTTTGTTTGTTCATTCATCTATCCAACTGTCCGTTTGTTTGTTCATTCATCTGTCAGTCAATTCATCCACCCACCCATCTGTTTATCTACTTGTCTGTCTAACCATCTATATGTCCATTAATCAGCCCATCCACCTGCTATCAATCCATCAGTCCACAATTCCATCTGTTTATCCATCTATGAATCTGCTCATCCATTCATCCACCTGTCCATCCATCCACCCATCCACTCATCCACCCATCTACCCATCCACTCATCTGTCCCATCCACTCATCCACACATCTACCAATTCACTAATCCACCCATCCATCAATCCATTCATCTACCCATCCATCTATCCATTCATCTACTCATTCATCTATCTGTCTATCCACTTATCCATCCATCCATGCATCTTCCCAATGTTGAGTTCCAGGCTCTAAGCTGAGCGCTGGGAAAACAAAAAAGTATTATACAAGACCCCTGCCTTCAGAGAGTTCCTGATCTTTTCTGGAGGGTGGAGGGATGAGTAGAGGTGTTTTTTTTTTGTTTGTTTTTTTGTCCCAATGATCTCTGGTGAGTCCCCTCTGCTGGGAAGGAATTTTGAGCATTCAGTGTCCTCCCCTGTATAATCTAACCCCTTGCTTTAAATTCCCACTCCACTAAGACAGGCCTGCCTTCTTGCCAGTGGATTCCCAGGCCACAGGTGTTTTTTCATTAGCAGCAAACACCAGAATTTCACAGCTCTGGGCTCACCATTAGATCTACTTGACTTCCACCTTCACTGACTTTTTCTATCTGCACTTGGGACTCTCCAAAAGCTCCAGGCCACAGGTCCTCAGGGCTCCCTAGGAACCTGACCAAGGCCTCTCCCCAAAAGGAGGGGAGGGACGGGTTGGCTTGGCATCAGTTCCATCCTTGTTCCCACTTCCTCATCAAGAAGGCCGAGCCCCAGCTGACTGGGTACAGTGGGGTGTAAGGTTATCCACTTCACAAGATCTAGGTCCTGCTTGATGTGTTCATTCATTCATTCATGTGTGCGTTATTGTCTTGCTTTGGTTTGTTTATATGCGTATTTATTCATTCATTCATTTAATCACTTTTTTGTATAAATGTAAGGGGTACAAGTGCAGTTTTGTTCCATGGATATATTGCATAATGGCGAAGTCTGGGCTTTCAGTTTATCCATCACCAGAATAGTGTACATTGTGCCCTTTAAGTAATTTCTCATCCCTCACTGTGCCTCCCCACTATCCCACACTTGCAAGCTTCCAGTGTCTGTCATTCCACATTCTATGTCCATGTGTACACGTTATTTAGCTCCTACTTATACATGAGAACAGGTAGTATTTGACTTTCTGTTTCTGAGTTGTTTCGCTTATGATAATGGCTTCCAATTCCATCCATGTTGCTGCAAAGACATAATTTCATTCTTTTTTATGGCTGAATAGTATTTCATTATATATACATATATATATGTATACAATATAACATTTTATTTATTCACTCATCCGCTGATGGACACTTAGGTTGATTCTGCATCTTTGCTATTATGAATAGTGCTGTGATAAACATACAAATGCAGTATCATTTTGGTATAGTGATTTCTTTTCCTTTGGTTAGATACTCAGCGAGATTCCTGGATCCAATGATAGTTCTTTTTCCTTCTTCTTTTCTCTTTTTCTTTTTCTTTTGAGACTGAGTTTCACTCTTGTCGCCCAGACTGGAGCGTAGTGGCACAATCTTGGCTCACTTCACCTCCCGGGTTCAAGTGATTCTCCTGCCTCAGCCTCCGGAGTAGCTGGGATTACAGGCGCCCGCCACCACGCCCAGCTAATTATTGTATTTTTAGTAGAGATGGGGTTTCATCATGTTGGCCAGGCTGGTCTCGAGCTCCTGATCTCAGGTGATCCACCTGTCTCGGCCTCCCAAAGTGCTGGGATTACAGACGTGAGCCATCACGCTTGGCCAGTTCCTTTTCTTTTGAGACAGAATGTCACTTTATCACTGAGGCTGGAGTGCTATGGCGTGATCTTGGCCCACTGCAGCCTGGACCTCCGGGGCTCAAGCGATCCTCCCGCCTCAGCATCTGGAGTAGCTGGAACTATGGGTGTGTGCCACCTGTAGTCTCATCTAATTTTCTGTATTTTTTGTAGAGATAGGGTTTCACCGTGTTGCCCAAGCTGATCTTGAACTCCTGGGCTCAAGTAATCCGCCTGCCTCAGCCTTCCCAAATGTTGGGATTATAGGTGTGAGCCACTGCACCTGACCAAAAGGTAGTTCTATTTTTAGTTCTTTGAGAAATCTCCATACTCTTTTCCATAGAGGTTGTCATTTAATCACTTACTTTTTATTGACTGTCTTCCATGGTTTGGGCTTAGTAAGGGGGATAGACATGAATGAGGCATACTCGGAGCCTCCAGCAGCTTACAGGCCTGCAGAGGGTCATGTGAGCAGATAGTGGGGCAAGAGAGGAGGTGCCAGGTACGCTTGGTCTCAAAGGTGCATTAGGGAACCATTGATTGGGTCAGGGTCCCAGATAAGATGGCTGAGGGAAGCGTGCAGGGGGAAGGCATGTCTGGCTGAGAATCAACTTCAGCAAAGGAAAACAGGGAGCCACCATCTTTGCAGCTGGAAGCAAAGCAGGACAGGAAGGCAAAGAGCCTTGAGTGCCAAGCCATGGAGCCTGAGTCGTGTGCAGGGATGGCTGCGGAGTCTTCGCTGGTTGTAAGCAAGGAGTATGGGGCTCTCCTCTGTGGGTGCAGCCAAGAAACCAGATAGGCTGTGTGTTCCCGAGGCCTAAGATTCAAGGGGCTCCAGGAGAAGGAAGATACCCCATTGCCTCAAGTATGGCCAAGCTCAAGGGGCCTGGGTGAGGAAGTCCATAAAAGAGGTCCAGGGTCAATAACCTCTGGAAATAGGCAGAACGTCCTCTGCCCTCTGGGCAATGCTAGAGTGTCCTCCCAACTCCTTTTCACTCTCCTCCCCTTCCCAAAGTACACCAGAAGCCTCATCCCCTTACATCCCCAGGGACCCGTGGTAATTCAAATTCTTGGGAATAGTAGGACCCAGATTCCAAGAACAGGTAGGGTTTGGTAATCCATAACCTCAAGGTTAGTAGTTCCTTAAAAAGGAAAAGAAAAAAGTTTTTCAGTGCCTGGCACCATTCTGGGTGCTTCCACCCTATGATCTCACATCACCAAGACAGCCATCTGTTGAACTGAGGCCCAAGAGACCAGTGACTGGCCCAGGGTTGCACAGCATGTGTGGGTAGAGAGCTGGGGCATGAACCCTGGCTTCTGGGGCTCTAGGAAGGGCTGGGTCTTCTGGGGAGGGAAGGAAGCTAGAGGAAGAATGGAGAGAGACTGAGAAGCTGAGGCAGGAAGCAGGGAGGAAGGGGAGGGAGGAGAAGAGAGGAAGGGAAAGAGAAGCAAAATAGCAAGATCAAAGGAGGGAGCAGAGAAAAGGGAGAAACGGGACAAGAGGTGAGGAGGCAGCACGAACCTCAGGCGACAAAGAGGAGAGCAGGGCGAAGGCAGCTGGAGGAGGAGGACAGAGGAGGGACAACGAGGAGGTTTTGGGGAGACAGGGACAGTGGCTGGCTGGAGGTGATGGGACCCCAGAGGAGCACATCCCCAGCTTCCCCCTCCTGCAGCGGAGCAAAAGAGGGGCAGAGAAGGTCCCTGACTTCCAGGAGGTCAGCAGGTGCATCATGCTGAAATGTGGCTCCATTTCATTCTGGTCAGCAGGAAATTGGTTTGAAACCAAAAATCTTGGATGCTCTAGGGACTGAAAAACAAAAACAAAAACATCATTTTTAATTATTTTATTTTTTGAATAGATAACACGCACACATGGTACAAAATTCAAAAGGTACAAAAAGGTAAACAACCGCCCAGTTCCCCTTCCACAGACTAGCCCACCTGTTGCCTGATCTCGTGTTTTGGTCTAGAAATCGTCTACACAGCGTGTAGCAGATATATTTTTTTAAAATTTTACACAGAGGGGGCCGGGCACGGTGGCTCACGCCTGTAATCCCAGCACTTTGGGAGGCCAAGGCGGGTGGATTACGAGGTCAGGAGATCGAGACCATCCTGGCTAACACGGTGAAACCCCGTCTCTACTAAAAAAAAAATACAAAAAATTAGCCTGGCGTGGTGGCGGGCGCCTGTAGTCCCAGCTACTCAGGAGGCTGAGGCAGGAGAATGGCGTGAACCCGGGAGGCAGAGCCTGCAGTGAGCCGAGATCGCGCCACTGCACTCCAGCCTGGGTGACAGAGCGAGACTCTGTCTCAAAAAAAAAAAAAAAGGAAAGAAAAAAAAATTTTTACACAGAGGGGGACACATTAAACGTATTGTAGTTCCCTTGTTTTTCCCCAGTATACACATCACACCCATGCAGAACTGTCTTGTCCTTTTGAGTTTTTTCCATTTTTAGTTTTTGTGGGTACATAGTAGGTGTGTTTATTTATGGGGTACATGAGATATTTTGATACAGGCATAGATTGTGTAATAATCACATCAGTAAATGGGGTATCCACCACCTCAAGCATTTTTCATTTCCTTGTGTTACCAACATTCCAATTATACTCTTTTAGTTATTTTTAAATACACTATAAATTATTGTTGACTGTAGTGTCTTTTTAATGGCTGTATAGTATTCCACTATTTGGATTTACTAGGATATTTTTAAGTCATGAGAGACATCGTTCATTTAGAAGAGTAAATACAATATTTATGTGCAGTTTAAAGAATAATTATAAAGCAGCAGGGCGCAGTGGCTCACACCTGTAATCCCAGCACTTTGGGAGGCCGAGGCGAGCGGATGGAGATTGAGACCATCCTGGCTAACATGGTGAAACCCCGTCTCTACTAAAAATACAAAAAAAAAAATTAGCCGGGCGTGGTGGCACGCATCTGTAGTCCCAGCTACTTGGGAGGTTGAGGCAGGAGAATGGCGTGAACCCGGGAGGCAGAGCTTGCAGCGAGCTGAGATCGCACCACTGCACTCCAGCCTGGGCGACACAGCAAGACTCCATCTCAAAAAACAAAAAAAAAAGGATTATAAAGCTAACATCTACGTAACCACCATCCAGGTAAAGAAATAAAAAAGTTGCCAGAAAGGCCTGGCGTGGTGGCTCACGCCTGTAATTCCAGCACTTTGGGAGGCTGAGGTGGGCAGATGATGAGGTCAGGAGATCGAGACCATCGTGGCTAACACGGTGAAACCCCGTCTGTACTAAAAATACAAAAAAAAATTAGCCGGGCGTGGTGCTAAATTACATATATGCAGGAGGATGTCTATGAGAGATTCCTGAAAGTTGAATTACCAGGTCAAAGGACAGTGCATTTTTCATTTTTTAATTTTTATGTATGTACTTTTGTATTGTATTGTATTGTATTGTATTGTATTGTATTGTATTGTATTTTGTATTGTATTGTATTGTATTGTATTGTATTGTATTGTATTGTATTGAGATGGAGTCTTGCCCTGTCATCCAGGCTGGAGTGCAGTGGAGCAATCTTGGCTCACTGCAGCCTCCACCCTCTGGGTTCAAGCAATTCTCCTGCCTCAGCCTCCTGAGTAGCTGGGATTACGGGTGCACGCCACCATGCCTGGCTAATGTTTTTTGTATTTTTAGTAGAGACAGGAGTTTTGCCATGTTGCCCAGGCTGGGTGTCAAGCCCCTGGGCTCAAGCGATCCACCCACCTTGGCCTCCCAAAGTGCTGGGATTACAGGCATGAGCCACCACGCCTGGCCTGTATTTATTTTTTAGAGATAGAGTCTCCCTCTGCTGCCCAGGGTGGTCTTGAACTTCTGCCCTCCAGCCATCCTCCTGCCTTGGCCTCCCAAAGTGCTGAGATTACACGTGTGAGCCACTATGCCCTCTGTGCATTGTTAATTTTGGGACAGATGATGGATAGACAGACAAGGCAGGTGCAGTGGCTCACGCCTGTAATCCCAACACTTTGAGAGGCCAAAGTGGGAGAATCATTTGAACCCAGGAGTTTGAGACCAGCCTGGGCAACACAGGGAAACCCCATCTCTAAAAAAATTTCCAAAATTAGCTTGGTGTGGTGGTGGTGGTGTGTGCCTGTGGTGCCAGCTACTTAGGAGGCCGAAATGGGAGGACTGGTTGAACTCTGGAGGATGAGGGTGCAGTTAGCCATGATCCTGCCACTGTACTGCAGCCTGGGTGACAGAACAAGACCCTGTCTTAAAAAAAAAAAAAAAAAAAAAAAAGACTGGAAACAGATATCGTCACATTGCCCTTAACAAAAGTTGTATCAGCTGGGCATGATGGCTCATGCCTGTAATCCCAGCACTCCCAGAGGTGAGTGGATCTCCTGAGGTCAGGAGTTTGAGACCAGCCTGGCCAACATGGTGAAACCCCATCTCCACTAAAAATACAAAAATTAGCTGGGTGTGGTGGTGCACACCTGTAGTCCCAGCTACTCAGGAGGCTGAGGCAGGAGAATCGCTTGAACCTGGGAGGCAGAGGTTGCAGTGAGCCAAGATGGCGCCACTGCACTCCAGCCTGGGTGACGAGAGTGAAACTCCATCTCAAAAATAAATAAATAAATAATAATAAAAATAAAAAGTTATACCTGTTCACTATCCTACCAGTCCTGCTAGACAGTGCAGCCTCCCAGCCTGCCAGACAAGTGGGAGACCCCGCAGGGGCTGGGCCCTGCAGAGTGACAGGGAGGCTGGGCAGGCCTAGGGTAGTGTGGCCCTTTGCCCCTGCTGGCTGGGTTGACGATAGGGGCAGGCCGGGTGCTAATGCAATCACAAGGCAGGCGGGCAACAGGAAACTCGAGTGGGTGTCCTCCAAGCTGAGTCCACAGAGGGGAGCACGACCCCTGACCTCACAGATCTCTCAGCCTTGGCCCCAACGAGCTAGAAAATGAGGAAACGTCCCCCCACCCTCTTTCCTAGCAACCTGTCCCCATAGGGTGTGACAGGGCATGTGAGAACACACAGGCCTCAGACCAAGAGCTGGGAAAGTTGACCAAAAAGAGCTGAGCCTGTGGACAGAAATGGCAGTCTTGCAACTTCCTCTCACGGTTGAGACACTGGGAGAGGCTCCTTGGGCCCCAGCCAGGGTCACCTGGGCCCCTCCAAGCTCCCCAAGTTTTGCTGACAGCACTGGGCTGGCTCTTCGGTGCATTAAGCCCTTCAACAATGATTGGCTCGGGGCCTCTGCATGCCAGGCAGCCCAAACAGGCAGGGTCCTTCATCCCCGCCCTCATGGGCCTGCTCTTCAGCAGAGCAAGACCCATGATGAACTCATGATAGTGAGTGTTCCATTGCATGTTGGAAGGTGACACTCACCATAGGAACAAGGGCATGCAGCTGGGTAAGGGGCTTGCGGTAGGGGATGGAGTGAGTGGGGACGGTTTGCAGCATTCATGAGAGCAGGCAGGGCAGGCTTCACCAAGAGAGGTGCACCCAGCAAACCCTGGAAGCAAGTGAGGGAGCGAGCCAAGCAGATGTCTGGGAGAAGAATTCCGGACGCAGGGACTAGTCAGTGCCAATGCCCCAGGCAGGAGCGTGAGCCAGAGATGGCAAGGAGGCCCATGGGGGCACAGCCAGTGGCAGAAGCTCAGACAGGGCCAGTCAGGTCAGGCCATGGTACGGAATTTGGCCTTGACTCCAGGAAACATGGAGTGTGTCGCAGGGCAGGGTGTGTCCTCTCTTATTCAAACCGGAAGCTGGTGCCGTGGTACAGATGAGGAGACTGAGGCTCAGAAGTGGCCATGACTTGGCACAGCATGGCTTCGCCAATCCAGGGTGTAGATGAGGCTTTCGCCCAGGCCCGCCTGAGGCCTAGACCCCAGCTCTGCACCATGGCAGTGCTCCAGTGCTTGTGGGTGGTGACAGGCAAGCACTGGAGGGTGCCCCTGCTGGGCACTAACTCACCCCTCCCTCATGTAACCCTATGAGGCAGGCCTTGTCAGTGCCATTTTGCAGATGACAGAAGTGCAGTTCCCGGAGGTGAGGGGCACAGCCAAGGGCACACAGCCGGGAGCAGGGCAGGAGGTGATTGTGGTTCTCAGGGCCCCTCAGGCCTGTGCCTCCGCAGCTGTCCCTATCTCGAGGTTCTCTCATGGATATTTCCCCACCTAAAAATCTTCCTGAGCTCTCGCCTGTCCTCAAGCTGAAGCCCAAACCTCCGAGGCCTGTGCGGGAACCTCTAACGCCCAGAGTCCGGCCAGCCTTTCTGCCTGTCCCCAGCCCAAGTGGCCATCCCCACCTCCACCTCCAGCCAGAGGACACCACTCAGCATTCCCAGAACCTTTCTCAGTCTCCCCAGCCTTTGCACACAAGCCCACCCACTTCCACACCCTCAGATCTCTCTCTTTCAAGGGCTTGCCTCCTCCAGGCTGCCACCCAAGACCGCCTTCCCCCTAGTTTCCCCCCACCGCTCCCCAGCTCTGCCTCAGTCTCTCATCCCACTCTGCCCCAGCCCCAGTGGCCAGGGGCAGCTAGACCTCCTCTGAACCCCAAATCCTGGCCAGCCCCCCACACCCCTGTCCCTGCTGACCAGCTCTACAGATGGGGCGCTCACCTCCCGGCCACATCACTCAGGCTTCGGCACCTCAAACCCACCGCCACCCACAGCGACTTCCTTCTGCTCACCACGGGCAGCACCACACCCCCCTGCTCTCTCACTGAGGCCAGGAGCTGCCTCCCCACCCCAGACCCTTCCCCTGTGGAGCCCCCTCCACCATGCCCTGGTCTCTAGGTTCCCCTGCGTCTTTCCCTACGGATTGGCTGTGTGGCCTTTGGGTCAGTTCCTTCCCCTCTGCAGAGCTCAGATACTCCAATTTTACAGAGCAGTCAACAGTACCCACTTCCCAGCATTGTCCTGAGGACTGAAAGAGATGGTCTGTGAATGCCTTTGCTTGTTATACAGTAGGAGTTCAATAAGTGCACGTTTCCTCCATTGACCTCCACAAATGCAGAGGTTAGGAGTATGGCTTCGGAGACCCCGATTAGAATCCTATCCTCGTTCCTCATTCACTATGTGGCTGACGGAGAGTCACTCACTTCTCAGAGCCTCAGTGTCCTCATCTGCAAAATGGGAACATTAATAGAACATACCTCGTGGGGTTGCATGAACTAGATGAGGTAGCACATGGCTATCCGTGTGTGACAGGCCCTGCATCCCACCACAGGGAGCAAGTTCGGCCCTGTCCTCAGCCCTCCAAGCTCCCACCCTGGGCCTCTCCACCGCCGCCTCGGAGAAACAGAAATGCAGAGAGAAGCTCTGGAAGCTGGCAGAGGAGGCCCTGAGGCAGCGGCATCTTAGCCTCTGCCCCTGGATGATTCCCCACCTGCCTGGGGCCCCCGGGCTGCATTTTGCTCTCACTCTCCCTGTCTGAGAAACCAGCTCTTGGGAGGAAAAGCCAGCCTGGGAAAAAGGGCCTAGCTCTGGAGTAGGCACCCTGTGATAGGATGAGCAGGGCCCTTTGAAAAGACAAGGAAACTAATCCTGACAGCTCCCACCATGGGCCCAGCACGTGAGATCTTTACAACAGGGTTATCCATTTTACAGATGAGAAACGGGGCTCAGAGTGGACGCTTACACCTGCTCCAGGAAGAAGGGCCAAAATCAGAATTTGCACCCAGGCTTGAATTCCTCCCAAGCCTGTGCTCTCAGCCCAAGGCCGCCTGAGTGTGTGCCTTGAGCCCTTGGGACAAACAAGGGAGAGTGAGCCCTGAGGGGCCAGTGAGTGAGGAGCTGAATTCAGCTTTGAGGCTCTGGGGCCCAAGAACAGTGCAGGGATGCCCAGGGGTCCTGGCTAGGGGTAGGGGGCAGCCCAGGGTGAAGGAGCAGGAGGCCTGGGCCTGGAAGGAGTTAACTGCGTGAGGGGCCTGAGTGAATCAGAGGCTCCGCAGTCTATGATGGAAATTCCCTGTGCATGGCGTGTGGTCACCCAGAAAAGGGAAACGGTGCTTTTCGGAGCAGGGGACGGCGGGGGCTGGAGCTAGGGAGCAGACACCAGCCTGGGTGGGGCTGGTGAGGGTATTGTGACAAAGGAGGTCTGGCGTCCAGGTCTGCTCAGGCCTTGGGTGGGAAGAAGGAGATGAGGAGCCACCAGGCCAGGCCAGGCCTGATTGTGCTATGGTGTGTCCATGGGCCCGGATGGATGAATAGGAGTTCACCAGGCCCAGACCAAAGAAAGGCACTTCAGACCAGAGGAAGTGCTAGAGCCAAGGCACAGGGCTGTGAGTCAGCATGGAGCCTATCCACTCTGCTTTTGCTGGCAAACTCGTTTCTGTCCTTCAAGGCCCATCCAAGTAACACGTCTCCCCACCCCAGGCAACACTCATAGCTCCTCTGAGTCCCACTGCCTTGGTTTCCCTCTTGGAGCTCACAGGATTTTGTAAGTTATCTGCCTTCCCCATAGGACTATGGGTTCCACAAGGCCAGGGGCTGTGTCCCAGCTGTAGAAACAGCTTGTGCCAGCACAGGGCCAGCACCAAGTAGGTGTTCTGTATTTGTGGAATGACAATTCCGCAGAAGAGGAATGTGGGGCCCAGAGAGGTCAGGGGGTGCTCAGTCAGCCAGCTGGTGTGGCAGAGCGGGGCTCAGGCCGGGCGCCTCCTCAGCTGGGACTGGTCAGGAGGGAAGGAACATGGCAGGAAGATCCCTCCCCTGGGGCAGGGCGGGGGAGACGGCAGGGGCCACTGGGCGCTGACGGCCAGCCAGGGAAGGTAGCAGGTGGTGCTATGGTCCACGCCCTGCTTCCCCCTTGATCTTCAGGCCAGCCCTTCTCCTGCCCTGGTCACAGCGCTAGAAAACGTCTGCCCTCCCGGGAGGGAGACGAAGGTACAAGATGAAGCAAGGAGCAGTCAGAGGAAGAGAGAAGGACACTGGGTTCTAGATTTCCCCAGTGAAATCTAGAATCTCCAGACACTTTGTAGCTGCCTGACCTTGGATAGGGTCTCACTCTGTTGCCCAGGCTGGAGTGCAATGGTGTGATCACAGCCCACTGCAGCCTCGAACTCCCAGGCTCAAGCAATCCTCCCACCTCGGCCTCCCCAGTAGCCGGCACTATAGGCATGCGCCACCATGCTGGACTATTTTTTTTTTTGTAGAGTCGGGGTCTCACTCTGTGGCCCAGGCTGACCTCCAACTCCTGGGTTCAAGTGATCCTCCTGCCTTGACCTCTCAAAATGCTGGGATTACAAGCATGAGCTACTGTGTCCTGCCCTCAGTTTCCACTTTATGATGGAGAAAATGGAATAGGCTTGTTCTGAGGACAGAATAAACTAACGGATGTAACTGTAAACGTCCGTACCGATGTGAGGGAGACTGCCTGTTAGCTGCAGTGGCTACTGTGTAGTCTGGTCTCTCCCTCGGGGCTGTGGCAGTACCATCCCGCCAGCCACTTCCTAAGCAGTGTTAGGCTCGGGCCCAGCGTCCATCTGTCCCAGCTCAAGTCTGTGCCTGGTGAAGGCCTATGACCCGCGCCAGCCTGACAAGGGGCCAAAACCCAACTTGGATGGCTGAGAGTGATGGCCGGGGCTTCCTGTCCAGAAATGTGCCCCCTGAAGGCCTCAGCTGCTCCAGCTCCACCACAGCACCCCAGATTTCTGGGCCCTCTCGTGTCTGCTTGAAGGTCAAGGGCATCCTGAGAAGCTGCCCTCAGGCAGGGACCGGTGGCATGGAGGCGACCATCCGGGTTGGAGTGTTTCCAAGCATGAAGGGGAACTGAGAACTGTGGGAATGGGCCTTGTGTAGTGCAGGGTGGGCTGGGCCTGGTGGGAGGGGGCCTGCTCCCGGGAGCTCAGACTGATGGGGTCCTGGGGTGAAGAGGAGAGGGGGAGCCCCAGGCAGAGGTGGGGTTGGGGGACACCACGGGGTGCTTGCAGGTCAATCCAGAGTGGGCTGGCCAGGCAGTGGGAGGTGGGGGAGCTGTGCGGGGAAGGAAAGAGGAAGCCAAGGGGAGAGGGGGATGGGCTGCTGGGGATGGAGTGGGGGTGGGGGCCGGGGGCCTGGAGCCACTTTGGCCGCAGCCACTTCGCTTCTCCCGGTTTCGGTTTGTAAATAGCTGTCGGCTCCGTGGGGCAGGATGGGCCTGTCCCTTCTGTGGCCTGTGTCCAGGGAAGCCCAGGTCTAAGGAGCTGCAGATGCTCAAGCCCTGGATTGGGGGACCCCAGGATGCCCACAGCCCAGCCAGCCTTTGCCTGGGTCGGTGGGTTCTGGGGGCCCAGTTCTGGGCAGTCCCAACCTGTGGTCACTGAGGTAATGCAGCTGGGCTGGGGGAGCTTCAGACATGATGACTCGGCCACCCTGGACTTATTTATAACTGGGCCTCCGTGGCCAGAGCAGCTGCTGAGCCGCCAACTCAGCACTCAGGCTGGCTTGAAACACCAAGGCAGGGGACAGGACAGCGAGGGCCAGGCTGGCCTGACGGCCCCTCAGGCTGAGTCAAGGGGTCTTGGGTTCTCCAAGGCCTCTTTGGCTGGGACTGTGATGTGATGGGCGGGACTTGGGTTTTAGGGGAGCTTCTTGTGGAGCCGGCGTCTTGAACCTCCTGGACCAAAGGGATGGTTGAGCCCAGCCGGTGGACTGGCCACTACCAGGGGGCACAGGGCTCGGCCTTCTCGCAAAGAGCCTCTTCCTCCCGAGGTCAGATGCTGTCAGCAAACTTGACCAGAAGCAAAGTCATCTCCCCTCCCCTTCTTGCAATATCAGCTTAAAAACAAAACACAACAGATTCGGGGAAAGGGCAGTTCGGACACCGAAGGCCGGACCCCAGGCTGGCTGGCAGGTGGGAGAGGCGTGGGTCTTTCCTGAGGCGCCCATGTCACCCCACACCAGCATCCACCTCCTCAGCAGCCGGGAAGGGCTGGCCCTGCCCCACCCTGCAAATGACCGCGTCTTCTTTCTGAGGAAGCGTGCGAGGGGGTGTCAGGGCCTTCCCCAAGGTTTGCAGGAATAAAGCCTCCTAAAGGCCTAGTCCTCCCAGATCGGCGTGGCCTCTGCCGCCCCAGATTCCAGCAGCACCCTGTCTGCCAGACGTGGGCCTGCTCCTCCCACCTCCAAGCCTCGCTCCAGTGTGGAACCCCCACCGGCCTTGCCTGTTCCCCTCTCTGCCAAGGCCTACCCCAGGTTCCACCTCCAAGGCCCCAGCCTCAGTGCCGTCCCCAAAGCTTTGGCATTTGGGATGCAAAGCCCAACAAATGTGGGAACCGGGATGGGAATGGGCGAGGGGTTTTAGACCACGGATGGATGCCGAGGTGCTGCAGGAAAGAGGAAGGTGGGCCTGGAGCGGGAGACATGGCGGTGGCGCCTGGCGAGTGCAGAGCTGAGACCAGAGCCACGTGCCCTGACTCCCCGCCTGGCGCTCTCACCCCTGGACCTCTGACCTCCGAGACCACCTGCCTGGCCCCTTCCTCTTGGCGGAAGCTGTTAGGGAAGGGAGGGATGGTGGCCTGCTGTGGGGGAAAACTCGGGCCACCACTGCTTGGGTCTGGGGCCTGGGGGTGCTGGGCCCACGTAGGCCCCTCTGGGCAGGGTCAGGGCGCCCAGCCTGGAGCCGCCCGGGCTGCAGCTGCCCCTGTTTCCACATCGGCAGCAGCAAGGCCGGCGCCTGAGAAAACAGGAAGCGCCCAGTCACCACAGGAAGCATGTGTGTGCCGCCTCCCCACCCCCGGCCCATTGCAAAACGCCAACAGCCCATTACCACAGGCACCGCACAGCGGCCCGGAGAAACGCTCCGGCCACCAGGCCCGCCGAGGAGCCGGACACGGCCTCCGGCCCTCACCAGCCTGGGCCAGGCCTCAGGGGGATGTCCAGCCGCGGCCTGGAGGAGCTCGGAGTCCCCCAGGCCTCAGGCCTCAGCCTTCTTCTGGGCTCTCAGCGCGATCCCCAGGCCAGCCAGGGCCAGGCCTACTTTGGCCACCCTTAAATCAGAATGTGGGGTCAGGGGTCACAGAGAAGCCATTTCTCTGACCTAGTGTTTGGCGTCCGGGAACTCTGTGCCCAACCTTCAGACCCTGGCAGTCCTCACTGAGGCTGTTGGCCCAGAGCCTGCCATCCCCCGAGACCCCCGGGAGCCGCCTACTGCCAGGTCCACACCTGCCACACCCTCTGCCGGGCCCCAACCCCTCCCAGCCGGGACCGTGCTGGTCCCTGGGGGTCCTGCCCCACCTTGCCTTGGGGAGGCATGGGCCCTCCTCCTCCCACCCTGCCGGCCGTCACTCACCTCTTGCTTCTAGTCCCTCAGGCCCTACTCCTTGGAAGGAGACGGGAGTCCAGGGAGGCCGAAGCCCACTCCCGGGGAGGCCCGTGCTCCTCCAGCCCCGGGGACAGCAAGGAAAAGAGAAGAGAGCAGAGCATTTCATGGCTATAATAAATCAAAGGGGGAAGTCGGAGCAGGAGAAATAAGAAACTTCCCTTGCCTGGGCACGGGGACCTGCCAGGCAGCAGCCCCCGGGTGCCCCGCGGCCTTCCCTCCTTCCTCCTGCCTCCCTGGCCAGTGCCCAGATCTCTCCTCAGGCCAAGGTACCCCCATCTACCCAGAGACACCCGCCCCTGGACACCCAACAGCCCTCCTCGCTGCACTCCCCGGGCTGGCACCTCTCCACTTGGCCTCAGTTTCCTCTTAATTGGCACAGAAAGCCCTGGGTCGTGTGGTCAGGCTGCCCAGCAGAGAGGGATGAAGACAGAACATAGGCAGTGCCCCTTCTGAACAACGGACCCTCAGTGGACAAAGGGAGGGGTGAGGTGTCCTGAGAACTCCGAGCGGGACACTTGGAGCTGGATGGACAAACATGGAGAGGCAGCAGAGTTCAGAGCAGAGATGGGGCCAGCCCCAGGCCGTGACAGCTGGCAGGCCCTCAACCATCAACCTCAGCCATCCCTGAACTTCTCCCCAGCCAGACCAGGTGGCCCAGGGCCTGGGGCTTGAAGGGCCTGGAGGCCACCGTGGGGCATGAGATGTCCACAGCCTCAGGGCATAACCCGGCTGTATCTTCTCGGAACATCCACTCGGTAGAAGACTGAGAGGGGAAGATGTTTTAAGGAAGGGGAGGGAAATCCCCACACATTAAAGAGAAGGATGCAAACTTGTATGATTTTTTTAAGATAAAATGAGGAATTTCAGGCTGAGTGCAGTGGCTCACACCTGTAATCCCAGCACTTTGGGAGGCCGAGACAGGCGGATCACCTGAGGTCAGGAGTTCGAGACCAGCCTGGCCAATATGGTGAAACCCCCGTCTCTGCTAAAAATACAAAAATTAGCCAGGTGCAGTGCCGCGTGCCTGTAATCCCAGCTACTCAGCTACTTGGGAGGTTGAGGCAGGAGAATCATTGAACCCAGGAGGCGGAGGTTGCAGTGAGCCAAGATTGTGCCACTGCACACTCCAGCCTAGGCGACTGAGCGAGACTCCGTCTCAAAAAAAAAAAAAAAAAAAAGGCTGTGCTTGGTAGCTCACGCCTGTAATCCCAGCACTTTGGGAGGCCGAGGCGGGTGGATCACCCGAGGTCAGGAGTTCGAGACCAGCCTGGCCAACATAGTGAAACCCCATCTCTACTAAAAATACAAAAATTATCCAGGTGTAGTGGCACGCGCCTGTAGTCTCAGCTACTTGAGAGGCTGAGGTGGGAGAATAGCTTGAACCCGGGAGGTGGAGGTTGCAGTGAGCCGAGACCACGCCATTGCACTCCAGCCTGGGTGACAGAGTGAGACTGTCTCAAAAAATAAAATACAATAAAATAAAATAATAAAATAAAATAAAGGCCGGGCGCGGTGGCTCACGCTTGTAATCCCAGCACTTTGGGAGGCCGAGGCGGGCGGATCACGAGGTCAGGAGATCGAGACCACGGTGAAACCCCGTCTCTACTAAAAATGCAAAAAAAATTAGCCGGGCGTGGTGGCGGGCGCCTGTAGTCCCAGCTACTCGGAGAGGCTGAGGCAGGAGAATGGCGTGAACCCGGGAGGCGGAGCTTGCAGTGAGCCGAGATCGCGCCACTGCACTCCAGCCTGGGTGACAGAGCGAGACTCCGTCTCAAAAAAAAAAAAAAATAAATAAAATAAAATAAAATAAAATAAAATAAGTAAATAAACAAATGGAGAAATGCCTAGCTCAGAAGTTTGCAATGAGGGACAAATGAGGCTGTGGGGTGGGGCCTTGGGGTAATCGTTTGGCCGGCAACACACTGCGGCCACCCTCCTGTCGCCCCCCTCTCACCTGCCTGAGTTGGGGTGAACACTCCAGCTCCCCACTCTTCTCTGAGAACCCCCAGGGCCCCTCTCTGGCCTCCTTCTGGCCCTTCCTGACCTGGAAGAGTCCTGAGCTGAAGTTCCCAGCCCCAGACTCAAGGTGCTCCCTCTCTGGGACAGAAACCTGAGAGGCCCCAACTCCCACCTGGCGGGACTCCCCAGTTCTGCTCACACTCTGTGCCCCTCACATGACACCCCCACCGCCGCCCCGAGACTGTCTTAATAACTAGAGGTATTCACCAGGCACTCTACATACACAGCATCTTGTAATCCTTGACGCTGCAGGTATTCTCATCCCCATTTCACAGATAAGGAAACTGAGGCTCAGGGAGGACTGACAGGTGCAAGCTCAGCTGGTAGAAAGGGGCAGCACTGGCCAGGTGCAATGGCTCACACCTGTAATCTCAGCACTTTGGGAGGCCAAGGCAAGTGGATCACCTGAGGTCAGGAGTTCGAGACCAGTCTGGCCAACATGGTGAAATCCCATCTCTACTAAAAATACAAAAATTAGCTGGGCATGGTGGCGGGCAGCTGTAATCCCAGCTACTCAGGGGGCTGAGGCACAAGAATAGCTTGAACCCAGGAGGTGGAGGTTGCAGTGAGCCGATATCGTGCCACTGCACTTCAGCCTAGGTGACAGGGTGACAAAGCAAGACTCCATCTCAAAAAAAAAAAAAAAAGTAAAAGAAAGGGGCAATGCTGAGATGAGAACTCAGTTTTCCTGTGTGCCCATCCAGTGGAAATCCCGTGCAAACCCTGAGGCAAAGCAGCATCTCTTTGGAAAAACACTTCAAGCCTTTTAGAGTCTCACTGCTGCCTCCAGGCCCACGGCCACCACCTCTTCCCAGCTCCCCTACCCTGTCCCTATTTTCAGTTGTCCTGCTTCTCCTAGTCCAGGCTGGAGGATATCAGAGTTGAAAAAATTCCAGCCTCAGGTGCCCATGGGACCAGAGAGATGGTAAAATCCAGAAAGGGGATGAGCCAGGCTCCCCTTGGCTCTCAGCCCTGGGCATGAACACGTAACAGTGGGATTTAACTCCCTGGGAGAAAGGCCCAAAGAGGCAGCATTCCTGGTGATGAGAACTGAGTGCATCTGCACCAGACATTTCTGCATTTAAATCTCAGCTCTGCAATGGAGAGACCACCCCCTGGGTAAGTGACAACAGGAAAATGGGAGAAAATGCCTCTCCTGGCCTGGAGATCTCGCAGGAGGGAAATGTGTTTCTAACAGCCATGGGCCCAGCCCTCCTTCAGGCACCAGCTCTGTCCAGTAGGTACGATTATTACTCCCATTTTACATACGAGGAAACCCAGGGAAAAGAGATGTCCCAAGGTCACACAGCCTTGAACCCCAATCCTGTCTAACTCCAAGTCTCATGCACTTACATAGACCTGAGAGCCCCTCCTTCCTTTTTCTCCTAGGAGTTCTTCTGTACCCTCCTAGCCTGCAGGGTTGGGGCCCTGGGTGGCAAGTTGACTGGATGGGACTGGAGGGCTTGGCCCTGCCTGGCTGAGGCTGCAGTCCCCAAATACCCAACTGCCCTTGCTCTTGGTTGGGCTGAGGGACTGCTGCCTGGGCATGCAAGGGGTTGGGGACCAGCTGCAGCAGCACCTCCCTGCCATATTGCCTTGGGCCACCCTGCCCTCTAACCTTGTTGGTGCCTGACTTTCTTGGGAGAGGGGTATAACCCCTTCCAGGGGGCCTGCAGGGTGGGGCTGGGACACTAAGAAAGCTGCATTTGAGCTTCCTCACTGGCTCAGCTCCTTCCCAGGCCCTGGAAGGGGCCTCAGCAATTTTGTTTTTTTTTTTTTTTTTTTTTTTATGAAGTCTTACTCTGTTGCCCAGGCTGGAATGCAGTGATGCAATCTCGGCTCACTGCAACCTCTGCCTCCTGGGTTCAAGTAATTTTTCTGCCTCAGCCTCCCGAGTAGCTGGGACTACAGGAGAGTGCCACCATGCCCGGCTAATTATTTTATTTTATTTTATTTTATTTTATTTTTTGTATTTTTAGTAGAGACAGGATTTCACCACGTTGGCCAGGCTGGTCTCCAACTCCTGACTTCAGGTGATCCACTCACCTTGGCCTCCCAAAGTGTTGAGATTACAGGTGTGAGCCACCGCGAACGGCTTTTTTGTTTTGTTTTGTTTTTGTTTTTTGTTTTAAGACAGAGTTTCGCTCTGTCACCCAGACTGGAGTGCAGTGGCGCGATCATCTCAGCTCACTGCAACCTCTGCCTCCTGGGTTCAAGCGATTCTCCTACCTCAGCCTCCTGAGTAGCTGGGATTACAGGCGCCCACCATCACGCCCAGCTAATTTGTGTATTTTAGTAGAGACGGGGTTTCACCTTGTTGGCCAGGCTGGTCTCGAACTAACTGACATCAAGTGATCCGCCCACCTTGGCTTCCCAAGGTGCTGGGATTACAGGCGTGAGCCACTGCGCCCAGCCTCTCAGCAATTTTGTATTTGTGACTTTGTAATCTTTTCCTTAAAGAGTGCCCCCCCAAATGGTTTTAAGCTTCAGGCTCCCCCGAACCTAGATCTGTCCCCAGGGTGGGGCGGTGGAAAGCGTTCCAGCCCCCTCCCACTTGCTTTTTGCATGCTGGCTCTGGGGCTTTGGGTGACATTCCCCACTTTGCCATCTATACAATGGGGATGAATGATGCGATGCGATGCTCAGGGCACCCTCTGTTCAAACCTCGCCCAACCCACAGAGACCTTCACAAGCCTGCACTTGGTCCATCCCCAACAGCCCTATGGGGAAAACCGAGCTCCTACCCCCATTTTCCAGCTGAGATAACTGAGGCGTGGAGCCCCGCTGCCGCTCGTCGCCGAGGCTGTGAGCAGGCTGGAGCCTCGTCCCCACTGCTCCCTGGGGTCTCCTCCCGGGAGGCCAAGCCCGGGTGGCAGGAGGGGGTCTCCAGGGTGCGGGGGCGCTCTGGGGCGGCCGGGGGCGGAGGCGGCGTCCCGCACTGTCTCACCGCAGGCCCGACCTCGGCCCTTATCTGCTCCGGCAGCTTCCGCCCCCCCCCCCGGCCCCCGCCCCCCCAGGGCCCCTCCCCCGCCCCCCAGGGCCCCTCCCCCGCGCCGCCCGCCCCCAGGGGAGCGCCCGAGCTGCCCGGCTGCGGCCCAGTCGAGCGGAGAGGGGACCCAGCCCCCCAGGTGGGCGGCCGGAAGTGATAAATAACCGAGGTGGGGGGACACCATTGCAGTGAGGGTCGAGTCGCCCCGGGATACTCGCCCACAACCCAATAGGAGCTCCCCAAACTAAGTTGTCCTCGCCAAACATGGGAGGGGGTCTGAGAAGGAAGAGGAAAGGGGTCCCTTAAGGCCCCAGGGACAAGAGGAACAGTGGGGTCCGTTTAAACAGGGCTCTGCGAGGCACACGACCTCCCCCCGCACTAGCAATGCCAAGTGGCCTCCCTGGCACAGGTGTGGGGGGGAGAGAGAAGCGGAGACACCTTGGAGAAAGTGAAAAACAAGCCACAGCTGGAGATGTCTGCGGAGTGCAGCGGCGCACAGCCTCAAATACATAAGGAACTCTTGAAAATCAAGGAAAAGAAAATCAAGCAATCCAATATAAAAAATAGATAACACACACGCAGCACAGGCATGTTAGGGCAGAGGAAACGAATTTGCTCAAATACCATCTAAGGGAGGCTCAGCCTCGCTGTTGATGAGGGCGATGCAAATTCAGACCACAATGAGATGCTATTTACACCATCTGAAGGGCAGAAGGGAACTGTCCTTCAGCCAGAGCTGGCAAAGAGGGGAGCAGCAGGCCCTCCTGCATGTGGCTAGTCAGGATGCGGCTCCAAATAGCCCCCTAGGGAGAGCAATCTGGCCTTATCTCACGAAGTGGAGGTACAGAGGCTGTCACCCACACATCCCCCCAGGGAGCAAATCA
This sequence comes from Hylobates moloch, assembly GCF_009828535.3. Taxonomy (NCBI): domain Eukaryota; kingdom Metazoa; phylum Chordata; class Mammalia; order Primates; family Hylobatidae; genus Hylobates; species Hylobates moloch. Next base: position 863,492 of record NW_026652286.1, on the reverse strand, counting down.
AGATAAGTTCTCTGGCATGTGCGCCAAGAGACAGGGACAAAAATATTCACATTGTCCCTAATAGCAAAAAAAATCCTGAAATAACCCCAGCGCCCACTGATAAGAGAATGGATAAATAAATTACAGTAGGCCGGGCGCGGTGGCTCACTCCTGTAATCCCAGTGCTTTGGGAGACTGAGGCGGGTGGATCACCTCAGGTCAGGAGTTTGAGACCAGCCTGACCAACATGGAGAAACCCCGTCTCTACTAAAACTACAAAATTAGCCAGGCACAGTGGCGCGTGCCTGTCTGTAATCCCAGCTACTCAGGAGGCTGAGGCAGGAGAATCTCTTGAACCTGGGAGGCAGAGGTTGCAGTGAGCCAAGATCGTGCCATTGCACTCCAGCCTGGGCAACAAGAGCAAAACTCTGCCTCAAAAAATAAATAAATAAATAAATAAATTACAGTAGACACATTCACAGGGTGAAGACCATTCAGCAATGCAAGCAGATGACCCATGGGTTCACCAATATCATGAAGGAATCTTTGCACCATGGTATTGAGTGGAAAAAGTCAGTCCCAGAAGACGGATACAGGCGGCTCTCTGTATCCCTGGGTTCCACATCCATGGATTCAACCAACCTCGGATGGAAAATATTTGCAGAAAAAAATGGATGGTTGTGTCTGTACTAAACATGTACAGACTTTTTCTTGTCATTATTCCCTAAACAATACCACGTACCAGCGATTAACAGAGCATTTACATTGTTTTCGGCAATCTAGAGATGATTTAAAGTATATGGGAGGATGTGGTAGGCTAAATATGCAAATATTTAATACCACACCATTTTATATCAGGGATTGAGCATCTGTGGATTTTGGTATCCTTAGGGAGTCTTGGAACCAACTCCCCCCCATCCCGCCAGGACGCCAAAGGACAGCTGTCCTTACCCTTCTCATGAAGTTCAAAACCAAGCCAAGCCATATCTTTACAAATAACAATGTTCCTTCCCTGTTTCTAATACTTTTGTTATTAGGAGATGATATGAGTACCCATATAAAAGACTCTAGGCTGGGCATGGTAGCCCAAGCCTGTATTCCTAACACTTTGGGAGCCCAGGAGTTCGAGACCGGCCTGGGCAACATGGCAAAACCCCATCTCTACAAAAAATACCAAAAAAAAAATTAGCCGAGCATGGTGGTTTGTGCCTGTGGTCCCAGCTACTTGGGAGGCTGAAGTGGGAGGATCATTTGAGCCCAGAAGGCCGAGGTTGTGGTCAGCAGAGATTGTGCTATACTTCAGCATGGGCAACAGAGTAAGACTCTGTCTCAAAAAAAAAAAAATATATATATATATATATATATATACACACATATATATCTCCACAAAAACATAAAATATCTAGAGGTAAACTTGGTAATAATTATGCAGAACCTATAAGAAAACAATTGTTAAATTCACTAAATAATGTAAAACCTTAAAAGTTTTTTTTTTTTCAAGCCAATTCAAATGGAATATTGTCTAGGTATACATATGTATGTCAGAAAAAGCTTTATCAAAAAAATAAAAGCAAGAGTCAGGTGTGGTGGTGTGTGCCTGTAGTCCTAGTTTCTTGGGAGAGTGCGGTCAGAGGATCATGTGAGCCCGGGAGCTTGAGACCAGCCTGGGCAACAGAGAGAGACCCCATCTCTAATTTTAAAAAAAGAAAGAGGCCAGGCGCGGTGGCTCACACCTGTAATCCCAGCACTTTGGAAGGCCGAGACCAGCGGATCACTTGAGGTCAGGAGTTCAAGACCAGCCTGGCCAACATGGTGAAACCCCCATCTCTGCTAAAAATACAAAAATTAGCTGGGTGTAGTGGGCGCCTATAGTCCCAGCTACTCAGGAGGCTGAGGCAGGAGAATCGCTTGGGAGGCGGAGGTTGCAGTGAGCTGAGATTGCGCCACTGCTCTCCAACCTGGGTGACAGAGCTAGAATCTGTCTCAAAAAGAAAAAAAGAAAAAAAGAGAGAAAGAAAAATAAAAAGCAAAAGACTGATCATCACAAAATTCACGTTTCACTGAAGGAGGAGACAGGGAGATGGGATAGGGAAAGGGTAACAAGTAAGGAAATATGTAAATCAACACAAAAATTAAACAAGAGCCTTGCAGGGACCAAAAGGACAGTGCAGAACACACAAGGATTTCACCCCAATTTGTGCACCTGAGACAAGAGAAGGGGAACGGGAGACATGAAACTGATTTGGACAAACTTTTATTCAGAGTATGGGCAAAAGCTTGCTCTTTCTAGCAGCCTACACCTGGCAGGGAAAGAGGCCTGGTGTATCCAGGGGACAAGGCTAAGGGATCCAGAGACACACCAACACGCACAGCCTTCAGGATGACAGGTCAGGAAGGCTGCAGGGAGGAGGTGGCCTTGTCAACAGGCTAGGTTTCAATCAACTGAGGTGGCAAAAAGGGAAGCACATCCCAGGCCTGCCAAGAGTGGGGTGGGGGTGACAGAACCTGCCACAGTGAAGAGGCTGGACAGAGAGTAGTGGGACTCAGCTGTTCGTGGTGGAGTGCTGGTGGCAAGGGGAGAGGGGAGAGGCCCTGTGGGGTCACTGGAGCGTCGCCCAACCAGGGCTGGGGATTCAGTGGAGAAAATACCCCAGGAACTCATAAGGGGGCTAAGGCTACCCTGGAAAGAACGACTTGAGAAAGGATTGGGGTCAGGGGTTTCAGAGGGGCAGGCCTTCTTTGGAGAAGCTGAACCTGTGGCCCTGGGGGAGCTGCTGTGCCTCTTTTTAGCTGTGACCCTGGGTAATGTGCTCACCATCCTGAGCCCCATATGCCTTTCAGTAAGAGACTGACCCCCACGGGAGGAAGCCCCGTGACAAGGAGAAGGCCGGATATCTCACTAGAGACCACACTCTGGAAGCAGCCATCCCCAGCCCAAGTCTCTAGCCCTCGATTGCCAGAGTGGAGGGAAGGATGTCAAAGCACTGGCCATTGCCAGGCCAGCCAGTCTTGCAGGGGCCAGAGACAGGAACAAGGGGTTAAAGTCAGATTCTGGGCGTCGCACCGAAGTCAGAGAAATAGATCTGCGGCTCCCCGATCCCAGACACCTCCCAGCCACTTAGAGCCACGCAGTACCCAGGCCCATCCAGCTCTGCTGAAGTTTGTCTGTCCAGCGCTTCAACCCAGGAAAACCCTATGGCCTCCAAACCAACTGATAAATGTGTCAGAAAACACTCATTTGTGGCCGGGCGCGGTGGCTCACGCCTGTAATCCCAACACTTTGGGAGGCCGAGGAGGGCAGATCATCTGAGGTCAAGAGTTCAAAACCAGCCTGGCCAACATGGTGAAACCCCGTCTCTACCAAAAATACAAAAATTAGCCGGGCATGGTGGTGGGCGCCTGTAATCGGGGGGCTGAGGCATAAGAATCGCATGAAGCTGGGAGGCAGAGGTTGCAGTGAGCCAAGATCGCACCATTGCATTCCAGCCTAGGCAACAGAGCGAGACTCCATCTCCAAAACTAAAAAACAGGCCGGGCATGGTGGCTTACGTCTGTAATCTCAGCACTTTGGGAGGCTGAGGCGGGCGGATCACAAGGTCAGGAGTTCAAGACCAACCTGGCCAAAATAGCGAAACCCCGTCTCTACTAAAAATAAAAAAATTAGCCGGGAGTGGTGGCGGGCGCCTGTAATCCCAGCTACTCAGGAGGCTGAGGCAGGAGAATGCTTGAACCCGGGAGGCGGAGGCTGCAGTGAGACGAGATGGTACCATTGCACTCCAGACTGGTGACAGTACAAGACTCCGTCTCAAACAACAACAACAAAAAACAAAAAACAAAACAGGCCGGGAGCGGTGGCTCACGCTTGTAATCCCAGCACTTTGGGAGGCTGAGGCGGGCAGATCACCAGGTCAGGAGTTCGAGACCAACATGGTGAAACCCTGTCTCTACTAAAAATATAAAAAATTAGCCGGGCGTGGTGGCGAGTGCCTGTAGTCCCAGCTACTCAGAAGGTTTAGGCAGAAGAATTGCTTGAACCTGGGAGGCGGAGGTTGCAGTGAGCCGAAATTGTGCCACTGAACTCCAGCCTGGGTGACAAAGCAAGACTCCGTCTCAAAAAACAAAACAAAACAAAACAAAAAAACACTTTCTTATGCTCAGCAAGGAGAGAGGGTGGCCCCATTCTGTATCTTTAATGTATCTATTCTTTATGTTGCGTTAACATTTTTATACCCATATATCCATACATATAAATAGCATTAATTTCTAGCTCTATATAAAACTTCCCATATGTCAGGCATAGTTCTAAGTGCTTTGTGTGTATTTATCCATTTAATCCTCACAACAACATCTAATTTAGAGATGAGGAAACTGAGGCATAAGGAGTTAAGTAATTTGTCCCAGGAAGTCTGGCATCAGAATCTTACTGTCTTGGATGGGCACAGTGGTACACGCCTATAATCCCAGCGCTTTGGGAGGCTGAGGTGAGAGGATTGCTTGAGCCCAGGAGATCGAAGCTGCAGTGAGCTGTGATCGCACCACTGCACTCCAGCCTGGGTGACAGAGTTAAAAAAAAAAATTTGTTATATTCACCTTTTGAATTTTCTCTTCTGTTCCCTTTATCTTCTTTCTAAACAAAACAAAACAAAGAATCTTATTGTCTTAACCACCAAGACACCAAGAGGTAGGCCAGACAGAGAGAGAGAGAGACAGAGAGAGACAGAGGCTAGGTGCAGTGGCTCACGCCTGTAATCCCAGCACTTTGGGAGGCTGAGGTGGGTGGATCATTTGAGGTAAGGAGTTCAAGACCAGCCTGGCCAACATGGTGAAACCCCGTCTCTACTACAAAAATTAGCCGGGAAGTAGTGGCCCATGCCTATAATTCCAGCTACTTGGGAGGCTGAGGCCGGAGAATTACTTGAGTCTGGGAGGCAGAGGTTGCGGTGAGCTGAGATCGTGCCACTGTATTCCAGTCTGGGTGACAGAGTGAGACCCTGTCTCAAAAAAAAAAAAAAAAGAGAAAGAGATTTTATATAGTGAGATTTTCATATATCTGAGATGAGATTTGATATATGTATACAATTTTACACATTGCATACATGTGATCATATACACCTTTTATTTATTTATTTATTTTTGAGACAGAGTTTCACTCTTGTTGCCCAGGCTGGAGTGCCATGGCGCAATCTCGGCTCACTGCAGCCTCTACCTCCCAGGTTCAAGCGATTCTCCTGCCTCAGCCTCCCAAGTAGCTGGGATTACAGGTATGAGCCACCACGCCTGGCCATATATGGCCATATACATCTTTTAATGTGTTGTTTTCCTTCAACATTTTTTCCTTCCCTATTCACATTAGTTCCTCCCACCATAGAATCCATAATATCACTTTAATGTGTTATCTATGTTTTTTATGTATTCATTATACATAGACTTATATATACTGATACCTTTAATCACATATACATATACAAGGTTTCTTTTTGTCATTATTTTAAAATAGTCTCTTAAGGCCGGGCGTGGTGGCTCAAGCCTGTAATCCCAGCACTTTGGGAGGCCAAGGCGGGCGGATCACGAGGTCAGGAGATCGAAACCATCCTGGCTAACACGGTGAAACCCCGTCTCTACTAAAAATACAAAAAATTAGCCGGGCGTGGTGGCGGGCGCCTGTAATCCCAGCTACTCGGGAGGCTGAGGCAGGAGAATGGCGTGAACCTGGGAGGCGGAGCTTGCAGTGAGCCGAGATCACGCCAGTGCACTCCAGCCTGGGGGACAGAGAAAGACTCCGTCTCAAAATAAATAAATAAATAAATAAATAAAATAAAATAGTCTCTTAAAAAATAAAAATAGTGGATCATATTAAATATTTCTGCATCTCACTTTTCTCACACACCTGGAAACCCCTGCAGATCTAATTCAGTATTTTATTAATTTGTAATTTTTTTTTATTTCTTTATTTTTGAGACAAGGTCTCGCTCTGTTACCCAGACTGGAGTGCAGTGGCACGATCAGGGCTCACTGCAGCCTTGACCTCCCGGGTTCAAGCAATCCTTCCACCTCAGCCTCCTGAGTAGCTGGGGCTACAGGTGCGCACCATCACACCTAATTTTAAATTTTTTTGTAGAGATGAGTTCTCAGTTTGTTACCCAGGCTGGTCTGGAACTCCTGGGCTCAAAAGATCCTCCTTCCTAGGCCTCCCAAAGTGCTGGGATTACAGATGTGAGCCACTGGGCCTTAGGCATCCGATGGGAATTCCAGGCCAGGTGGGAGGAAAGGGTAGTGCATTGGCACCAAGTAACATTTCTGGCTGGGTCTTGCCCATCCCCTTGTTGGGTGGCCGCCAGGAGCCCTCAGCCTCCAGAGGCAGGAATGCAGACTGTGTTATTGTGAAATCATTTGCATATTGTGAAGTGCTTTGCATAAGATGGAGCGCTTTTGCATACAGGGAGGGGGGCATTTTAGAAGTCCTAGGGCAGGATCCCTAAGTAGCTTTTCTTTGCCAAGAAACTAACCCAGGGATTCCATTTTGGAACTCAGGGAGGGAACAGAACGTCCTGGCAGTTGTATGGGCCCGGTGGGGTGAGATGGACAGAAAGCTTCAGAAGACAAGCTGGGCCACCAGGGAGAATTTGGCGGTCTAAGGAAGGCCAACACTGCAACATGAGGCAGCCCTGAGAGCTGAGTGTGCTCTCAAGAGCCCCAGCAGAGGGGAAAGTGTCAGAGTAAATGGTTGGAGCTGCCATGGGGGGCTGATGAGGGTCAGAGACTTAGAGACTTGTACTCGGTCGCTATCTCTGCCCAAGTGAGCACCCACATGCCCCTTCCTGAATCTTCTATACTGGCTGATTTCCAGAGAAGAATACAAACTGGAAACGCCAAGCCAGACTCCCACTGCTGTTCAGGACCTAGACGTGACAAGTGGTATCACATACTCTGGCTTCAGGACACCCAGGTTTGAATCCTGGCTCTGCCATCTGTGCCACTGTGTGACCCTGGGCTAACAGTACCCACCACAATGGGATAATATGAGGATTCAGTGAGATAATGCGAGTAGAGTGAATAGCACATAGTAGGTGCTCAGTAAATTGCGGTTATAAGAACTGCCATCCAGTGTTTGCTGCCCTAGTCTAACCAAAGAGGTCAGGTCTAGCTTCCTCCAGGTGAGCGGAGCACAGAGCCCTCGCCTCCCAGGTTTGGAGTTCCATCAGCAGGGTCCAGCCACCATGTATTAGACCCCAAAGGGTTACAAGCCCTGGAGACAGTGGCCTGAGGTTCCCAGTGAAAAACCAAAGCATAAAAATAATTCGATGAGTAAGAATAAAATTCCCTCTTCTGAGGTTCCCGGGGCCAGGCCCCTCCCTGCGGCAGGCACTTCCCCTTTCCCTTGCTCATGGAGGAGCCAGGCCGGGCTGACTCAGAGCAGGAGCGCACAGCAGCCCTCCCAGCCCGACCTGGGTGGCGTGGTCTGGCGGCCGGGCGCGCCCCCGTGCGGCCGCGGGCAGACTGCGGCCCTGGACGGGAAGCGGCGGCCAGATCCGCAAGCCCCGCAGCCCGGCCGATCGCGGTTCCCGCAGAGCCGCCGCCTCCGTCCCTGCCCAGCCTGGCTGAGCGCGGTGCGTGTGGCTCTCCCACTTCCGGCCGGCCCTCCCCTCCGGCCCGCAGCCCTGCCCAAACGGAAGTGCGCCCTCTGCCCCGGTCCCCCACCGCCGCGAGGCGGAAGCGCCCTCCGCCGCCACTCCCCCCGGCCCCGCGACACGCGGCCCCCGGGTTCCGGACAGGCCCCTTGTGACGTGGCCGCGCGCCGGGGGCGGCCCCGGGCCGGGGGCCGGGCGGCCGGGCGGCCGGGCGGGGCAGAGCCTGGGCGGGGCTCGGCACCGCAGCTGGATGGCTGGGGCCGCCCGGAGCGCCGCCGCCGCCGCCGCACGGTGAGTGCCAGCCGGACCCTCGGCGCCCGCGCCCCGGGCGTGATGGACCCGGCCGATCCCTCGCCCCGTCTGACTGGTCCTCATCAGACCTGGGCCGGCTCCCAGGACCCGGGAGTCAGGCTCGCCCGCTTCGGCTTCCTCTCCCCCATCGCTCCGCGCCCCGCGCCCCATCCCTCCCTCGCTGTCCCCTCCGCGTCCCACCCGCCTCTCTCTGGCGCTCTCACTCTCTACTTTCCTCTCCCCTCGGACTCTCCGTGTATTCCCTCCCGCTAGCCTGTGGTCCCCTCACCTCTGCGTGACCGCCTCGTCCTGGGCCAGTCTTGCCTGTGGTCCGCAGTGGAGCCCCGCTGGCTTCATCAGTGTCCCTGATTAGTTAAGGCCTGGAGGTCCTAGACGCGGGCATCTCTGCCACCACCCAGAGGCAGCTGCTTTCTTCCCCTCCCATCTCCATCAGAAAGTGAGGAAACTGAGGCAGGGACGTCACCAGCTCAAGGTCACAGCTAGCCTGAGGCAGAGCAGACCACATTTAAACCTCATGCCCGAGTTTCCAGATGGAACTTCTCGCTTGGTTGACTCACGTCCACATCCTGTGATCGGCCGGCTGGGCACATTCCTGCTGCAGGGAGCTCCAGGCCTTCCCTGGCACAGGCAGGGCCTCTAGGCCTCCTCATGCCGGGCACATCCACCTGCACTTTCAGGCTTATCTCGTCCTCACAGCTGAGGCAGGTGATATTGATCCCTCTCCTGCAGATGAGGGCACTGAGGCTCGGAGGGGGCGCTTCAGAGATTTGCCCAGAGTTAGACAGCTCAAAGTGCAGCATAGAGTTCACAGTGGGGGCTCTAAAGCCTGCGCTCTACATGAGAGAGGCATCCCCTGGCTAAAGGCTCCTTCCTCATCAGCCCCATCTCCTGCCGCCCTCAGTGCCCTGGGGACATTGGTCTCATACCCTAGGAAGAAGCGTGGATGGTCTTGCCCTGGCTCAGCTGCGCAGTTTCCCCACGTGTGTCTCTCTGAATCCACCCCATCCCCTTAGAAGGGGCGCCTCAGTCTCTGGGGTGTCGCGGGCGGCAGAGCCCCCCCTGGCAGCCAGACACCCAGCTGGGCCGGGCCGCACCGCCGGTGGCTGAGGAGAGCCAGCCAACGCCTCACCCTGTCATTAGGGAAAGTTTAGCCTCAGGCGGAGGTGCTGACACAGTCTGGAGCTGCTCAGAAGGAAAAAATACGCAGTGCTCAGGAGTGGGGTGTGGAGACACAGGGCCCCACTGCTGTGCACCCAGCATTTACATGCTCAGACGCTCTGGCAAGGACAGCAGGAGAGGGGATGCCAGGGTCCCTTGCGGGGAGGAGGGAGGCGCCACGTTTCCTAAGCAGGTGTGCAGCCAAGGCTGGCAGCTCATGTAGGTGGCCTTTGTGTTTTTCAGTACGTGGCATGCCTGGATGTCTCTGCCCTGGCTGTGGCATGGCAGGCCCAAGGCTCCTCTTCCTCACCGCCCTTGCCCTGGAGCTCTTGGGAAGGGCTGGGGGTTCCCAGCCGGCCCTCCGGAGCCGGGGCACTGCGACGGCCTGTCGCCTGGACAACAAGGAAAGCGAGTCCTGGGGGGCTCTGCTGAGCGGAGAGCGGCTGGACACCTGGATCTGCTCCCTCCTGGGTTCCCTCATGGTGGGGCTCAGTGGGGTCTTCCCATTGCTCGTCATTCCCCTAGAGATGGGGACCATGCTGCGCTCAGAAGGTGGGTGACTCTCCGATGGCGCCCAGGGCCGGCCAGCGTGTGGGAAGCACGCTGCTGCTCTTCTTAGGAGACCTCAGGTCACAGAGTGTCTCAGATGGAGGGAGAGGATAGACTAGAACTTCTCCCCTTGGTCCTGTTAGGAGTTATCTAGCCAGGGGCGGCTGGCTCTGGCTTCCCCAGGAAGCTATGAGCACCTGGTAGCAGGGCCTGCCCCTGGGGAGGGGGTCCCGGAGATAGGGATGTGGGCACAGGTGGGAGCTTTGTCTTGACTACCCTTTTGTACCATGAGCATGTACTACCCGTTCACAAATAACATGTTGTAAAGAAACGCAGGAGAGCTCTAGGGAGCTGCTAAGAATGCACGTGCCTATCCCCCACCCAAGAGGGGTGGACCAGGGCCCTGGGAATCTGTCAGAAACGAGCATCCCAGGGGCTGGTGCTGCCAGCTGGATGCTCAGGAACCATTCACTTACCAGATGGTTACCCAGCAGCTCTGTGCCAGGCACTGGGCTGAGGGCAGGGCCACAGCTGTGAACAGAGCCCTGCTCGGGCCACGGTCAGGCCTGTGCTCAACCCTCAGAGCAGCCCTGCGGGGTCAGTGCAGGGAGCACTTGGATTATTAGTTCCATTTTACAAGTGGGGATGCACAGGCACAGAGAGGTTCTTTGACCAATCCAAGGTCACCCAGCCAGGAAACAGCAGTTTCCCCTGGGATCCCACCCCAAACCCAGCTGCCTCTGTCCTCTAGGCCTCAGTTTCCCTAACATGGCTTTCAGGCAGGCGACTTCCAACTCTGGATGCTGCAAGTCCCCAAATCTCTGCCCCTTTTCTGAGAGTGACAGCAGCTGAAAGGAGAAAAATTCCCATGTAATGAGCACTTGCTACACATATTGTCATTTAATTCCCATAAGAGCCCATAAAAGGCTCACACCTGTAATCCCAGCAGTTTGGGCGGCCGAGGCGGGCGGATCACCTGAGGTCAGGAGTTCGAGACCAGCCTGGCCAACATGGTGAAACCCGTCTCTACCAAAAATACAAAAATTAGCCGGATGTGGTGGCAGGCACCTGTAATCCCAGCTACTCGGGAGGCTGAGGCAGGAGAGTCGCTTGAACCCAGGAGATGGAGGTTGCAGTGAGCCAAGATCGCGCCACTGCACTCCAGCCTGGGCAACAGAGCGAGACTCCGTCTCAAAACAAGATAAAATAATAATTCCCATAAGACTCAATTTACAGATGGAGAAACCGAGTCTCCAAAGTCATCTGCCAAGGTCACCAGCTAGTGGGTTGGGAGCGGGGACCTGTCAGCTCTTCACCATGACATGGTGGTGGCCCTGTGGGCATTTGGCAGGGTGTGGTGTTTCTGCTGTGAGATGGGGGACTCAGGAAGAGCAGCCACCCATATCCAGCCTTGCAGGCCCAGAAAGAGCCCAGTGAGTGGGGTGGGATGGAGGTCAGGCCAGGAGCTCCAGCGGGTCAGCCCCCAGACCCCGCATCTCTCCCCTGTAGCTGGGGCCTGGCGCCTGAAGCAGCTGCTCAGCTTTGCCCTGGGGGGACTCTTGGGCAATGTATTTCTGCACCTGCTGCCCGAAGCCTGGGCCTACACGTGCAGCGCCAGCCCTGGTGAGTGAGGCCACAGGCCAGGGGCAAGACAGTGCCAGGAGTGGGGGCCTGGTGCCCACGTCCAGGGATGGCCAGGATGACCAGGAGAGGGATTCTGGATTTCCGGCAGGAGCTTGCCTGGGAGGGAGGGAGGGTCATCGTCTTGGTCTCTGGGCCCTGGTCCCAGTGGGAGTTCTGGGCCCCAGCTGCCCGATCCACCCTTGTCACTGCCCTGGTGCCCTGGATGAGATCCCATTCCAAATGGCCCCCTCCTACGGCCCTGGCTTGGCTTGGCTTGGCCTGGCCTGGCATTGCCGCCCCCTGCAGGTGGTGAGGGGCAGAGCCTGCAGCAGCAGCGGCAGCTGGGGCTATGGGTCATCGCTGGCATCCTGACCTTCCTGGCGCTGGAGAAGACGTTCCTGGACGGCAAGGAGGAGGGGACCAGCCAGGTGGGGCCACACTCAAGGGCCGGGTGTATCAGCCTCTGTTCTGTGGTAGCGCCTGGGGCCTGCAGGCCCAGGGTCTGAGTTGAGCCCTGAAAAGAGGGGTCTCCTGGCCCTCTCCTGGGAGCTGCAGGAGGTTGGGCCACCTTCTTTGGGAGTGACAGCATTAGCCCCTGATGTAGCTTGTTCTGGTAGCCTGATGGTGACAGCAGTTGGGGAGGGTTTGTTGAGTGTGGGGGCACCCAACTGATAGAGTAGCAGAGAATTCTAGCTAGAAAAAAGAGAGGCTCCTCTTTCTCTCTTTTTTTTTTTTTTTTTGAGACGGAGTCTTGCTCTGTCACCCAGGCTGAAGTGCAGTGGCGCGATCTCGGCTCACGGCAACCTCTGCCTCCCCGGTTCAAGTGATTCTCCTGCCTCAGCCTCCCGAGTAGCTGGGATTACAGGCTCTCACCACCATGCCCAGCTAACTTTTGTATTTTTAGTAGAGACGGGGTTTCACCATGTTGTCCAGGATGGTCTCGATCTCTTGACCTCGTGATCCACCCACCTCAGCCTCCCAATTATTATTTTTTTTTTTGAGACAGAATCTCACTCTGTCACCCAGGCTGGAGTGCAGTGGCGTGATCTCGGCTCACTGCAACTTTCACCTCCCAGGTTCAAGCAATTCTTCTGCCTCAGCCTCCCAAGTAGCTGGGACTACAGGTGCACGCCACCACGCCCGGCTAATTTTTGTATTTTTAGTAGAGGTGGGGTTTCACCATGTTGGCCAGGCTGGTCTCGAACTCCTGACCTCAGGTGATCCATCTGCCTTGGGCTCCCAAAGTGCTGGGATTACACGCATGAGCCACTGTGCCCGGCCCCCTGTCTCTCTTTTTCCATCTCTCTCTCCCCTTCTGTCTGCCCTGGCTGAGTGGGGGGCATCTAATGTCACCTCTCCCTCCTTCTCCTGGCCCTAGGCCCCCAACAAAGACCCCACTGCTGCTGCCGCCGCGCTCAATGGAGGCCACTGTCTGGCCCAGCCGGCCGCAGAGCCCGGCCTCGGTGCCGTGGTCCGGAGCATCAAAGTGAGTGGCCTGCTCAGGGCCCCTGCAGCCACACTGCCCTGAGTGGCCAGCCCTACTCAGCCCTGCCTTCTGCCTTCCCTCCTTCCCAGGTCAGCGGCTACCTCAACCTGCTGGCCAACACCATCGACAACTTCACTCACGGGCTGGCTGTGGCTGCCAGCTTCCTTGTGAGCAAGAAGGTGAGGGGCTTGGGGCCAGTGGGGCTCTGGCGATTCCGGTGACAGCCATGTGGATTCCGCCTGTGTCTGGAGTCTCTGCTTCTTGCCCCTCCATTGCCAGCGCCCTCATCTAAGGCCCTCATACCCCATCCTCCCTGCTGCTGTCCTGGCCGCCACCGTTCTCTGATCCCAAGCCCCTGGTCTGTTCCTGTTCCCAGCACTCCTTGTTGGGTGCCTGTCAAGCTGCTAGGCGTGGCCCCTGCCTGCTCCTAGATGCTTCTTCCTCTACCTCCTCCCTCTGGCCTCTGGCCCAGAGGCGGCCTACTCTGCAGCTGGCCGAGATCTTTCCCACCTCACACTGTTCCCCCTGCCTGGAATGCTCTCCCGCCCACGCTTTGAGTGGCTGACGACTCATCCTTGGGGCCTCAACTTACATGGACTCCTCCACCAGGCCTTTGCTGACCTCCTCATCTAAATTTGGTCCCTGGGCCTGCTCCCCCGGGCACCCTGTCCATCCTTTCCTTCCCAGCGCCTGTGAGTGTTTGAGTGAGTCCTGTCTCTCCCCTCTAGACTGCTAGCTTCGTGAAGGCAGGTTCCTTGTCCCCTTTAGTCACTGCTGTATTTCCAGTGGCCAACACAGTGCCCACCCAGAGCCAGCTCAGAGCAGAGTAAACCTCTGTGGAATGAGTGGGCGAGTGGGGTGCTCAGCCCTCAACACAGACCCCGCAGCCACGGCTCCCCTCCCTGCAGATCGGGCTCCTGACAACCATGGCGATCCTCCTGCACGAGATCCCCCATGAGGTGAGGCTTGTAGGGCAGCCCCCAGGGGCCCAGGCCCCCACAGTGCCCATGATCAGCATGGGTGTGGAGCTCAGAAGGGCGTGGGGCTGGGCCTGCCCAGTGTGGTGCTCTGGGGCTGGGCTGTGAGGGCCGGAGCTCCTCACCCCAGCAGCCTGCAGCTGCCATCTCCGCCATACTCAGGATGGGGGTCCCAGGGGAAGGGTGGGGAAGGGCAGGGGGCTCAGTGTGTATATCGTACCTGAGTACTCAGGGCATCAGGCCCTGCTGGGGCGCGGGGTGAACCTCCGGACCTCCCTTCAGGTGGGCGACTTTGCCATCCTGCTCCGGGCTGGCTTTGACCGATGGAGCGCCGCCAAGCTGCAACTCTCGACAGCGCTGGGGGGCCTACTGGGCGCGGGCTTCGCCATCTGTACCCAGTCCCCCAAGGGAGTAGGTACGGGCGTGGCGGGTGGTGGTGGCGGGTGGCATCGGCAGAGGGGCACCAGCCAAAGGGTGTGGCTACCTCGCCGCTGGTCCCCAGGCCCGGGAGGCGGGGAGCACACGCGGTGCCCCGGGTACCCAGTTGGGTGTTCTCCCGCTGCAGAGGAGACGGCAGCCTGGGTCCTGCCCTTCACCTCTGGCGGCTTCCTCTACATTGCCTTGGTGAATGTGCTCCCTGACCTCTTGGAAGAAGAGGACCCGTGGTGAGTGACCTGTTGGGGGAAGAGGACTGCCAGTCACAGGGGCCTTAGGGGCTCAGGAGGGAAGGGCTCCTGGCCGCTGCCTGCTTCCTCCGCCCATGCCTCCACCGTGAGCCCTGTTCCCTCCCCACAGGCGCTCCCTGCAGCAGCTGCTTCTGCTCTGTGCGGGCATCGTGGTGATGGTGCTGTTCTCGCTCTTCGTGGATTAACCTTCTCTGATGCCCTGACGCCCCTGCCCCCTGCAGCAATAAGATGCTCGGATTCACTCTGTGACCGCATATGTGAGGCAGAGAGGCCGAGTGCCTGCGAGAGAGAATGAGCCTGCCGCCAGACAGGAGGGAGGTGCGTGTGGACGTGTGTGGTGTGCACATGTGGCCAGAGGCGTGTGTGCGAGACCGACACTGTGATCCCTGTGCTGGGTCCGGGGCCCAGTGTAGCGCCTATCCCCAGCCATGCTGTGGTTACCTCTCCTTGCCGCCCTGTCATCTTCACCTCCTGGAGTGAGCAGCGAGGAACAGCGGCACTGGTCCCAAGCAGAGGCCTTGCCCTGCCGGGACCCCGGGAGTGAGAGCAGCCCAAGGATCCCAGGGTGCAGGGAACTCCAGAGCTGCCCACCTCCCACTGCCCCCTCTGCACATACAGCCAGCCCTCAGGCGGCCCAGGGGCCAAGGCTGGGGCGGCTTTGGTCCCTTTTCCTGGCCCTTCCTTCCCCACTTCTAAGCCAAAGAAAGGAGAGGCAGGTGCTCGTGTACCCCAGCCCCACTCAGCACTGACAGTCCCCAGCTCCTAGTAGTGAGCTGGGAGGCACTTCCTAAGACCCTTTCCTCAGGGCTGCCCTGGGAGCTCATTCCTGGCCAACACGCCCTGGCAGCACCAGCAGCTCTTGCCACCTCCAGCTGCCAAACAGCAGCCTGCCGGGCAGGGAGCAGCCCCAGGCCAGAGAGGCCTCTCGTCCAGCTCAGGGGTGCTCCTGCCAGCACAGGGGCCAGGGACTCCTGGAGCAGACACACAGTGAGCCCGGGCAGCCCTCCCCAGCTCAGGCCCCTTTCCCTCCCCGCTGGGGTAGGGGGGGCAGTGAGGGCTCCACGTTGTCAGCGCTCAGGAATGTGCTCCGGGGAGAGTGCTGAAGCCATAATCCCCAACCATTTCCCTTGGCTGATGCCCAGGTACTCAGCTGGCCCACTCCACAGCCAGGCCTGGCCCTGCCCTTGACCGTGGATGTTTTCAGAAGTGGCCATCAAGGTCTGGATGGTTTTGTAGCAACTTTGCTGTGATTCCGTTTGTATCTGTAAATATTTGTTCTGTAGATAAGATACAAATAAATATTATCCACATACTGGCTGCCTTGGTTCTGCACAGCCTTCCATGGCCAGGCAAGGCCTTCCTCACTGCCACTGCCAGGCCCTTGTCTCTGAACTGTCACCCCAGTGCGTCTCTGAACATTCCATGTCTTCCTGGCTTAACTTTTTATTCCGATGACTGACCACCTATACGAGCCTGGCCGTATGCCATTTTAGCCCCTCACCACCACCAACTCCAGAACGCTGTCCTTATCTTTTTTTTTTTTTGAGACAGAGTCTCACTCTGTCACCCAGGCTGGAGTGCAGTGGTGCGGTCTTGGCTCACTGCAACCTCCGCCTCCTGGGTTCAAGCAATTCTCCGGCCTCAGTCTCCCAAGTAGCTGGGATTTACAGGTGTGTGCCACCACGCCTGACTTTTTTTTTTAAGTAGAGATAGGGTTTTGCCATATTGGCCAGGCTGGTCTTGAACTCCTGACCTTGTGATCTGCCTGCCTCAGCCTCCCAAAGTGCTGGGCTTACAGGTGTGAGCCACCGCACCCAGTTAGGGTGCTGTCCTTATTTTATAGACCTGAAAGCCGGGGCATTTTCCCCACCTGCCCCCCATTCCACCTCGACTGAAAATGTAATCAGGGAAGGGAGCTCCAGCCACAAAGTCATCTCCAGGTTTGGCCTCAGTGAAATTAAGCTCTCATTCGCTTAAAAAAGGCCGGGTGTGGTGGCTCACACCTGTAATCCCAGAACTTTCGGAGACCAAGGTAGGGGGATCGCGAGGTCAGCAGTTCGAGACCAGCCTGGCCAATATGGGGAAACCCCATCTCTACTAAAAACACAAAAATTAGCCAGGCACGGTGGCAGGTGCCTGTAATCCCAGCTGCTCAGGAAGCTGAGGCAGAACTGCTTGAACCCAGAGGCGGAGGCTGCAGTGAGCTGAGATCACACCACTGCACTCCAGCCCAGGTGACAGAGCAAGACTCCATCTCAAAAATAAACAAATAGGCCGGGCGCGGTGGCTCACGCTTGTAATCCCAGCACTTTGGGAGGCCGAGGCGGGCGGATCACGAGGTCAGGAGATCGAGACCACGGTGAAACCCCGTCTCTACTAAAAAGATAAAAAATTAGCCGGGCGTGGTGGCGGGCGCCTGTAGTCCCAGCTACTCGGAGAGGCTGAGGCAGGAGAATGGCGTGAACCCGGGAGGCGGAGCTTGCAGTGAGCTGAGATTGCGCCACTGCACTCCAGCCGGGGCGACAGAGCCAGACTCTGTCTCAAAAAAAAAAATAAATAAAAAATAAAAAATAAAAAAAAATAAAAAAAAAAAATAAATAAAAAAGAAAGAGAAAAGAAGAAAAAAGAATTTGGGACCCTTATTCGAAACCACACACCCTTCTGAATGTGTGGAGTATAAGAACACGGGGCATGGGGCGCCGCTTCCCCAGTCCTGTCAAGAGAATGGGGGTGGAGTGTCCAGTCCACCTCTTCCCTCCCAGGCCAGCCAGGACCGCCGTCAATAGCCCACTGGCTGGGATCTGCAGTTTGGGTGGTGTCGTGGAGCGTGGGAGAGGTGGCTGCGAAACCTCAGTGACGTCCTTAGCTGGGAGTGCTTGGCTCTCAGTATTTCTATCAGCAAAACATTTTAAAACAACATTGTATTTGCTTCGCCTAGCTGCGACACATCCCGTAGGATAACTGTCTCAAGGACCCATTGACTCCTGGCCTCAGATCCAAGGAATGAGCCATGGCCGTCCCAGCCGGCTGCCCTCCTCACCTATGCAGGTGCTCGGGGCTGCTAGCTGGGGTGCCAAGCCCTGCTGGATGGCAGACAGTGCGTGCGAGCATCACAGCCCACTGGAAGAGGCCGGGGGCCCCATTTTAGAGATGAGGAAGCCAAAGCAGGGTGGGTGTGGTCCCTGTGGGGGAACTTGGGTGTCATGGTCAGGAGCAAATGCCCTGTCTGGTTAGAAGAGAGAACAGGAATGGAGGACTGGGGCGGCCAAGTCCAGGGCAGGGGACAGAACCAGAAGCACTTCAGGGGTCGTGCTGCTGGACTCCTGAGGCAAGGGCTGGGGAGTCAGTGGGAAGCCAAGCAGGGCCACCCAGGGAAGGCAAGGGGCCAGCTGGAGTGAAGAGACGGCAGAATCGGGGGAGGGGAGCACAGCGTGACAGACCAGTCCTAGAGGGGCTCCCAGTGGATCCTGTTCAGGCTCAGTTTTTGGCCAAAAGACAGGGAGAGAAAGAGCTAAGGGGGCATCTAGAGAAACAGGGGGCCCAAGGGCCAGGAAACAAGGGAGGAGGCTGAAAGTCTAAACCCAAGCCTGGCTTTACCAGGAGGCAAGGACTAGTGCCAGACACCAAAATGCCGAAAGTGAAAGGGTGGCTTCTATCCAGGTCCTCTGTGCAGGAACTGCAGGGCCATGAGCCTCTGAAAGCTCAGAGCAGAGCGGTGCTTGGGGAGAGAGGGCTCTGAGGGGCCTGAAGGCCCAGGCAGCAGCTGCAGCACCACACACAGCCCCAGAAAGCCTCATCCTGACAGTGGTGTGGGGCCCACGGCTGTCTCAGGGTTTCCAGGCGGCAGCACCTGGGGAAGGGGCCTCCTGCACATGCCCCCACTCCTCCAGCCAGAGCCCAGGGAAGGCAGACAAGCAGCGGCAGGGACCCTAAATCATCTTTTATTGCGCACTTCAGCCATGAGACCGGGGCTGGCCTGTGCGCCCTAGGCGTAGTATTGTAGGTTGGCTTTCTTCTTGGCCTGCACCTCCAGGATGCCTTCCATGTAGTCCTCGTGGGTGAGCTCCGTGGCACCCCTGCGCAGTGCGATCATG
The DNA here is from genome assembly GCF_009828535.3 of Hylobates moloch. NCBI lineage: Eukaryota > Metazoa > Chordata > Mammalia > Primates > Hylobatidae > Hylobates > Hylobates moloch. The sequence continues at coordinate 845,000 of NW_026652286.1, read as the reverse complement.
CCCTACAGCCAGGACAAACAGAGTCTAGGTCTGAACGCCTGAATGCCTTCCCTGGCTCCCTGAGGCCCAGGCCTCTTCCCTCAGCCATCTCCACCAGCCAAACGCCCCCATCCTGTCCAGGGAGGGGGCAAGAAGGCACAAAGTGACGCATCCACCCCAGCTGACCACTCACCGCTTCCACACACACAGCCTTGCACTGGGCCCCATTGAAGTCATCTGTGCAGCGGGCCAGCTCCTCGTAGTTCACGTCAGGACTGGGGAGAGGACAGATACAGGCTCAGTGGCTTATGCGGAATGGGCAGAGGGGCCAAATGTCCTCCCCTGGCCCTGTCAAGCAACAAAGTCAAGTCGCCCTGTGATCAGAGGCAAGTCCCTTACGCAATGCGCCTTGTTTTCTTCTCAGTACAAGATGTGGGGGATGAAGGGAGGAAGTTAATGCAGGTTATAACAGGTTATTTCTAGGGTCTCTTGAGCTCTGGCCTTCTAGAAATCTGCAATTGGGACTCCAGGGACTGACTGTCTGCATCCTGTGCCCGGCACCACGCTTGACACTGTCACATCTAATCCCTACCACGACCCTGTGAAATCGGTGCTATTATCCCCGAGTCCCAAATAAGAAAAGCGAGGCTGAGGCCGGGCGCGGTGGCTCACGCCTGTAATCCCAGCACTTTGGGAGGCCGAGGCGGGCGGATCACAAGGTCAGGAGATCGAGACCATCCTGGCCAACACGGAGAAACCCCATCTCTACTAAAAATACAAAAAATTAGCCGGGCGTGGTGCCAGGCGCCTGTAGTCCCAGCTACTCGGGAGGCTGAGGCAGGAGAATGGCGTGAACCCAGGAGGCAGAGCTTGCAGTGAGCCGAGATCGCACCATTGCACTCCAGCCTGGGTGACAGAGCAAGACACTGTCTCCAAAAATGAATGAAAGAAAGAAAACAAAAGAAAAGAAAAGAAAGAAAGAAAGAAAAGAAAGAAAGAAAGAAAGAAAGAAAGAAAGAAAGAAAGAAAGAAAAGTGAGGCTGAGAGAGGGCATGCCACCTGCTGAGAATCATACATATCTGAACTCAAGTCCATCTGGTCCCGGCCACTCCTGGCGTGTGTTAATGGGCTGAGGTCTGAGGCCAGGAAACTGAGTGCCTCCAGCCTCTGTGCCTTCAGATGAGGGGTGGAGTCTAAGGAGCAGAGCACCCAGAATTACGACCTGGGCCCTGGCAAGACGCTACATCACGCAACTGGGGAGAGACGGAGGCTGATGTGTGGAACGGTGCTGTGTGTGCCTGGGGCCTGGAAGGTGGTGGCCGTGGAGGCTGGGGAAGCTCAGTACAGAGAAGTGTGGCAGAGACATCCTCCTGCGCCTGTTCAGGTCTCTGTGCCTTGCCCGTGCTCCTGCTCACCTGACGTTCATCTTTCGGGAGTGGATCTGCATGATTCTGGCCCGGGCCTCCTCATTGGGCATCGGGAACTCTATCTTGCGGTCCAGGCGGCCCGAGCGGAGCAGGGCGGGGTCCAGGATGTCCACCCTGTTTGTGGCTGCAATTACCTGAGGAAGAGAAGCCACAACTTGAAAGGAGCAAGGTGTTCACAGATGGGCAGACACAGTCAAAAAAGGCAGAGAGGCAGCCCCCAGAGTGCAGGTGAGACACATGAGATGTTAAAGACAGATCCCAATTCTCATTCCAGCTCCACCACTCGCTAGCTGGGGGCCTGACAGCTCCTGACCTCTGAGCCTCATCTTCTTCACCTGGGAATGCTAATACTCACCTTAACTTGGGTGTTGGGCTGGAAGCCATCCAGCTGGTTCAGAAGCTCCAGCATTGTCCTCTGCACCTCCCGGTCCCCAGCCTTCTCACTGTCAAAGCTAGGGCACAGGAAGCCCGAGATGCTGGTGAGGGCACAGCTTAGGCAGAGCCCTCCCCTCCTCTACCCGCTGGAAGCCTAACCTAACCCGACCAGGGCAGGGAAATGGCTCACTCAACTTGGGGCCCCCAACCCGGGGATTGGCACATAAAAGGTGTCATTAATTGTTGACCACATTCAGAGACTGAAGAGACTCCTAGAATCAGCTGCTGGGCTGAGGATAAAACAGTGAGCAAGGCTGGGCGTGGTGACTCACACCTGTAATCCCAGCACTTTGGGAGGCCAAGGTGGGCCTATCACCTGAGGTCAGGAGTTCGAGACCAGCCTGGCCAACATGGCGAAACCCCATCTCTACTAAAAATACAAAAATTAGCCAGGCGTGGTGGCAGACACCTGTAATCTCAGCTACTCGGGACACTCAGGCAGGAGAATTACTTGAACTCTGGAGGCGGAGTTTGCAGTGAGCCGAGATCATGCCACTGCACTCCAGCCTGGACGACAGAGTGAGACTCCATCTCAAAAAAAAAAAAAAAGCAAAACCAGCCACTGCTTGGGCTGTCACTGTGATGAATGTACCCTGCAAACTGAGCTAATGCTTAGAAACACAGGCATCTGGCCCGGCCTTGGACGGTGCTGTACGGGAGATCCCAGGCAAGCATCCCTGAGGCTGAGATCTGAAGGTTGAAAGCACACCAGCTGGGCAACCAACCAGTGCAGAACAGGCCAAGAGCCACGGCGGGCCTGAAACGCAGGAAACACCGTGGCAGGAGTCCAGAGCAGGGGAGGCTGGGGACAGGCACGAGACGAGGGTGAAGGCGCAAAAGGGCAGCACATGTTGAGCCTTGCAAGTCCAGCACTTATCCCAGGGAGCAACAGGGAGGGCCAGGAAGGTTTTTTTTTTTGAAATGGAGGCTCACTCTGTCATCCAGGCTGGAGCACAGTGGCACAATCTCGGCTCACTGCAACCCCCACCTCCCAAGTTCAAGTGATTCTCTTGCCTCAGCCTCCCAAGTAGCTGGGATTACAGGCGCACGCCACCACACCCAGCTAATTTTTCTATTTTTAGTAGAGATGGGTTTCACCACGCTGGCCAGGCTGGTCTCAAATTCCTGACCTCAAGTGATCCGCCCACCTCAACCTCCCAAAGTGTAGGGAATATAGGAGTGAGCCACTGCGCCCAGCCAGGAAGGGTTTTTAACAGGATTGATTCATGTCAGGGGCCACTGTGGGTTCATGTGAGCGAGGTGGCCAGACTCCTGCTTTGGCTTTTTTTGTTTTCTTTTTTTTTTTTTTTTTTGAGACAGTCGCACTCTGTCACCAGGCTGGAGTGCAGCAGTGCAATCTTGGCTCACTTCAATCTCTGCCTCCCAGGTTCAAGTGATTCTCGTGCCTCAGCCTCCCGGGCAGCTGGGACTACAGGCACACGCCACCACGCCCGGCTAGTTTGTGTGTGTGTGTGTGTGTGTGTGTGTGTGTGTGTGTGTGTGTGTGTGTGTGTGTTGTGTGTGTGTGTGTGTGTGTGTGTGTGTGTGTGTGTGTGTGTGTGTTTTGAGATGGAGTCTCGCTCTGTACCCCAGGCTGGAGTGCATTGGTGCAATCTCGGCTCACTGCAAGCTCCGCCTCCCGGGTCATGCCATTCTCCTGCCTCAGCCTCCCAAGTAGCTGGGACTACAGGCGCCCGCCACCACATCCAGCTAATTTGTTGTATTTTTAGTAGAGACAGGGTTTCACCGTGTTAGCCAGGATGGTGTCGATCTCCTGACCTCGTGATCCACCTGCCTCGGCCTCCCAAAGTGCTGGGATTACAGGCGTGAGCCACCGTGCCCGGCCCAGATTCCTGTTTTGAAAGGAACATGCTGGCAGCTGTGGGAATGAATGGCTGGGGAAACAGGGAGGCTATTGATCAGGAGTTAGGAATTTGAATCTCAAGAGTTGAGGAGTCACCATCCAGGGGCAGGAGGGGATACAGGGTGGGAAAGAACCACAATTTAGCACAACTGAGAGTCAACCCACTTCCCCCCACCGCCACAGAGATCACTGGGGACCCTTGGCCCTCCCTTACCGCTTGGTGCCGATGGCATCCAACTCATCAATGAAGATGATAGAGGGCGCTTTCTCCTTGGCCAGGGCAAAGGCATCCCGGACTAGCTTGGCACCATCTCCAATGAACATCTGCACCAGCTGGGGGCCAGCCAGCTTTAGGAAGGTGGCCTGGCAGGAAAAGGTGGTAAAGTCAGGTCAAAGGCAGACCCTTTGAGCCCATCTGGTAGAGTTTCTGCTCCTGCCCACTTCCCCCGCATCCCTCCCAAAGTACTCACCTTAGTCTGTGCAGCACAGGCCCGGGCCAGGAGGGTCTTCCCTGTCCCTGGGGGCCCATACATCAGCACCCCTTTTGGAGGTTGGATCCCCAAGTTCTCAAACTTCTCCTTGTGGTTCATTGGCAAGACAATGGCCTCCACCAGCTGCCAGGAGGAAGTCCTGGGTGAGGAGATGAAGCCCTGAGGGCTTCTACAGCCCAACCCTTCATAACTCCAACCCCAATCTGCATCCCTCCTACTCTAACTCGGGGACACGCCCACTCCTTTCCCCATATCAAGAGGACACAAGGCCGGGCGCAGTGGCTCATGCCTGTAATCCCAGCACTTTGGGAGGTTGAGGCAGGCGGATCACGAGGTCAGGAGATCGAGACCATCCTGGCTAACACGGTGAAACCCCGTCTCTACTAAAAATACAAAAACATTAGCCGGGCTTGGTGGCAGGTGCCTGTAGTCCCAGCTACTCAGGAGGCTGAGGCAGGAGAATGGCGTGAACCCGGGAGGCGGAGCTTGCAGTGAGCCGAGATCACGCCACTGCACTCCAGCCTGGGCGACAGAGCGAGACTCCATCTCAAAAAAAAAAAAAAAAAGAGGACACAGAACACTCATCCCCACCAAGGTTGGCTGTGGACTCTCCAGGAACAGGAGTGTATGGCAGAAAGACACTGGGCCAGGGGCTGGGAGCAGTGGCTCATGCCTGTAATCCCAGCACTTTGGGAGGCCAAGGCAGGCGGATCACCTGAGGTTGGGAGTTCGAGACCAGCCTGGCCAACATGGAGAAACCCCGTCTCTACTAAAAATACTCCGCTAAAATTAGCCAGGCGTGGTGGCGCGTGCCTGTACTCCAGAGGCTGAGGCAGAATCGCTTGAACCCGGGAGGCGGAGGTTGCAGTGAGCCGAGATCACGCCATTGCACTCCAGCATGGGCAGTAAAAGCAAAATTCCATATCAAAAAAAAAAAAAAAAAAGACACTGGGCCAAGAACCAGGAGCCTGAGCTCCAGTCCTGGCTCTGGTCTCTCTGTGATCCTGGGCAAGGCATTTAAACTCTCTGGGCTTCAGTCTCCTCACCTGTCACATGGCACCCCTCCCTTCCTCCCTAGGTTGCTATGAGGATGAAAGACACATTAGAGAGGTGAGCTGCATCAATGGCGTGGAGAAACTAAAAGGCTGACGAGGCTGCTGGCAGCTGCCGTGCCTCCCTCACCTCCTGGATCTGTTTGTCCAAACCCCCAATGTCACTGTATTGCTCCGTGGGCCTCTCGTCCACCTCCATGGCCTTCACCCGCGAGTCATACTCTGTGGGCAGCGTCTCCAGGATCAGATAGGAGTCTTTGTTCACACCCTAAGGACATAGCACAGGGCCTTCAGATTTAGCCCAGCTCAAGGGCTACCCAACTGACTGGGTGACAGGTGTCTGCAGAGGGAAAGACACAGGATGGGCAATACAAGAATCAAACAGCAAGCAGACAGAATCCCAGACTCTCTGAGCTGTTCTGCCAAGATTCAGAGCCAGCAGTGACCTGGGGCGGGTGCAGGGGCTCAGCTAGTCACCAGAAAAGCGCTGCCTGGGCTCAGGCCCCACTCACCACCAGGTCTCCCGGCTTTAGCTTTTCAGCATCCACCAACCCAATCACAGGAAGGAAATAGGTCTGTGGACAAGTTACAGGGGCAGTCTCAGTTAGTGTCCTCAGGGAAGGCTCCCTAGTCCTGTCCCACATCCGCTCCTCACCCTCCTCCAGTCTCTTATTGCTGAGCCACGCTCACCTGTCGTGTAGAGGTTTTGATCACAGCACACTTGCCCTTCCTCTGGGAGTCCAGGTCAATATTGGCACCATCCTCCTCTTGGTCATTAGGATCAACATCCAGGAGCTGGGAAGGAAAAAATACTCAGCCCCTTGAACTCCCCAAGGCCCAGTGCTTCCTAAGACAGTTTCTAATACCTGCAGGGCTGGCCATCCCTACCTCCTTCCTCCAATAGCCCTGAGCCCACCAAAGGTGGGTGCCCCTGCTAAGCCCAGGGATTGATCTCTGGGTAGGTGCTGCTCCTCTGCACAGGGCTCATCTACCCCGGAGGAGACATAACCAACAGAAAAGGAGACACGTGAGACTTCCCAGGCCTTTGCAGGCCCCTGTCTTCCCCATGAAAGTGCCCCAGGAGGTGTAGCTCTGACCTGCAGTTTGGCCTCAAAACCTCCACCCACTCTTTCCCTAGTGGCCCCACCCCGGGCTGTCCCCAATCCCCACTGACTCCCTCTCTTCCCCTCCACATACACACACACCTCGATGACGTTGGAGACAAGGTACGGCAGGGTCTTGTTCACTTTGATTTTCTCACTGTTCTCTTTTATCTTGTCCTTCATGGCTTGGAGCTCATGGGTGACTCTCAACACTTCACTCTTCATGATCTGAAATGAGGAGGGGAGGAGGAGCAAATATAAGCCCTGGCACAGCTTATGCTAGAGCCCTGTAACAAGTGAGGTCCAGGGTGCCCAGAGGACCCTCCCGCATCCATTCATCCAGCTCTGAGGCTCTCTGAAGGCAGTCTGACTGTGTCCACATCCTGCAGAAGTCAAAACAGGAGGCCAGTTTGGAAACCTCCTGGTGAAATAGTGGTAGTATTGGAATAAAAGCAGGCCTCCGAGACAGGCAAATATAGGTTTTAGGTTCTGCCTCTTAGTAAGAACTGGGTGCTTTATCGCAGTACAAACCTCTCTAAGCCTGTTTCTTCATCTGTAAAATAGGCATTTTACTAAAAGAAGGATTCTTGAGAGGATTATTCCCAGTTCTCACTGGGAAAGGCAATCTGATAACTTCTCATCTCAGCCCAGGTCTCCCACCACCCCCTGCCTGTCTTCTTGTCCCTTTTAAGGCTTAGTTTTCTTTCCTTTCTTCCTGGTCCGAGGGGGAAGCCCGAGCCCCATGTCTCCTCCACGGTGCCCGGGAAGGACGTAGGAGAGGTAACTCGGATCGCCGGGGCCTGTCCTGTGGGGGCTCCATCGCCCGCACGGGAGCTGTGCGCCCACCTTGATCTCACTGTCCAGCAGCCGTGTGCGCTGGATGATCTCCTCCGTGGACATCTTGAGCACCTCCTCCCCAATTCCATCTTGCTGTAAAAAATTATTTGTTTATTTATATATTTACTTTTACTCAGGACAAGCATCCCTCGTTCTCCGCACCCACTCACAGCCTCAGTTTCCACGCCCATAAAACCAGCATGGAGTCAGGACCCCTGCCCACATCCCAAACGACCCCGTCCCCGGGACCGGGCCAGACCTTGACCCCCAGCCACCTCCTTCCCTCTTGTCAATGGCGTCTCCCTGCGGGCCCCGGTTCCCGGACCGCCAGCTCGCCCGGTGCCCACCTCGGCCTCATCCCACACGGTCGCCATCTTCTCCTGCCGAGTCACTGGACTCTCAAGCTTCGGCAGCAGATTCATTTCCTGGAGGAGCGGGCCGAAGATGGGACCGGGCGGAGCCGCAACGGGAAATTAATACCGTCTTTCTGAAAGCCTTCTCTTGACCAGTGGAGAACCTCTCCCCACAAATCCCGACTCTTGACCGGACCAGCTCCGGCCGTACTGCGGAGCGGCGAATCTGCCTCTCCGATTCCAAAGACCAACTCCTGGCCACAGGCCCCGCCCCCGCGGCCCGTGAAACGTTCCCGCCCGCGTCCTATTTTTTGCCGGGCGCGAGAGGTGGGGCCGCTATTGGCCGACACGCGCATCGGGGGCGGGGCCTAAGTGTAAAACCGGAAAGGGAGGGAGAAGGGTGGGATCCGCGAGGGCCTTTGGGAAATGTAGTCTTTAATCTGGCCCGTGACGATACTCGGGGAGGGGCGCATTCAAACTCAGACCGTGACCCCGCTAGGAATAAGGGGATTTACACAATGACACTGCCTCCCAATTAATAAACGACATAGGCCAGCCGTGTGCAAAGGGCCAAAAAGGCATGCCACCTCAGTCCGCATTTTTACAATTATTTAAGTACAAGCTGGCCACCCGGAGTTACGGGAGGGAATCATTAACCAGCTTTAAAGAGAAATCGCTGCTGCTCCTAACGTCAGAGCAGGCTTCACGGAATTGTCCACGTGGGAAGAACTCAATTGACCATCAGCCTCTACGATTAAAAACATTATGACTCGGGCCGGGCGTGGTGGCTCACGCCTGTAATCCCAGCACTTTGGGAGGCCGAGGCTGGAGGATCACGAGGTCAGGAGATCGAGACCATCCTGGCTAACACAGTGAAACCCCGTCTCTACTAAAAATACAAAAAATTAGCCGGGCGTGGTGGCGGACGTCCGTAGTCCCAGCTACTCGGGAGGCTGAGGCAGGAGAATGGTGTGAACCCAGGAGGCGGAGCTTGCAGTGAGCTGAGATCGCGCCGCTGCACTCCAGCCTGGGCGACAGAGCGAGACTCCGTCTCAAAAAAAATTATGGCTCGTGTCTGCAATTGTTTGTTTTCTCTGCTCATGTTTAGTAATCTCAGTGAGCAGAGCGGGTCTCCGGATCATGGGAGACTCATTCGTTGTACCCTTGTCGGCTATTTTAAATGATCTCTCCTTATCCTTTGAGGCGAGCCCTGGAGCCCCTTTAAAGGGAACTTCATGTAAGCAACATAGCTTATATTTCAAGTCAAACCATCACAAACACCCTGTTAACCTGATGAAAATCTGTGCAATCGTTGCCTTTTTTTTGTTTGCTTGTTTCTTTTTTGTTTTTTGAGACGGAGTCTCGCCCTGTCGCCCAGGCTAGAATGTAGTGGCGCGATCTCTCCTTACCGCAACCTCCGCCTCCCGGGTTCAATGGATTCTCCTGCCTCAGCCTCTCAAGTAGCTGGGATTACAGGCGCCCACCACGACGCCCGGCTAATTTTTGTATTTTTAGTAGAGACAGGGTTTCACCATGTTGACCAGGCTGGTCTCAAACTCCTAGGCGTAAGTGATCTTCCTGCTTCAGCCTCCCAAAGTGTTGGTATTACAGGCATGAGCCACTACACCTAGCCTTTGCAGTGGTTTTTTTTGGAACACGGTTGAAAGCAGAATTTTTTTCTTTAAATAACAACATGTACAGCTGCTCACTCAGGCTGACAAAGCGTCTCCTCAAGTAACAGTGCTTTATTCCATTCTCCCAACAAGCCTGCCTTGTGGACAGATTGAATTACCATTCTCAACTTTAAATAAGCATAGGGAGGCTCAGAGAGGTTAGGTGCCTTGCTGGAGGTCATTCAGTGAGTTACTGGCAGCACTAGGACTGCTGACCCCAAATTCTCACTTTCAGTTGCCCGACAGGAACCAAGAAGCCCGGAGGGGAAAGAGACTGTCCCATCTGTGCTGGTCTCACTATGCCTGGGTCAGTTGGGTCCCATTCTGGGGCCTACTTTTGGAGATCCTGACAAATACGAATACGTTTAGAAAGCCTCCAGCCTGGACCTAGGAGGGATGTAGACATTCTCCCCTTAACCAACTTTTAGGTAGGCTCTTCCGAGCCATCTTGTTTTGACTAGGCCTTGTGGGCTGTTTCTTTATCCCTGTCGTCAACCTGTCTAACCCTGTTTTCACAAAAATCCTGCTAGTCAGTTTAACGGAATCCCCCCACCCCTGATACCTCATCCCTCTTGATATGTGATCCAGGTCCTCATTTATCCTTCACCTTTGAAGTATAAGTCCTTGGCCTGCTTTTATTTTATTTTATTTTATTTTTTGAGACGGAGTCTTGCTCTGTCGCCCAGGCTGGAGTGCAGTGGTGCGATCTTGGCTCACTGCAGCCTCCACCTCCTGTGTTCAAGCGATTCTCCTGCCTCAACCTCCTGAGTAGCTGGGATTACAGACACCCACCACCACGCCCAGCTAATTTTTGTAGTTTAGTAGAACCGGGGTTTCACCATGTTGGCCAGGATGGTCTCGATCGCCTCATGATCCTCTCGCCTCCACCTCCTAAAGTGCTGGCATTACAGGCGTGAGCCACCGTGCCTGGCCGTCCTTGGCCTGCTTTAACAAGAATCCTGTTAGGCCATTTTAGCAAGAATCCCCCTACTGGCCGGGCGCGGTGGCTCACACCTGTAATCCCAGCACTTTGGGAGGCCGAGGCGGGTGGATCACAAGGTCAGGAGATTGAGACCATCCTGGCTAACACGGTGAAACCCCGTCTCTACTAAAAAATACAAAAAATTAGCTGAGCATGGTGGTGGGCGCCTGTAGTCCCAGCTAATTGGGAGGCTGAGGCAGGAGAATAGCGTGAACTCGGGAGGCGGAGCTTGCAGTGAGCTGAGATCGTGCCACTGCACTCCAGCCTGGGCGACAGAGCGAGACTCCATCTCAAAA
>NW_026652286.1:627172-834408 GCF_009828535.3 Hylobates moloch | reverse complement strand
AAAAAAAAAAAAAAAAAAAAAAAAAAGAATCCCCCTACTGTTAATACTTCCTCTTAGTAATTTTCAATCCACTGACCCCTTCATTTTGCTTTGGTTATAAATTCCCAGCTGTGTTTCCTGTATTCAGAATTGAGCTCAGTTCTATACTGCAATCTTTTTCCTAATCCCCAAAGCCGGTGCCGGACCACAGCCTGGTGGAATGTTAAAGAGAAGGATTGACCCACCTGGATTTTAGGACCATTCTAGGCTGAACGTCTCATTCTTTTTTTTTTTTTTTTTTTTTTTTGAGACAGAGTCTTGCTCTGTCACCCAGACTGGAGTGCAGTGGCACAATCGCAGCTCACTGCAACCTCCACCTCCTGGGTTCAAGTGATTCTTCTGTCTCAGCCTCCCAAATAGCTGGGACTAAAGGCACCCACAACCATACCTGGCTAATTTTTGTATTTTTAGTAGAGACGGTGTTTCACCATGTTGGTCAGGCTGGTCTCAAACTCCTGACTTCAGGTGATCAGCCTGTCTTGGCCTCCCAAAGCGCTGGGATTAGAGGCGTGAGCGACCCGCCCGGCCCTGAACATCCCCTTCTTTAATCCTGGCTAGAATGACAGGGATCGATTATCTTGTGAGCCCAGGAGTAGGAATGTCTTGGGGAGATGGGAGAAAAAGGAGAATAGTTTATGAAGGTTCACTCTGCTCAAAAAGTTCAAGGAAGTACCAGGAGGTCAGTCCCAGCAAGGAGCTGGTAAGCTGGAGCAGAGCAGGTCCTCAGGGAGAAAGAGGTTGGCTGAATTAGGGGCCTCTGGTCCATCTGGGCCTCTAGAGAGAAGAGGTCTAGGCCAGGCCTAGAACAGATGTTTCTGTCTTGGCATCAAGCTGAGGTGAGAGCCACCAGGCCAAAACCCTGAAGTCATTCTTTGTTTTTGTTTGTTTGTTTTGAGACAGTCTCAATCTGTCACCCAGGCTGGAGTGCAGTGGTGTGATCACAGCTCGCTGCAGCCTCCACTTCCCAGGCTCAGGTGATTCTCCCATCTCAGCCTCCCGAGTAGCTGGGACTACAGATGCACACCACCACACCCAGCTAATTTTTGTGGTTTTTTTTTTTTTTTCCTGAGACAGAGTTTCGCTCTTGTTGCCCAGGCTGGAGTACAGTGGCGCCATCTGGGCTCACTGCAACCTCCACTTCCTGGGTTCAAGCAATTCTCCTGCCTCAGCCTCCCGAGTAGCTGGGATTACAGGCATGCACCACCATGCCTGGCTAATTTTGTATTTTTAGTAGAGATGGGGTTTCTCCATGTTGGTCAGGCTGGTCTTGAACTCCTAACCTCAGGTGATCCACCCGTCTTGGCCTCCCAAAGTGCTGGGATTACAGGTGTGAGCCACTGCGCCTGGCCATTTTTGTGTTTTTTGTAGAGATGGGGTTTCACCATGTTGCCCAGGCTGGTCTCAAAATCCTGGGCTCAAGTGATCCAATAACCTCCACCTCCCAAAGTCCTGGTATTACAGGCATCAGCCACTGCACCTGGAGTCATTCTTGACTTCTCTCTTCCCTCACTGATGCAGGACAAACAAGCCCCAAAATTGGGGCTTAGCCAAGGAGGGTTCTTGGCTTCACCAACGAAGGAATTCAAGGGTGAGCTGGTGGGGTTAGGCAGCAACTTTCGTTGAAGAGGTAGGGTACAGCAGCAGCAGAGGGTGGTACCTAGAGTAGCAGCTCAGAGGCAGTGTTGCACTCATATTTACACTTAGTTTTAACTGTATGCAAATTAAGGGACATATAATGCAGACATTTCTAGAAAAAGGGTGGTAACTTCAGGTCATTGAATTGTTGCCATGGAAAGGGGTGGTAACTTTCAGGTGTTGCCATGGCAACGGCAAACTGACATGGCACATTGGTGGGCGTATCTTCTGGAGAGCTGCCTCTGCCCCATCCCTGTTTTAGCTAGTCTTCAATTTGGTCCAATGTCTGAGCCCTGCCTCTGGAGTCAAGTCCCACCTCCTACCTCAACAGCAAATCCAATCCACCTGGAAATCCCATTGAGTCTACCTTAAACAAATATCCAGAATTCAGAAATAGTAAGATCTGAATCAGCACAATCAAGTGGAGGGTGTGGAGCCTGATGGGGCTTTTGGGGGTAAACAAGACTGTCCATGTGCTGAAATGCATAGTTAAGGCTGAGATGGAAATTCATTGGTTTCTCTCCTTTTGTATCTATCTGAAAATTTCCAAAACGAAAGATATAACTCCTCCTAACCCCCTTGAATAGGACCACTTCTCCCTCCCTCCATTGCCTATCACCCTGGTTCAAGCCACCATCATCTCAGACCTAGCTTATTATTATTATTATTATTATTATTATTATTATTATTATTATTATTTGGCGTTGCTGTTGCATTTGAGAGGGAGTCTCACTCTGTTGCCCAGGCTGGAGTGCAGTGGTACTATCTTGGCTCACTGCAACCTCTGCCTCTGAGGTTCAAGTGATTCTCTTCCCTCAGCCTCCCGAGTAGCTGAGATTACAGGTGCACGCCACCACGCCTGGCTAATTTTTATATTTTTAGTAGAGATGGGGTTTCACCATGTTGGCCAGGCTGGTCTCGAACTCCTGACCTCAAGCGGTCTGCCCGCCTCAGCCTCCCAAAGTGCTGGGATTATAGGCATGAGCCACCGCTACCCCTAGATTATAATGGGGACCTTTCCACTGGTCTCCTGGATTCTACCCTAACCCTCCTGTGATGGTTAATTTTGACTGGGCCATGAGATGCCCAGGTGTTTGGTTCGACATTATCCTGGGTCTTTTTGTCAGGCTGTTTTTAGACAAGATTGACATTTAAATCAGGAGACTGAGGAAAGCAGGTTGCCCTCTAATGTGGGCGAGCCTCATCCTGTCAGTTGCAGGCGTTGAACAGAAAGGCTGACTCTGAGGGAGTTTCTTCCTGCCGGATTCCCTTCTGACAGGCACAAAGGTCTTTTCTGCCTTTGGAGTTGAACTGAAACATTATTCTTCACGGGGCTTGAGCCTGACAGCCTTCAGAGGAGAACTACCCCATCGGCTCTGCTGGTTCTCAGACCTTCTGAATCAGGCTGGAACAAAACCATCAAGTCTCCTCGGTCTCCAGAACTCACCCTGCAGATCTAGGGACTTGCCAGACTCCATAATCACATGAGCCAAGTCCTTATACTACATCTCTTTATATAGCAGGTTGGTGCAGAAGTAATTGCAGTTTTTGCCATTAAAAGTACAAGCAGCCAGGCGCGGTGGCTTACACCTGTAATCCCAGCACTTTCGGAGGCCGAGGCGGGTGGATCGCCTGAGGTCAGGAGTTCGAGACCAGGCTGACCAACATGGAGTAACCCCGTCTCTACTAAAAAATACCAAAAAAATTAGCCGGGCGTTGGTGGTGGGCGCCTGTAATCCCAGATACTCAGGACACTGAGGCAGGAGAATCGCTTGAACCTGGGAGGCGGAGGTTGCAATGAGCTGAGATCACGCTATTGCACTCCAGCCTGGGCGACTAGACCAAGACTCCATCTCAAAACAAACAAACAAAAAAACACAAAAAACAAAAGTACAAGCAAAGAGATCCTATTGGTTCTGTTTGTCTGGACAATGCTTCCTAAAATCTATTATTTTGAAAAACCCTTTATTTTGAAAATGTTGAACATACAACAAAGTTTAAAGAATAGACAATGAACACCTGTGTACCTTTCATCTAGATTTGCCAATTGATAACATTTTGCCACATTTGACTTTGCTCTCTCTCCCTCTGTGTGTGTACACACACACATTTATTCCCAAACCATTTCAAAGTAAGCTACAGGCTGGGTGAGGTAGCTCATGGCTGTAATCCCAGCAGTCTGGGAGGCCAAGGCAGGAGAATCTCTTGAGCCCAGGGGTTTGAGACCAGCCTGGGCAACGTACGGAGAGCCCATCTCTAAAAATAATAAAAAAAAAATTAGCCAGGTGCGGTGGCACATGCCTGTAGTCCCAGCTACTCAGGAGGTGGAAGCAGGAAGAACACCTGAGCCCAGGAGGTCAAGGCTGCAGTGAGGTATGATCCTGCCACCACACTCTGGCATGGATGACAGAGAATGCCATTTCTGTCCAGGCACGGTGGCTCATGCCTGTAATCTCAGTACTTTGGGAGGCCAAGGTGAACAGATCACTTGAGGTCAGGAATTCAAGACCAGCCTGGCCAACATGGTGAAACCTCGTCTCTACTAAAAATACAAAAATCAGTGGCGCATGCCTATAGTCCCAGTTACTTGGGAGGCTGAGGCAAGATAATCACTTGAACCTGGGAGGCAGAGGATGCAGTGAGCTGAGATCAGGCCACTGTACTCCAGCCTGGGCAACACAGCAAGACTCCATCTCAAAAAAAAAATCAAAATAACTTCCAGACTTCATGACACTTCACCTGTAAATATTTCAGCCCATGTCTCCTAAAAACAGACATTTTCATACATAGCTACGATACGTTGGTAGTATAATACATTGTTGGCTGGGGGTGGTGGCTCACACCTGTAGTCCCAGAATTTTGGGAGGCCAAAGCAGGCGGATCACTTGAGGTTGGTTTTCGAGACCAGTCTGGCCAACATGGAGAAACCCTGTCTCTACTAAAAATACAAAAATTAGACGGGCATGGTGGTGCATGCCTGGGATCCCAGCTACTCAGGAGGCTGAGGCAGGAGAATCACTTGAGCCTGGGAGGTGGAGGTAGCAGTGAGCCAAGATCGCGCCACTGCACTCCAGCCTAGGTGACAGAGGGAGACTCTGTCTCAAAAAAAAAAAAAAAAAAATATATATATATATATATATAGTCATACCCAGGGAATTTAATATTGATGCAATAATATCCAATATATAGTCTATATAAAAATGTCTTAAATTATTCCCTAAACATCCCTTAAAGCCTTTAAAAAAAAATCCAGTATCATTGGCCAGGCGCGGTGGCTCACGCCTGTAATCCCAGCACTTTGGGAGGCCGAGGCGGGTGGATCACCTGAGGTCAGGAGTTCATAGACCAGCCTGGCCAACATAGTGAAACCCTGTCTCTACTAAAAATACAAAAAATTAGCTGGGCGCTGTGGTGGGCGCCTGTAATCCCAGCTACTTGGGAGGCTGAGGCAGGAGAATTGCTTGAACCTGGAAGGTGGAGGTTGCAGTGAGCTGGTATCACGCCACCGCACTCCAGTTGTCACATCTCTTTAATCTCTTTTATCCTAGAACAGTCTCCCAGTCATTTTGGTCTTTCATGGCCTTGGCATTTTTGAAACATTCAGGCCAGCTGTCTTGTATCGATTCTGTTCTCCACACAGCAACCAGACGGATTCCTGTAAAACCCAGTCAGATCACGTCACTCTGCTGAAATCCTCAGCAGGTGCCCGACTCGCCAGAGCAGGAGCCAAAGTCCTTCCCAAGGCCTGCGTGTGTTCACACCACACTCTCCTCCTTCGCTCCCGCTCACCTCCAGGCCTCCCCTGCTGCTCCTGAGCACATTAGACAAGCTCCTGTCTTAGGATTCTGTTCTCCGGGAAAACGCTCTTTCCAGGAAATCTGCTTAGTTCAGTCTCTCACCTCCTTTAAGGTTTCACTCACATGCCACCTTCTCAATGAGGCCCAGCTTTTTTTTTTTTTTTTTTCCACAGCGTCTCACTCTGGCCCAGGCTGGAGTGCAGTGGTGCCATCTCAGCTCATTGCAGCCTCTGCCTAGGCTCAAGTGATACTCCCATCTCAGCCTCCCGAGTAGTTGGGATTACAGATGTGCACCACCACACGTGGCTAATTTTTGTATTTTTAGTAGAGACGGGGTGTCGCCGTGTTGCCCAGGCTGGTCTCGAACTCCTGACCCCAAGTGATTTGCCTGCCTCTGCCACCCAAACTACTGGAGTTACAGGCGTGAGCCACCACACTCAGCCAATTAGTGCCTTTATAGGAAGAGGAAGACAGAGGGAGGGAAAGAGACTGGGGGTGGAGGGGGGCAGATCACCTGAGGTCAGGTGTTCGATTTGGCCAACCTGGCCAAATCCTGTCTCTACTAAAAATGCAAAAATTAGCCAGGTGTGGTGACACGTGCCTGTAATCCCAGCATTTTGGGAGGCTGAGGCAGGCGGATCGCTTGAGTCCAGGACTTCATGACCAGCCTGACCAACCTGATGAAACCCTATCTCTACTAAAAATACAAAAATTAGGTGGGCGTAGTGGCACATACCTGTAATCCTGGCTACTTGGGAGGCTGAGGCAGTGAGCCAAGATCACGCCACTGCACTCCAGCCTGGGCAACAGAGCGAGACTCTGTCTCAAAAATAAATAAATACATAAAATAAGAGAGAGAGAGAGAGAGAGAGAGAGCTCGATCTTGCTGTCACCACAGGAGCATAGGGGGAAAGTCTTGTAAGAACACAGAGAGAAGGGCAAGTCAGGAGGAGAGGCTTCTTGAACTTTCTGGCACCTCGATCTTGGATGTCCTGTCTCTAGAACTGTAAGTTTTAGTTGTTTAAGCTTCCCGTCCTAAGGTGCCTTGTTATGGCAGCCTGAGCTGAGACAATCACTGTTACTCATTATCAGTGGCTGCTGGGAGCCCATCCAAGCTGGCTCCTGTGTCCTTTGAGTTTTCCTCATTATTCTTTCAACTTCCCTTGCTTTCTGGCACAAAATAGCTCTGGCTCATCTTGTACTCTCCATGACCCAGCCCTGGAATCAGGCCCTTAACCAAAGAGCCTTGGTTCCTTTTAGTGAAACGTGGTGTTTCAAAGCCAAGCCCTGGCTGCTGGGTGAGTTCATTGCTGTTGGCATATCGCTGCGCTCAGGCTGGTGGACACACACATTTATAACTATATTTATTTCTAGATCTACCCGTATATTTTGAAGTCCATGAGTTCACACTGATTCTTACAATTCTAATTCAACGCCACAGGGTCCACTCTGGTTCTCTCCCTTTCCATATTTGTAATTCTCTCCATCAATAGTGACAAAGCGGCCGGGCACGGTGGCTCACACCTGTAATCTCAGCACTTTGGGAGGCTGAGGCAGGCGGATCATGGGGTCAGGAGATCAAGACCATCCTGGCTAACACAGTGAAACCCTGTCTCTACTAAAAATGCAAAAAATTAGCCGGCATGGTGGCACATGCCTGTAGTCCCAGCTACTCAGGAGGCTGAGGCAATAGAATTGCTTCAACCCAGGAGGCAGAGGTTGCAGTGAGCCAAGATGGAGGCATTGCACTCCAGCCTGGGTGACAAAGCAAGACTCCATCTAAAAAAAAAAAAAAGTGAGAAGGCTGCCTTCCACTGTCCTTAATCCACCTACTTTTTTTTTTTGAGATGGAGTCTCACTCTTGTTGCCCAGGCTGGAGTGCAGTGGTGTGATCTCAGCAGCTCACTGCAACCTCCACCTCCCGGGCTCAAGGGATTCTCCTGCCTCAGCCTCCCAAGTAGCTGGGATTACAAGTGTGCGCCACCATGCCCAGCTAATTTTTTTTTTTTTTTTTTTTTGAGACAAAGTCTTGCTCTGTCACCCAGGCTGGAGTGCAGTGGCAGGATCTCGGCTCACTGCAAGCTCCGCTTCCTGGGTTCACGCCATTCTCCTGCCTCAGGCTCCCGAGTAGCTGGGACTACAGGCGCCTGCCACCACGCCAAGCTAATTTTTTTTGATATTTTTAGTAGAGATGGGGTTTCACCATGTTGGCCAGGCTGCTCTCAAACTCCTGACCTCAAGTGATCCACTTGCCTCGGCCTCCCAGAGTGCTGGGATTATAGACTGTGAGCCACCGCACCTGACCTACTTACTTGTTTGATCAACCCCTTCTGTGTACCCAGTGTTCCACTGCCACTCCCTTCCACACACAGAACCCTCTTCACTCAATCCTTGACCTAATGCCCCCTGCCAGGATGCCCCAAATCACATGCATGGCCTATTCGCTCTACTCAAGCTCTGATGCCTCACACAAGCCTTCACCAATTTGGATGCCTCCTTACCCTGGTGAGGTCCCAATGGCCCACGCCAGGCTGCCCCTCCTTGGGCTTGGTCTCTGACACTTCAAAACAACCCAACCCCACGTGTGGATTCCGTCTTCTCTCCACACAGGTTCTGACCTCTCACCCCAGGCCTTCCCCTGTGTGGACACTCTTCAGCCTGCTTAGATTCCAATGCCTCACACCAGGGCACCCCTCCATACAGATACTTGTCTTGCTCTGTCCCACTTAATGGTTTTAGGACTGGTTTAGGGAAGGGGATGAACATGAGGAAGAGGGACCAGGCTCTACTCTTTTTTTCTTTTTTGAGATGGCGTCTCGCTCTGTTGCCCAGGCTGGAGTGCAATGGCACAAGCTCAGCTCACCACAACTGCCACCTCCCGGGATCAAGTGATTCTCCTGCTTCAGCCTCCCGAGGAGCTGGGATTACAGGCACCCACCACCGCGCCCAGCTAATGTTTGTATTTTTAGTAGAGATGGGGTTTCACCATGTTGGTCAGGCTGGTCTCAAACTCCTGACCTCAGGTGATCCAACCTCCCCTCTGCCTCCCAGAGTGCTGGGATTACAGGTGTGAGCCACTGCGCCAGGCCTCTACTCTTATTTTTTTTTGAGACAGAGTATTGCTCTGTCCTCCAGGCTGAAGTGCAGTAGTATGATCTTGGCTCACTGCAACCTCTGCCTCCCAGGTTCAAGAGATTCTCCTGCTTCATCCTCCCGAGTAGCTGGGACTACAGGTGTGTGCCACCATGCTGACTAATTTTTCTATTTTTTTTTTTTTTCTAGAGACAGGGTTTTGCCATGTTGTACAGGCTGGTCTTGAACTCCTGGGCTCAAGTGACTCTCCCACCTCGGCCTCCCAAAGTGCTGGAATTACAAGCAGGAGCCACTGCACACGACCAGGCTCTACTTTTTATTGTTACAAAGAACTTATCACTTTATATGAGCCTGCTAGGACTGTCATATTAGGCAGGTGAGGCCTTTGGGAGGCAATTAGGTCATGAGGGTGGAGCCCTTATAAATGGGATTAGTGCCCTTATTAAGGGACTGTGCCCGGCATGGTGGTTCTCATCTGTAATCCCAGCACTTTGGGAGGCCAAAACAGGTGGATCTTTTGAGGTCAGTAGTTAGAGACCAGCCTGGCCAACTTGACAAAACCCCGTCTCTACTAAAAATACAAAAATTAGCCAGGCATGTTGATGCGCGTCTGTAATCCCAGCTACTCGGGAGGCTGAGGCAGGAGAACTGCTTGAACCCGGGAGGCAGAGGTTGCAGTGAGCTGAGATCTCACCACTGCACTCCAGCCTGGGTGACAGAGTGAGACCCTGTCTCAAAAGAAAAAAAAAAAAAAAAAAAAAGGAATGCAGAGAACTTCCTTGTCCCTTCCACCATGCTAGAACACAGCAAGAAGACTCCATCTGTGAACAAGAATGTGTGCCCTCACCAGACATCCAATCTGCAGGTGCCTTGATCTTGGACTTCCCAGCCTCCAGAACTGTGAGATATCAATTCCTGTTGTTTGCAAGCCACCCAGTCTGTTTCGTTACAACAGCCCAAACGGACTAAGGCTTCAACACGGGAATCTGGGGGGACACGATTCGTCTATAGCAGCTTCCCACCAGGCTTTCCAAACTGTGTGTTTCCTGTTTATCATATACCCTCCCACACCCTGCATGTCAGCTTCTCAGTGCAGGGATCGCGTCTCTGTGGCATCCCAAGTTCCTGGAGGGGCTGCTGGAGGCCCTTGTACATATGTGCAGAGGAAACGCTTGTGTCTGAGGAAGCTCCCGTGGGGCGCCTCACTCCCACTCTCCCCACTCCTCAGACCTTGGGCCTGGAAAGTCGGAATCCCTGGGACCAGGTACAAACAGTTTATTTTTCTATAAAGAGCAAAGTACAAAGAGGCAGGGAGGGGAGCTGGGCCCAGGGGAGCAGCTGTGGGCAGGCCCCAAGGCCCTGGCTGTGGTGAGGACGCCGTGGCAACTGCCCCAGGAGTAAATGGGCCTCCGGTGTGCAGTGGAGAAAGAGCGGGAGCGGTGAGGAGGAAGCCCACGCCTGCTGCCAGGAGTCACACAAAGCCAGGCTTCATGGATGAGCGGCGGCAGTTGGGACAGCTCCGGGTCCCGTTGTTCTGCAGGCACCTGGGGAGGCAAAGGGCCCTGTCCACTCCCCTGAGGCCTGTCCTTCTCTCCGGGCCCTGGGCCCTCTCTCTCTTCCTTGCCTGCCCTCTGCAGGGGCTGGGATGCATCCTGGTGGATGTTCAGCAGCAGTGGAAGGGAAGGGAACGGTCCCCCCAGGCCCCCACTGCACCCGGCTTGCCCCTCTCCTCCTCTGCCCCAGGGACCTTCAGGGCAAGAGCATGGACTGGGAGTTGGGAGGATGGGATGGAGCCAGGCCCAGGGCAGGTCTGGCCCTGGATGTCTGACCTAATGAGCTTTGAGGGGCCTCTCTGACTTCTCTTTGGGAATTATGATAAGGATGGCCACAGATCTCAGCTCACTGCAGCCTCTGCCTCCCGGGTTCAAGTGATTCTCCTGCCCCAGTCTCCCGAGTAGCTGGGATCACAGGCTCCCACCACCATGCCTGGGTAATTTTTGTATTTTTAGTAGAGACGGGGTTTCACCATGTTGGCCAAGGTGATCTTGAACTCCGGGGCTCAAATGATCAGCCCGCCTCGGCCTCCCAAAGTGCTTGCGAGACAGACGTGAGCCACCACGCCTGGCCAAGGTTAAGTGTTTGCTATTAGTATTATTGCTGTGATTAGGCCAGCTGGGCCCTAGAGTGCCCTGAAGAGACCCTGCCCACCCCTGTCCACCCCCCTAGGAGCCCCCACCTGAAGTGGAAGATGTGGGAGCAGGGCAGGGCCTGCAGCCGGCTGTTCTTCTCGCCTATGGACTCGCCGCACAGGCCGCAATAGAGCTCCGTCT
The DNA here is from genome assembly GCF_009828535.3 of Hylobates moloch. Taxonomy (NCBI): domain Eukaryota; kingdom Metazoa; phylum Chordata; class Mammalia; order Primates; family Hylobatidae; genus Hylobates; species Hylobates moloch. The sequence continues at coordinate 823,514 of NW_026652286.1, read as the reverse complement.
CCTCCACGCACTCGTGGAACCTCACAACGTGCGCCCGCAGTTCCCGCTGCAGCCCTTTGCTGCGGTAAATGCTCTCGCTCAGACAGTGCAGCTTGAGCTGGCTCAGCTGGGGCCCGCAGGAGTGGAGGGCGGCAGTGGGGGATGAGAGCAAAGTCAGTGCAGGTAGGCTCCGGTCTCAGCCACTTCCCTGTCTTGCTGATGGACCTCGGAAAAATGTCCTGCCCTCTCTGGGACCTTGCTTCCTTTCATGCAGAATGAGGGGGTGGGTGAGATCAGAGGTCTTCACCCCCCAGAACTGCCTGGAGACCCCATGTTTTTGAAAGATTTTATGACCAAACCTGGTGCACAGACTCCATAATAATTTGCGGCAGGGCGCCGTGGCTCATGCCTGTAATCCCAGCACTTTGCGAGGCCAAGGCAGGTGGATCACCTGAGGCCAGGAGTTCGAGACAAGCCTGGCCAACACGATGAATCCCCATCTCTACTAAAAATACAAAAATTAGCCCAGTGTGGTGGCGGGTGCCTATCATCCCAGCTACTCAGGAGGCTGAGGCAGGAGAATCGCTTGTACCTGGGAGGCAGAGGTTGCAGTAAGCTGGGATCACGCTATTGCACTCCAGCCCGGGAGACAAGAGCGAAACTCAATCTCAATTTTTTTTTTTTTTTTAGAGCGTGGGTCTCATTATGTAGCCCAGGCTGCTCTCAAACTTCTGGGCTCAAGTGATCCTCCTACCTCGGCCTCCCAAAATGCTAGGATTATAGATGTGAGCCACCGTGTCCAGCCCACTGTTAGGAGTTTTAATCAACATCAGGAAGCTTCTGAGGAATTCTGCTATCCTCCAAGCTATGAAACTTCTGCCCTGCCCTCAGAAGTGCTCTGTGTTTGGCAGAGACAGAGCCAGGGTATGGGGTTGGCTGCAGGCAGCTCCCAGGATCAGGAAGGGCTCATGACGTGAGCAGGCTCAGGAAGGCCCTTCCCCAGACCCAGGTTCCCCACTTGGGCCCTTGACCACAGATCCAGGACACAGAATCAAGTCTGACCTTGTTCCCCACCTCCTCGGCCAGATCCTGGGCTCTCTCGATGGCGTCCAGGGCCTGGAAAGTGAGCATAGGCTAGGGCTGCGGGCAGAGCTGTCTGACAGGCCTTGCTCGCAGGGAAGCACGGGGTAGGGGGGCAGGCCTAGGGAGGGTGACATGGCAGCTGCCCTGTGTGTGAAGGCAGCAGGAAGAGACTAGGGCACAGTCATAGGGGCTGTGTGGGCAAGTGACCTCCTGCCTCAGTTTACCCAGCAGCCTGGGTTCCAACCCCAGCTCCAGCCCTTTACTAGCTGTGGGTCCTGGGGCAAGTGATGGGCCTTCTCTGAGCCTGGAAAATGACCAGGAATGTCCTGGCCTCATAGGATCAGGGTGAGGCTGACGTCAGACAAAGTGGCTGAAAGAGCCAGCCAACCTACTGGCCCCAAGTGGGGAGCGCTGGGAGGGCTGGAGGCTGTGGGAAAGGCCCGACCTCACCTTGTCCAGTGCCTTCCTGGCCACCCAGCACTTGGCCACACCCAGCAGCGCCTGCACCTGCCCCAGGCGGTTTCCAATCTCGGTCATGATGCTCATGGCGGAGTCGTACCTGGGGAAGGCTGTCTGCAGAGCCAGGTGGGGGATGGAATCAGGCTGTATCAGGCCTGTGCCCCTGCCCCCCGCCCCCAGCCCCTGCATCCCGGTGACCTCACCTCCAGGTCCCCACGGCTCCGGTGGATGTCAGCGAAGCAGAGCAGGCAGAGCGCCTGCAGTGGCCGGTCCCCGTGCTGCAGTGCGATCTTCATAGACTCCTGCGAGGGCGGCCAGTGGTTCAGGCCTACTCCTCTGCCACCACCACTGGAGTGCCCTCCCCTCAACGGGCCCCTCTGAAGGGACAGCCCAGGGAAGCAACATCCTCAGAGCCTAGCGAATCTATCATGGTGCTGAGGCCTCACACACTGAACCACTGAAGTCACAGCACCCAGCAAGGTGGGTGGAAAGTGAGGCTCAAAGAGAAGTGACTTGATTGGGGTCAGCCAGTAAGTGACAAAGCTGGGATGTGAACCCAGGTCAGTGGGACTCCAGAAACTGGCCCTCTTCCACCTCTACCCTTCAAAGTGCCCCATATAGGGTGTTGGGGCAGAAGGAAGCCCCCTCCCCTGCAGATGGATTGGAAGGGAGTGGGTTTGGGATGAAGCTGGGGGATAAATGTTTCCTTCAGGGGCTCAGCTGTAGAGAGCTCATCTCATTTAAAAAGTAAAAACTGGGCCAGGCACAGTGGCTCATGCCTGGAATCCCAGCACTTTGGGAGGCCGAAACACGAGGATCGCTTGAGCACAGGAGTTGGAGAAGGCCTGGGCGACTTAGTGAGACCCCGTCTCTACAAAAATAAAATTAGCTGTGCATGGTGGTGCACGCCTGCAGAGAGGCTGGGCCAGAGGCGAGCCCTAGGGGGCTGGAAGCCGGGGCTGATTTGGAAGAAGGAAGCCCTGCTGTCCCAGGCCCCAGCCCCTGGCCCACACCACCTCATCCCCGACCTGCCCCCTTCCCCGCTGCCCCACCTCACAACACTCCATGGCACTGCCCAGGTGGCCCAGCAGGCGATAGGCCACGGCCATGTGGTACTGGCTCATGGCCCGGTACTTCAGGCTCCAGCCTTTGCCGTAGTTGTTGACAAGCTCTGCCGCCTTGCAGGGGAAGAAGAGGGCTTTCTCGTAGTCCTGCAGGGGACGTGGAATGGAAGGAGGCAAACTGAGCGGCAGAGGCTGCCCCAAGTCGAGGGCTCCTGGGCCAGGCTTCTCTAACAGCAGGTAGGGGCGGGGGGCTTGAGCGTCTGCTCGTTCATTGTGACATCCAGGACAAGAGTGGCCCAGGTAGAGGGAACAGCCAGTGCAGAGGTGTCGCTCTGTGGACTCAGGGATTCTCATCTGGTTTGTGACGCATCCCAAGAGCCTAGCACAGTTCTTGGCACTTGGTAGATGCACAATAAATATTGAGTGAATGAATGAAAAGACAAGAAAATACAGTTGGCTTCTCTTTTTCTCCCAATGCCAAACGGGCTCCTCAGCTTCAGAGATGCACAGGGACCGGAGATACCAGATCCCTCCACTAGAGCTTGCCTGCTGGCACCCGGAAGCAGGTGTTCCCTGAAGCTCAGTGGCAGACTGGCAGCACAACAGGCTCAAAAGAACATCAGACAGACTCAGTGAGGCGATGCAATCATTGGCTTGTACTTTCTCCTCAAGCTTCCAAACGCTTTTTCTACCTGCCCATGGTCAGCTGATGACCTCGCCTCAACTCCACGAGGAAAAGGAAGAAAATCAGGGAGAAGCTCCTTCCCCTCCTGTCTCCACCAGATCTTCCATCTCCGCACCTCTGCTCCCACGCTCCCTGCCTCCTTTCCTGTCACTGTGGAGGATGGCTCCTGTTCCCATCAAATGCCAGCCCCCGACGAGCAGTCTCTGCACCGTCAGGTTCTCTCTTTCTACAGAATCTTTCCCATCCACGTGCAAACATGTCTGGCATTTCTCATTGCATTTAAAAAATAAAAACCGAGCCAGGCACAGTGGCTCACGCCTGGAATCCCAGCACTTTGGGAGGATCGCTTGAGCACAGGAGTTGGAGAATGGCCTGGGCAACTTAGTGAGACCCCGTCTCTACAAAAATAAAATTAGCTGTGCACGGTGGTGCACGCCTGTAGTCCCAAGCTACTGAAGAGGCTGAGGTGGGAGGGTCACTTGAGCACAGGAGGTCGAGGATGTGGTGAGCTGAGATTGCACCACTGCACTCCAGCCTGGGTGGCACAGGCAGACTCTGTCTCACACACACACACAAAAATACTAGAAAGAAAAGAAAAGAAGGAAAGAAAAAAGAAAACTAACCCACCTTCTCTTGACCTCATTTCCCTTCAGCTAAAGCCCCATTTCACTGTTGTTTTTCAAGGTAAATCTATTTGATCTTTCACTTAATATTTAACAAGCAGCTCCAAGTTAACATGACCAAAAGAGAAGTGTCAATAACCCCCCCAAAAAAACCCTTTTTCTAATATGCCTTATTACATACTTTTAAATTTGAAGCCATATAAATGTTTTACAGGTTAAAAAAATTAAATTTAATTTGAAAAATACCTAAAAATAGAAAATGGAGGTCAGGTGCAATGGCTCATGTCTGTAATCCCAGCACTTGGGGAAGCTGAGTTGGGAGAACAGCTTGAGGCCAGGAGTTCAAGATCAGCCTGGGCAATATTGCAAGACCACGGTCTCTACAAAAAATTTAAAAATTAGCCAGATGTGGAAGAATGTGCCTGTAGTCCCAGCTACTCAGGAAGCTGAGGAGGGAGGATCGCTTGAACACAGGAGTTGTAGGTTACAGTGAACCGTGATTGAGCCACTGCACTCCATCCTGGGTGACACAGCAAGATCCTATCTCAAAAAAACAAACAAACAAACAAACAAAAAACCTAAGGCTGGGTGCAGTGGCTCACGCCTGTAATCCCAGCACTTTGGGAGGCCGAGGCAGGCAGATCACGAAGTCAGGAGATTGAGACTATCCTGGCTAACACGGTGAAACCTCATCTCTACTAAAATACAAAAAAATTAGCCAGGTGTGGTGACAAGTGCCTGTGGTCCCAGCTACTTGGGAGGCTGAGGCAGGAGAATCACTTGAATCTGGGAGACAGAGATTGCAGTGAGCCGAGATCACGCCACTGCACTCCAGCCTGGGCGACAGAGCGAGACTCCATCTCAAAAAAAAAAGAAAAAAAGTAAATAAATGTCCCTAACTGTGTGTCATATTACTACAACCACACACACAAATAATTATTTCGGCCGGGCGCAGTGCCTTACGCCTGTAATCCCAGCACTTTGGGAGGCCGAGGCAGGCAGACCACAAGGTCAGGAGATCGAGACCATCCTGGCTAACACGGTGAAACCCCGTCTCTACTAAAAATACACACACAAAAAAAATTAGCTGGGCGTGGTGGCAGGCGCCTGTAGTCCCAGCTACTCGGGAGGCTGAGGCAGGAGAATGGCGTGAACCCGGGAGGCGGAGCTTGCAGTGGCCGAGATCGCACCACTGCACTCCAGCCTGGGCGACAGAGCGAGACTCCGTCTCAAAAAAGGCCGGAACCCGGGGGGGGGGGCCTTGGGGGGCCGAGAAAGCCCCCCCGCCCCCCCCCCCGGGGGGAAAAAGGGAACCCCCCTCAAAAAAAAAAAAAAAAAAAAAAAGTTATTTCAATGACTTTGGAACAAAAGTACTCAGTTTACCCATAGTGGGATATATTATAAAAACAAGGCTGGGCACAGTGGCTCACACCTGTAATCCCAGCACTTTGGGAGGCCAAGACGGGCGGATCCCTGAGGTCAGGAGTTCAAGATCAGCCTGGCCAACATGGTGAAATCCCATTTCTGCTAAAAATACAAAAATTAGTCAGGTGTGGTGGTATGCGCCTGTAGTCCCAGCCACTTGGGAGGCTGAGGCAGGAGAATTGCTTGAACCCAGGAGGCAGAGGTTGCAGTGAGCCGAGATGGCGCCACTGCACTCCAGCCTGGGTGACAAGAGCAAAACTCCGCCCCTGCCCCCGTCAAAAAATACCCAGGGTCAGAACCTGCAGTCGCTGACCCTATCAGTTCCTTCACAGTTGGCCCTCCTCCTCTCACCTCTCTACCTCTGCACACACCTGAGACACGCCTGGCAGCCATGCTGGCCTCTGTCCTTCCCGGAACATTCCAGGAGACATTCCAGGGTGCTCCTCAGGGTCCAGCTTGGCTTTAGGGGTTCCCCCATTTTTGCCTAGAATGCTCTCTCACCAGATTTTTGCATGGCGCACCCTCTCTTCTTCAAGCCATCAAACGTTACCTCCGCGAGGCCCTCCGACCACCATATCTGAAATTATGACACCCCCACGCCCAGTGCTGCCAGCCCTTTGCCCCGCTTCGCTTTCTCCTAACACTTGACTTCCTGACTGTGTTGATTGTCTTTCTTCCCCAACTAGAATGCAACCCTCGTGAGGACGGGGACTTGGCTGTTTTTCTCACTGCTACACCCTGGGTCAACAGTCTTGGGATACAGTAGATGCTCAATAAATATTTGATGACTGACTCCATACAACCCCACTGTAAGGTGAGTCCTATTCTCCTTCATTTTACAGATCTCTCCCAAGGTTCAGAGGGGACAGGTGACTTGCCCAAGACCACACAGCAAACATGGCAGGGCAGGCCGCTGGCCTGTCCTCACAGAGGAGCCTCCCATTATTCCTCCAGGAAGTCGGACAGATCAAGGTTTGAATCCTGGCTCTGCCCTTGCTGGCTTCCTGGCCAAGTTGTTACCTTCCTGGATAAGCCTTTTCGCTCCCTGATTCTCACTCTCCTCGTCCCTCCCTAGAAGGAGGGCTGAATGAGGTAGTGCCACAGGGTGTGTGCCTCATGAGAGGGAGCCCCAAAGCCCTCCACTGCTGTCCCCCTGGGGTGCAGGCCCACCTTGACCTGGGCATAGAAGCTGCCCAGGCTGCAGCACACGCGGCACTCGAGCATGGCGTCATCGTTGTTGTGGGCATAGCGCAGGGCCTTCTCGAAGCTCTCCAGGGCCTTCTGGAAGACGCTGAGGCCCAGGAAGGCATTGCCCATGCTCAGGCTGACCTGGCCTCCGAGCTGGGCACCTGCCCTGGTACCAGGCAGCCCAAGGCAGGTCTTGCAGTAGGAGATGGTCTTGTGGAACTCGCACAGCTTCTCGTTGCTGCGTGCCAGGTTCAGGTAGCTCTCCAGGAGGAAGTCAGCATCCTCCAGCTCCCGGGCTGTGTCGATCTGGACCACAGCGAACTGCACACCGCGACGGTGGGTAGGTGGGGCTCAGCCTGGACTCTGAGCCTTGGACCCCAGCCTGCACTGCAGGCTCAGACCTGGAAGCCCCACACCCACCCCCCAGCCTCACACCCAAAGCAGCAGATCCCAAAGCTTCAGACCCAGAGCTTCTACCCGCCAGCCTCAGCTACCTTCCCTACACCCCAGCCTCACCTCCCAAGCTCAGGCTCGCAGCCTTCACCTTCTATCCCAAGCCTCAGATCTGGAGTCTCCCCCACCCACCCACCCCCAGCCTCAACCCTGGAGCCCATACCCCTCCAGGCTCAGATACAGAACACCAGACAGGGAGGCTGAAACCTACACTGGCCTTGAGACCCACAAACCCTCGACCCTGAGGCTGGAGAACCTCAGTCTCAGAGACTCGGGCACCACAGTTCAAGACCACAGGCCTGAATCTGATGCCAAGACTCAGTATCTAAGACCCAGGGCCTTAGATATAAATTCAGAGCCTCGGGCCCCGGCTGCCAGCCTGTGGGACACGGGGGAGCCCAAGGAGGCCGAGAGGGGACTGGGGAGCCTGGGAGACATCCGGCCCCAGCCTGACCCTTGAACGCCCCCAGGCCGGGTGCACCCACCTTCAGCATCTCCTTGTAGCGGCCCATCTCCGAGTGGGCCGTGACCAGGCAGCCCAGCACGCGGAAGCGCCCCATGAGGTCCGAGCTCTTCTCCAGCACCTTCGTCCACACCTGCAATGCCTTCTCTGTCTGGTTGGCCTGGTACAGCTGGAGCCCCTTCTCGATCTGCTGCTTGGTCTGGTCCTGCCCCATCCTCCCCAAGCCCTGTGCCCCACGTGGGGTGATCCCTGGTGGCTCCGTGCCTCTAGGCACTCATGGCGCAGGAATCACAGTGCCGGCTGCCCCCCGAAACGTGGGAACAAAAGCAGCATCGGGTGGGAGCCAGAGTGGGGCCTGGATGGACAGCAGGCGCCACCCTGGGAACAAAGCTGGTTCAGCCCGTCTGCAGCTGTCCCTGCCAGTTGGGGCCACGTGGCCTCTGAAGAATGTCAGCAGCAAGGTCACGTGGGCCTCTGCCGCACCCACCCACGAGCTGGGACGTGGCTTCCCCGAGCATACAGGCACCTTGCCACCTGGGCACCCCCTTGGGCGTCCCTTCGGCACCTCCGACACTGACCCTGACCGCCCTGGCAGCACGGGCCCTCCCAGCAGCCTCGCCAAGGGGCCAGCTCCAGCAAGTGGGCAGGCCTTGGGCCAGAGGTGCTCGGGGGAAGGAGAGCGAGGCTGGACCTGCAGGTCCGGGGAAGCCAGGTGAGTGCCCAGCCCTGCTTCTCCCCCATCAAGACACTCCCCCCACCTTCTCCCCCATCAAGACACCCCCCTGGCTCTGTTCCTGAAATTCACTGAGCGCCGTGGGTCACTCATCCAGGCCCAGGCCGACACCATTCACCAACTCTCACCTTAGAAAGTCTGGGAAAGACCTCCAGCTGGTGAGAGGCCTGAGCTCTAGCCTGGCTTCCTTCGAACTCCCAGTGGGACCCTAGCCAAGTGACCTGGCACCGTGGACTGCAGAGACGAATGGTACCTGGCTCACTGGCCTGCTATGAGAACTCAATGACGAGAGAGTTGAGAAGGACTTAGGACAGTGCCCGGCACAGGAAACCCCGTATGTGCTGCACGAGGCCATTTTGCTCTGTGGCAAATGCCCACCCGGGCCAGAACCCAGCCCTTGAAGTTTCAGTGTCTCACTCCAATCCCAACCCCGGGCTGAAAGGGTCCTCGTAATGAGCTTTAACACCAGATACTGTGGAGAAGGGCAAGGTCTTACATAGTATTGGGGCCCCCGCCAGCAGGCCAGCTCGTCCAGTCCCTCTTTCTCCTCTCTCTGCATGCCAGCCTTCTTCCTGCCCCAGGGCAAAAGTTTATCCTTTCTGGCTGGGCAATTCAGTGGTTTTTAGTATATTCACAGAGATGCACATTAATTGCTACTAATTCCAGAACATTTTAATCACCCCAAAAAGGAGACGCACACCCATCAGCAGTTACACCACTCCATTCCCCACCTTGATATGACTGAATCATGTCCCCCTCCCCAACCAAATGCATATGTTTAAGTCCTAACACTCAGTATCTCATAAGGTGACTGTCTTTGGAGACAGGGTCTTTAAAGGGTAATTAAGGTAAAATGAAGTCACGTGGTACCTCATCCAGTAAGACTGGTATCCCCCCAACCCCTTTTTTTTGAGACAGGGTCTCTGTCACCCAGGCTGGAGTGCAGTCGTGCAGTCACAGCTCACTGCAACCTCTACCTCCTAGGCTCAAGCGACCCTCCCACCTCAGTCTCCTGGGTAGCAGAGACCACAGCCGTCTAGTTTTTGTAGAGATGGGTTTCACCATGTTGCCCAGGCTGGTCTTGAACTTCTGGAGGTGGAGGTTTCAGTGAGCCGTGATTGCGCCACTGCACTCCAGACTTAGCAACAGAGCAAGACCTTGTCTCAAAAAATAAACAATAAATTTTTATTTTTAAAAATTATTTTATTTTTGAGACGGAGTTTTGTTCTTGTTGCATAGGCTGGAGTGCAGCGGCACAATCTCAGCTCACTGAGACCTCTACCTCCCGGGTTCAAGCAATTCTCCTGCCTCAGCCTCCCAAGTAGCTGGGATGACAGGTGTACGCCACCATACCTGGCTAATTTTTTGTATTTAGTAGAGACAGGGTTTCACCATGTTGGTCAGGCTGGTCTCGAACTCCTGACCTTAGTTGATCCACCTGCCTCAGAGCCTCCCAAAGTATTGGGGTTATAAGCGTGAGCCACCATGCCCGACCACAATTCCTTTTTTTTTTTTTTTTTTTTGAGGCAGAGTTTCCCTCTGTCGCCCAGGCTGAAGTGTGGTGGTCCCATCTTGGCTCACTGCAACCTTTGCCTCCCAGGTTCAAGCGATTCTCCTGCCTCAGCCTCCTGAGTAGCTGGGATTACAGGTGCCCACCACCACACCTGGCTAATTTTTGTATTTTTAGTAGAGACGGGGTTTCACCATGTTGGTCAGGCTGGTCTGGAACTCCTGACTTTGCGATCTGCCCACCTCTGCCTCCCAAAGTGTTGGGATTACAGGCGGGAGCCCCCGCACCTGGCCCACAATAAATGTTTAAAAAGGACACAGTCACATAGAAGAAGAGCACGTGAAGACACGGGGAGGAGATGGCTATCTACAAGCCCAGGAGCAAGGCCTTACAATGAAACCAACTCTGCCGATTCCTTGATCTTGGACTTCTAGCCTCCAGAACTGTGAGAAAATAAATTTCTGTTATTTAAGCCACCTGGTGTCTATGGATCTGTCTATTGTGGACCCTTCATAGGAATGGAATCATACAATGTGTGGCCATCTGTGACTGGCTTCTTTAACTTGGCATAATGTTTTCAAGATTCAACTATGTTTTCAACCGTTATCAGAACTTCATTACTTATTGTGGTTGGTTAATACTCGTTGTCTGGATGTACATTTTGTTGATTCATCAGTTAATGGGCATTTGGGTTGTTTCATTTTTGGCTACTGTGAATAATGATGCTAAAAAATTCATGTACAAATTGGGCTGGGCACAGTGGCTCAAGCCTGTAATCCCAGCACACTAGGAGGCTAAAGCAGGCAGATCACTTGAGCCCAGGAGTTGGAGACCAGCCTGGGAAACATAGTGAGACCCCGTATCTACAAAAAATACAAAAAAAAAATTAGCTGGGTGTGGTGGTGCACAGCTGTGGTCCCAGCTACTCGGGATGCTGAGGCAGGAGAATCGCTTGAGCCTAGGGGGTCGGACTGCAGGGAGCCGCAATTGTGCCACTACACTCCAGCCTGGGTGACAGAGCGAGACCCTGTTTCAAAAAAATAAAAAATTCATGTACAAGGTTTTATGGGGACATGTTTTCATTTCTCTTAGGTATATGCTTGGAGCAGAAGTGTGAGTAATACGGCAACTGTTAACATTCCGGTACCTGCCTACCTGTCTGCCCCAGGGCCTTTGCACCTCCTAATTCCTTCTCTGTTCACCACACCCACACTCTGCCTCCTAAGTCATAATTAGGATGAATCAGCATATTATCCTCTCATTGAATTACACTGCATTCTGATACAGGACTTATCTCTATAATTTTATTTTGAGACAGGGTCTCACTTTGTCGCCCAGGCTGGAGTGCAGTGGTGCAATCTAGGCTCACTGAGGCCTCGACCTCCTGGGCTCAAGCCACCCTCCCACCTCAACCCCAAAAAGTAGCTGGGATTACAGGCACATGCCACCAGGCCCAGCTAATTTTTATATTTTTAGTAGAGACGGGGTTTTGCCACGTTGGCCAGGCTGGTTTCGAACTCCTGTGCTCAAGTGATCCGCTGGCCTCAGCATCCCAAAGTGCTGGGATTACAGGCGTGAGCCACCACGCCCAGCCTCTCTATAATTTTATATTAGTGAGGTTGTTTGCTGAATGTCTTTATTCTTCACTCGAATGAGGTCATATGGCTGGGCCCTAACCCAGGGAGGACTTTGTCTCCTTCACTACTGACTATATTCCCAGACCAAGGCCCAGCACACTGTGGCCCCTCAATAAATGTCAAATATCGGTGAATGGGGAAGAAGGGGAGGAAAGACGGCTTCACTGGGAAATTCAGAGCAACTACACGGCCTGCTTCCTGAGAGCCCAACGGGTCAGAGGGGGCGCTCTGGGGGTCAGAAGGCAAATGCCCCAGGCTCAGCAGAGGCAGAGTGGGTGCAGGCCCTCGGACAGGTGGCTGGGCAAGGCCACCTGGACTCCCCACAGGAGTGCTCCTAAGCCTGGGAAAGGGAGGGAGAGCTGGCTGGGGTCTTCTCTCATCTCAGGGAGGCCTGGGTTGATGCTGAGCTGCAGATGGGAGGGAAGCTGGGCCCACAGGGAAGGTGTGAAGGGCCGGCAGATTCTCCCCACTGCAAGGCCCAGACACTGTTCACACTGAGTCTCTGGCAGGAAGGAATGGAAGAAGGGCGGCCTGCATCTACACCCCAACAGAGTTGGGGACCACAGCCTTCCTCTTTCCTGGGGAACCCAAATGACCTCAAAACTTGAAAACTTGATGGGATCAAGCTGTCCTTTCCCTGAGACAGCTCTTTGCTCATCTGACTTCAGTGATGGGAATATGCCCATACTTGCTTGTTCTAGGTAGCAGAGTACCTTACGTTTCCTTGAAACATTTCATTTCTTCTTTATTATTATTTTTTTGAGATGGAATTTTTCACTCTTGTCGCCCAGGCTGGAGTGCGGTGGTGGTGAGAGGTGAAGCCAGCTGGACTTCCTGGATGGAGTGGTGACTTGGAGAACTTTTCTGTAGCTAACTAGAGGTTTGTAAAATGCACCAATCAGTGCTCTGTAAAAACACACCAATCGGCGTTCCGTAGCTAGAGATTTGTAAAATAGACCAATCAGCGCCCTGTAAAATGGACCAATCAGTGCTCTGTAAAATGGGCCAATCAGCACTCTGTAAAATGGACCAATCAGCAGGACATGGGCGGAGACAAATAGGGGAATAAAAGCTGCCTCCCCCCTCCACCGCCACCCCCCCCAAGCCAGCAGCAGCAACCAGCTCAGGTTCCCTTCCACGCTGTGGGAACTTTGTTCTTTTGCTCTACACAGTAAATCTTGCTGTTGCTCCCTCTTTGGGTCCGCACCACCTTTAAGAGCTGTAACACTCACCACAAAGGTCCACGGCTTCATTCTTGAAGTCAGTGAGACCACGAACCCACTAGGAGGAACCAACTCCAGACACAGTGGGATCTCGGCTCACTGCAACCTCCGCCTCCTGGGTTCAAGCAATTCTCCTGCCTCAGCCTCCCAAGAAGCCGGAATTACAGGTGAGCACAACCACACCTGGCCAAGTTTTGCAGTTTTGGTAGAGACGGGGTTCTACCATGTTGGTCTCCAACTTTTGGCCTTAAGTGATCTGCCCGCCTCAGCCTCCCGTGAGCCACCATGCCCGGCCTCAAAAATTTCATTTCTGAGCACGTTTTCCAGAAATGAGCGACGGTAGTTAGGTTAAGGGCATGCTCCTCTATGGCAAGGGCTGTGGTTTACTTGTCTTTGTACTACTAGTAACTAACGGCATGGCCCCTGGCAAGGTAAGAGGAGACCAACAGAAGAATCCTAACTAACGTTCTAACATTTTCTGAGTTAAGCATTTCTTCCAGTTTACAAATAAGGAAACTGAGGCATGGAGCGGTAAGCTGACCTGCCCAAGACCGCACTGCCATCTGCTGGTCCTAGACAGCTGGGACCAGAAGCGGTGTGGTTGTAGGAGTCTCGTTTTTTTTTTTGTTTTTTTTTTTTTGAGATGGAATCTAGCTCTGTTGCGAGGCTGGAGTGCAATGGCGCAATCCTGGCTCACTGCAACGTCCACCTCCCGGGTCCAAGCGATTCTCGTGCCTCAGCCTCCTGAGTAGCTGGAATTATAGGTGCGCGCCACCACTCTTGGCTAATTTTTTTTAATTTTTTTATTTTTAGTAGAGACGGGGTTTCATCATGTTGTCCAGGCTGGTCTCGAACTCCTGACCTCAGGTGATATGCCTGCCTCGGCTTCCCAAAGTGCTGGGATTCCAGGTGTGAGTCAACACACTTGGCCAGGAGTCTCATTCTTAACCATTATACTGTACTAGAAAGGAGGCGAGGACAAGCGAGATGGAGAAAGTGGAGAACAGAACAATAGTTTTCCGGAATTCACTGCGATCTTTACCTGAATGAAGCACAGCAAAGTCACTGGGAACTTATCCAAAGCTGTAGCCTGGGTGGGCAGAAGAAATGTATTAAGGAGAGGGTAAAGAGTGAAGACTTGCTTACCAATGCCCAGTAGATGAAAAGCCCTGGAAGGTGTTAGGGAACAGCCACAAAATGAAATGGTCTTTTCAGGGCCACTTAACCTCACAAGGTGGTGAGACAGTTGGGGGATTCAGGGCTATCACCAGAGTGCCTGCTGTGCCAGGTGCCAGCTGCACACCTCACATTTTAGATCCCTGTTTTATAATCAAAAGTAGAAAATTAAGTTTGGGCCTGAAGCGAGAGTCACAATCTGGCATGTGAGGACTGAATATTTCTGAGTTGGTTGGCAACATTTGTTATCTCGGAGATTTTACATAAAAACCTACATTTCCTTGCTTCTCCTCAAGAGTGGATGCTTGGCCCGGTGCAGGGGCTCACGCCCGTAATCCTACCACTTTGGGAAGCTGAGGCGGGCAGATCACCTGAGCTCAAGAGTTCGAGACCTGCCTGGCCAATATGATGAAACTTCGTCTCCATGGAAAATACAAAAAATTAGCCAGGCATGGTGGCATGCACCTGTAGTCCCAGCTACTCAGGAGGCAGAGGCACGAGAATTGCTTGAACCTGGGAGGTGGAGGTGGCGGTGAGCCGAGATGGTGCCACTGCACTCCAGCCTGGGTGACAAGGGCAAAATTCTGTCTCAAAAAAAAAAAAAAAAAAAAAAAAAGTGGAAACTCAACGCATGCTCAGACCTTGACTGCCTACCAACCACTCAAGTGGTCTGGGTCTGGCCCCAAGAGACCATGAATGTCTTACCAGTTCATTCATTGGAACCATGCACCCCTGACTCCCTGTTCTTGCCTTGACACTGAAGCCAAATGCCACTTGTCTCATGCTGGCCTCCTTTCACAAGAGTACGTCACAGTTGCAGCCCCTGCTCCAGATGCGTGACGAATGTAACTGGAGGGGACAGTCCCAGGGTCCCTCTACCATGACTATCGGGATTCTTGGGAAGTCTCCCCCTCTTACCAAGTTAGTTTCCCCAATTAAAAAGATATTGGCCGGGCGTGGTGGCTCACGCCTGTAATCCCAGCACTTTAAGAGGCTGAGGCAGGCGGATCACAAGGTCAAGAGATCGAGACCATCCTGCCCAACATGGTGAAACCCCGTCTCTACTAAAAATACAAAAATTAGCTGGCGTGGTGGTGCGCGCCTGTAGTCCCCGCTATTTGGGAGGCTGAAGCAGGAGAATCGCTTGAACCCGGGAGGCAGAGGTTGCAGTGAGTCGAGATTGCGCCACTACGCTCCAGCCTGGCCATAGAGCAAGACTCTGTTCCAAAAAAAAAAAAAGATATCACCTCTCTGGCACGTTTTCTGTGAAAATCAAATGAGATGATAAAATAACTTGCTTTGAAAAGAAGCCATTGAACTAACATCCCTCTATTGGCTTATTATTTACGATAGTGAAAAACTAGAAAGAATCTGTGTCTGAGAGAAGGGTGTTCATAACCATGAAGTGTTATGTAGACTCTAAATAAGGAAGCAGTAGATACCTGTGCACCCAGATGGAAGGGAGCCCAGGGCATAGTAACTTAAAAAAGCAAGCTGCAGGCTGGGCGGGTGGCTCACAGCTGTAATCCCAGCATTTTGGGAGGCCGAGGCAGGTGGATCACCTGAGGTGAGGAGTTCAAGACCAACCCGACCAACATGGTGAAACCCGGTCTCTAATAAATACAAAAAATTAGCTGGGCATGGTGGCAGGCACTTGTTAATCCCAGCTACTCAGGAGGCTGAGGCAGGAGAATCACTTGAACCCGGGAGGCAAGAGGTTGCAGTGAGCCGAGATCGTGCCACTGCACTCCAGCCTGGCCAACAAGAGTGAGACTCCTTCTAAAAAAAAAAAAAGCAAGCTGCAGAACATTCTGTACATTATGGTGTGATTTTTATTTTATTATTATTATTATTTTTGAGACGGAGTCTCACTCTGTTGCCCAGGCTGAAGTGCAGTGGCGCAATGCAATCTAAGCTCACTGCAAGCCTCGCCTCCCGGGTTCAAACTAGTCTCCTGCCTCAGGCTCCTGAGTAGCTGGGACTACAGGCGCCCGCCAACAAACCCGGCTAATTTTTTGTATTTTTAGCAAAGACGGGGTTTCACTGTGTTAGCCAGGATGGTCTCGATCTCCTGACCTCATGATCTGCCCGCCTTGGACTCCCAAAGTGCTGGGATTACAGGTGTGAGCCACTGCGCCCAGCCACCTTTTTTTTTTTGAAACAGGGTCTCACTGTTACCCAGGCTGGAGTACAGTGGTGCGATCATGGCTCACTGCAGCCCCAACCTCTCGGGCTCAAAAGATCCTCCCGCCTCAGCCTCCCGAGTGGCTTGGACTACAAGTGTGTGCCATCACACCTGGCTAATTTTTTAAATTTTTTGTAGAGACAGGTCTGTGTTGCCCAGGCTGGTCTCAAACTCCTGGGCTCAAGTAATCCTCCTGCCTCAGCCTCCCAAAGTGCTGGGATTATAGGCATAATCTGAGCTACCATACTCAGCACGATCTCAACATGATCTCATTTTTATTAACAAAAATTACTTATTTTTTGTGTTTCTAAGAAAAAATCCAACCGGGCGCGGTGGCTCACGCCTGTAATCCCAGCACTTTGGGAGGCCGAGGCTGGAGGATCACGAGGTCAGGAAATCCAGACCATCCTGGCTAACATGGTGAAACCCCGTCTCTACTAAAAATAGAAAAAATTAGCCGGGCGTGGTGGTGGGCGCCTGTAGTCCCAGCTACTCGGGAGGCTGAGGCAGAATGGCCTGAACCTGGGAGGCAGAGCTTGCAGTGAGCGGAGATCGCGCCACTGCACTCCAGCCTGGGCTACAGAGCAAGACTCCGTCTCAAAAAAGAAAAAAGAAAAAAGAAAGAAGAAAAATCCTGGAAGCATATGACCCCATCTGTTATCAATGGGCTGTGGGATGGGGCATTCTCTCACTTTTAACCGTGACTTACTGTTGTTACTAGAGACTTTAATGAGTGCTTGCCAGGGGCAGTAGCTTGGCTATTTGTTTGTGCATTTATTCTTTTTTTTCTGAGACGGAGTCTTGCTCTGTCGCCCAGGCTGGAGTGCAGTGTCGCTATCTTGGCTCACTGCAAGCTCTGCCTCCCGGGTTCACGCCATTCTCCTGCCTCAGCCTCCCGAGAAGCTGGGACTACAGGCACCCGCCACCACTCCTGACCAATTTTTTTTGTATTTTTAGTAGAGATGGGGTTTCACCTTGTTAGCCAGGATGGTCTCGATCTCCTGACCTCGTGATCTGCCGGCCTCGGCCTCCCAAAGTGCTGGGATTACAGGCGTGAGCCACCGCGCCCGGCTGTGCATTTATTCTTTTTGTAGAGACAGAGTTTCCCTGTGTTGCCCAGGCTGGTTTTGAACTCCTGGGCTCAAGCAATCCCCCTGCCTTCGCCTCCCCAATGTGCTGGGATTACAGGCATGAGCCACCACACCCGGCCCCTTTGGCTAGTTTTTGAGACAATCTCTCATCTTTCCAACTGTACCGGGCAGGTACTTTTGTTTCCATTTAACAGATGAACAATCTGGGGCTGAGAATCAAGTAATTTGTCCAAGGTCACAGGGCTGCTGATGGTAGACTTGGTATTACCGGATTAGGGAATCCTTAAAACAAAGATTTCCCCAACATACTCAAAGCCTTTTTAAGAACCACCTAAATGTTTTGCATTAAAAAAAAAAAAAATTAAGGCCGGGCGCGGTGGCTCATGCCTGTAATCTCAGAATTTTGGGAGGCCGAGGCGGGTGGATCACGAGGTCAGGAGTTCGAGACCAGCCTGACCAACATGGTGAAACCCCGTCTCTACTAAAAATACAAAAATTAGCCAAGCATGGTGGCGCGTGCCTGTAATCCCAGCTACTCAGGAGGCTGAGGCAGGAGAATTGGTTGAACCCGGGAGGCAGAGGTTGCAGTGAGCTGATATCACACCACTGTACTCCAGCCTGGGCAACAAGAGTGAGACTCCATCTCAAAAACAAACAAACAAACAAACAAACAAAAAAAACAAAAATTCAAACCCTCACCTGATTTTGTAAACAAGTTGCTGTCAGGTGTTTCGGGCTCCAGGCACACCCCATTCTAGGGAAGGGCAGGTTAGTGGCACTCTCAGGGCTGAATGGCCACAGGTAGGCTCCCCTCCCCTGGGGCCTTCCCTGACCGTCAAGGGGGAACCTCTAACAGCACAGGACCCTGCTACTGAAACAGGTGCTGGCACCAACTTCAAGTGGCAGGGCCCCTGGTGAGCGGACTCAGGAGTTCTATTAGAATTCCTGTAAAGTGGCTCTGAGGGACTTGGCCATCATTTGTGTTGGATGGTGACAGAAATGTCTACTGAATACTTATCCACCAGTGTGTGTGGAATGGTGAGGCCTCCAGTGAGAAGCGAAGTATGGCTCCTGTCTTCATGAAGCTCTGTTCCAGAGGTGGAATTTAAACCAGGGTACCCCAGGGTCCACCTTAATGACCCCTCAAAGGAATATGTTCTACAGTACTACGGGGTCAGGTTGGCCTGCATGAAAACTGTCCTACTTATTAGCCACATGAACAGAAGAACTGCAGCTTCTCTGTGCCTCAGTCTATCTTCCTATGCTACCAGTTGCTGGGAGGACGAGTGCAGTGGCTGTGGCCGATTAATAAATGGCGGTTTTGTTTTCTTAAAAGCAGAATAGTTCGGGCACGGTGGCTCACGCCTGTAATCCCAGCACTTTGGGAGGCTGAGGTGGGCGGATCACCTGAGGTCAGGAGTTTGAGACCAGCCTGGCCAACATAGTAAAACCCCATCTCTACTAAAAATAGAAAAATTAGTCAGGCTTGATGCCAGGCGCCTGTAATCCCAGCTACTTGGGAGGCTGAGGTGGGAGAATGGCATGAACCTGGGAGGCAGAGCTTGCAGTGAGCCGAGATCCTGCCACTGCACTCCAGCCTGGGCAACAGTGAGACTCCATCTCAAAAACAAACAAACAAGCAAACAAACAAAAACAGCAAACTGTCTAGAACACTCCTGCCACTGCCTGTGATGACTGGAAATGTTCTGTATCGGCACTGTCCAATAGGATAGCCACCAGTCACTTGAAATGTGGCTAGTGAAACCGAGGTACTACATTTTTGTTATTTTAAGAGGGAGTTTCGCTCTTGTTGCCCAGGCTGGAGTGCAATGGCAGGATCTCAGCTCACCACAACCTTCACCTCCCGGGTTCAAGCAATTCTCCTGCCTCAGCCTCCCGAGTGGCTGGGATTACAGGCATGCGCCACCACGCGGGGCTAATTTTGTATCTTTAGTAGAGACTGGATTTCTCCATGTTGGTCAGGCTGGTCTCGAACTCCCAACCTCAAGTGATCCGCCTGCCTCGTCCTCCCAAAGCGTTGGGATTACAGGTGTGGAGGGGTAAGGTGAGCCACTGGCTGGGCCCATATTTAGTTATTTAAACGAAAAAAGCTACAGTGCCTAGTGCGTAACTGTATTGGACAATTGGGGGTCTAGAAACCTTCCAGATTCAGGCTGAGGCAGATAATATCGGCAACCAGAAAGAGGAGCTGGGAGAGCTGCAAGGGACAGGGGGCTGCAGAAACAAGGCTGGATTGGGAGCAGACAAGCTCAGAAGGATGAGGGATGGCAGGAGCAGGTGCCACAAGGCGGCGGGTGCTGCCACTAGTTTTCAAGTAGGAGGAAGAAAGGAGAAAATACCTCAGGATGTTGGCTAAGTGAAGGCCTGACACAAAAGGCCACATATCCCATGACAGTATTTTAATGAAATGTCCAGAACCAGTAAAGATACAGACAGAGGTGTATTTGTAGTTACTAGGAAATGGGAAAGGGAGTGAGGAAGAGGATGGGGAGTGACTGCTAAATGAGTACAGGGTTCTGAAAATGTTCTAAAATTAGGCTGCATTCATGGTTGCACAACTCTGAAACTCAGTGAATGGTATGCTTTAAGTGGATGAGTTGTGTTGTGTGTGAATTATATCTCAATAAACCTGTTTATTATTTTTTTCTTGAGACAGGGTCTCGGTCTCACTTTGTTCCCTGGGCTGGGACACTGGCACGATCTCTGCTCACTGCAACCTCCGCCTCCTGGGTTCAAGTAATTCTTGTGCCTCAGCCTCCTGAGTGGCTGGGATTACAGCCGTGCGCCACCATGCCTGGCTAATTTTTGTATTTTTAGTAGAGAAGGGGTTTCGCTATATTGGCCAGGCTGGTCTTGAACTCCTGGCCTCAAGTGGTCCACCGGCCTTGGTCTTTCAAGGTGGTGGAATTACAGGCATGAGCCACCACGCCATGCAATAAAGCTGTTTAAATACAACCCAAATCTCAAGAGGACTCAGATTAGTAGAACCCATCCCCACTAATGGAAAAACCTTGGGTAGGGCAGCCCAAGACCTGGGCCTGGAGTGTCGGGGACTGTGGGAAAGCTCTTCCTGGTTGAGTGTGTTCAATTTCCCATCCCAAGACTGCCTTCAATTTTATTTTATTTTTGAGATGGGAGTCTCACTGTGTCGCCCAGACTGAAATGCAGCGCAATGATCTTGGCTCACTACAACCTCCGCCCGCCGGCTTCGAGATTCTCCTGCTACAGCCTCCCGAGTGGCTGGGATTACAGGTGCCTGCCACTATACCCAGCTAATTTTTGTATTTTTGGTAGAGACAGGGTTTCACCATGTTAGCAATGCTGGTCTCGAACTCCTGACCTCAACTGATCTGCCTGCTTTGCCCTCCCTAATTGTTGGGATTACAGGAGTGAGCCACCGCGCCTGACCTGTCTTGGATTTTTAAAACAAAAGCCTTCCCTATAGCTGGAGACTTCACCCAGTACAGAGAAAGTCAATGCATGCAAAAGAAATTAAACACCAGATGGTGGGGGTTGGAAGGGACTCCTGAGAGGGAAGGAAAATGCTTGAAGGCACAAGGTGCAAGGCAAGGCCAGCTCCGATCTCTCCTGAAGGGAAATATTATCAGACATTAGTCTGACATTCCCTGAGGTGCAGGCACAACCTGGTGTTTAATTTCCAGCCTGCTGGCTTTTCCTCATCAGGGACTGAGCTGCTCAGGTGAGCATAGTATGTGAGCATTAGGGAAGCTGTGTGCTGACCGAGAAAGTCAGTGCGGAGGTGCCTCTGCCAGCCAGATGAACAGGAATGTGGCAAAAAGTAGGTGTTGGGCAAGCTACAGAAGGATGAAGAGGTTTTCAAAGAATACAAAACATTGGCTGGGCGAGGTGGCTCATGTCTGTAATCCCAGCACTTTGGGAGGCCAAGCTGGGTGATTAACTTGAGGCCAGGAGTTTGAGACCAGCCTGGCTAACATGGTGAAACCTTGTCTCTACTAAAAATACAAAAAATTAGTCGAATGTGGTGGCGCATGCCTGAGGCTGAGGCAAGGGAGTTGCTTGAGCCTGGGAGGTGGAGGCTGCAGTAAGCAGACTGTGCCACTGCATTCCAGCCTGGGTGAGAGAGCAAGACTGTCTCAAAACAAAAATAAAAACAAAACAAAATCCAACAAAACATTTAATTAAGATACAGCTTTATTGGCCGGGTGCGGTGGCTCATGCCTTGTAATCCCAGCACTTTGGGAAGCCAAGGCAGGTGAATCACCTGAGGTCGGGAGTTTGAGACCAGCCTGATCAACCTGGTGAAACCCCATCTCTACTAAAAATACAAAAATTAGCTGGGCGTGGTGGCGCGTGCCTGTGGTCCCAGCTACTCGGGAGGCTGAGGCAGGACAATCGCTTGAACCTGGGAGGCAGAGGTTGCAGTGAGCCAAAATCGCACCATTGCACTCCAGAGTGGACAAGAGATAAACTGCGTCTTAAAAAAAGATACAGCTTTATTATTATAAATATGCAAAAGCCTAAACTTTTTTAAAAGGCTGAAATAGTACTTGACATATTCCCTTTTTTGGGTCAATTTTATTTATTTATTTATCTATTTATCTATCTATCTATCTATTTATTTATTTATTTAAAGACGGAGTCTCGCTGTGTCGCCCAGGCTGGAGTGTAGTGACGCGATCTCGGCTCATTGCAAGCTCTGCCTCCCAGGCTCATGCCATTCTCCTGCCTCAGCCTCCGGAGTAGCTGGGACTACATGTGCCCGCCACCACGCCCAGACAATTTTTTGTATTTTTAGTGGAGACGGGGTTTCACTGTGTTAGCCAGGATGGTCTCAATCTCCTGACCTCATGATCTGCCTGCCTCGGCCTCCCAAAGTGCTGGGATTACAGGCGTGAGCCACCGTGCCGTGCCCAGCCTTGGGTCAATTTTAAAGGGAAGCAACAGCCTTTAAGCATTATTTCAATTAAAAGATGCTCAAGTTGTACTTAATATTCTATTTTTAGATAAAAGGCCCAGGAAGAGTCTGAGGAGGAAGCCTCTGATTCTCTACCCTTGTCCTCCAATACACCAATTACCCCAAGTGTGAAATGCAGAACTCACTGAGAAGGCACTCCATGGACACTTTATATTAGTAGTTATAAATGTGTGTGTGTGTGTGTGTGTGTGTGTGTGTGTGTGTTAGTTTTGGAGACAGGGTCTCACTCTGCCACCTATGCTGGAGTGCAGTGGCATGATCACAGCTCACTGCAGCCTGGACCTCCTGGGCTCAAGCAGTCTTTCCACCTTTGCTTCTGGAGTAGCTGGGACCACAGGTGTGTGCCACCATGCCTAATTTTATTTTTTGTTGAGATGGGGTCTCACTCTGTTGCCCAGGCTGGTTTCAATTGATCCTCCCGCTTTGGCCTCCCAAAGTGTTGGGATTACAGGTGTGAGCCACTGAGCCCTGCTAATGTGTATTTTATAATGTAATGATTACAGTATCAAACTTGTGATTTCACAAATATCAGTGGGTCAGAATGAAACTGAAAAAAGTACATTTCAAGTTGATTTACAAAATTAGGTGGTAATGGGGCTGGGCATGGTGGCTCATGCCTGTAATCCCAGCACTTTGGGAGGCCAAGGCAGGCAGACTGCTTGAGCCCAGAAGTTCAAGACTAGCCTGGGCAACATGGCGACACCTGTCTCTACAAAAAATACAAAAATTAGCTAGGCATGATGGCATGTGCCTGTTAAGTCCCAGCTATTCAGGAGGCTGAGGTGGGAGGATCACATGAGCCTTGTGAGCAATGACTGCACCACTGTATGCCAGCCTTGTTGACAGAGTGAGACGCTGTTTCAAAAACAAAAAATCAGGTGGTGATGACTGCACAAGCACTGTGAATGTGTTTAATGGCAGTAAATTATAAAATTATAGGGAGTATATATTCAGGGTAACTTGAATCTATACTCCAAAGTAAAACAAAATTTTAAAAAATTATACTTAAAAGTGGTTAAAATGGCAAATGTGATTTTGCCCCAATAAAAACAAACGACACTGGGTAAACAATGGTTGAGCTGGTCTCAGATCTAGGGACGTGAGAGTATGGAGAGGAGTGCTGTTGAGAAGTTGCCCGTCCCCCACAGGCAGCAGCGCCCTGCAGGAGCCCGCTGACCAACCAGTTACAAGTGAACCTCTCAAACACCAAAACGGCTGCTTTAAGGAGGGCGCAGCTGCAATGAGTCGCCTCCCAGGGGAGCCACAAAAGCCATAGGTCCTCTAAGCTCCTCTCACTGGGGCCTAGAGGACAGAGAGCAATCATCTGTGATGAGACACAGGTTAACTAAAGCACATTTATTGGCTTTTGAATTCTTTCTGTTCAGTAGTGGTTAGGGGAAAGGGCTCAGGAGTTGGGCAACCTGGTTTGATTCCCAGTGCACACCACTTTCTAGCAGGCAACCCAATTTCTTTTAACCTGTTTGCTCATCTGTAAAATGAGGATGGGAACACTAGCTACCTCCTAGGGATGCTATGAAGCCTGGAACATGTAGTGGGTATCGTGTGTATCCTGCAGCACCTGATTGTGGTAAACAATCAACATCAGCTAGGATAATTATTTGCATATAAGTTCTGATTTTTAAACATTTTTAATGAATAAAAATGGGGACGTGAACAAACGAACACCCAAATGCAGAACTTGGTAGACAAAATCTTCTAAAACCCCCAAGCTGCCACTTGTTTTTGAGAACAAGTGGACAGCAAAAGGGATCCCCAGTCTGGGAGACGCTTGGCTAAATCAAGTCTGAGGCTTCTTTACTTAAAGCCTGATTTCAGAGAGAACATTCTTTATTGCAGGGAAAACATTCACAAACTTATTTGTGTTAAGAATCCTTATTTCATAGAACATATCATGGGCTAGTACTCAATGCAACCCTCACTGAGAAATGCAACCCAAGACCCACTCCACATAGAGGGACACGTAGGAGAAGGCTGAGGCCTGGTCCATCCAGCACTATTGAGTAGTCCACGGGGGCTTAGAAGCCATTCAGGGGCCTTGTACTGAGGTCAGAGTGACGGAAGTAGCAGCTTAACCACTTTGGGCCAGAGCTTTAAAGGTCTGGAGGGAGGAAGACTGCCGGGCTCTGGGATTTGGTGCTGGCCAGCAGAGCCCTAGGGAGCAGGGACTCTGCAGCACTAGGGAAGAGATGTGCACTGGCAGGTCTGGACCAGCTCCGCTGTGTGGCAGCCGAGGAGAATAGGAGATGCTCAAAAATTAGGGTTGGCAAAAGAGTTTTAAGGTGTTTCCGCATAAGTAGAAATCCTGGAGAATACAAGAAGATGGGGAAGGCAGTTTTCCGGGGAGAAATTATGTTTTCCTTCAGGAGCTTTTGGTGGGTTCAGCTGCACACCTTCAGGTACATCAGAATGAAGCCTTATAGGGCACCCACACCCCCTCTTCAGGAACATGGCAACCCCACCCGCTCCAAGGACACACCGCCCTCCCCAACAATCAGTAACTCTGAAGACATCAGTTCTTCTCAAACAGTTTAATAGCAAATAAACAAAGGAAGGTACCACACTTGGCAGATACAAAATGACTTTTTGTCCATGTGTCTGTGCAATTAAAACAGATTTAGGTTCCCCATTGGGACAAAAGGAAAAACACACAAAAAAAGGAAGGAGATTCCTTTGAAACACATACTCCCTTGCTCCAAACTTGTAACAATTTTTCTTTTTAAATTCACTACACAAACTCTGTGATTAGGTAAGAAAAGCAACGAGGGCTCTCCTTGCCTTTTTTGAAACCATTAAAGTAAAATCCATAATTTTCTACAGAGTACAACACAAGTTCACACAAAAAAGACATCTTCTTTTGCAAATCAAAACAGGAAAGAAAGGAAAAGCTCAAACAAGATAAAGGAAAAGCATTTCTACGGCTGAATCACGACTGAGTTGATTGAATCCCGTTGTTGCTGCAGAACAGACTGTGCGTTTGGTCATAGTGGCAATTTTTTTTCTCTTCACATTGTGAAATCACTTTACATTGTTTTCTAGTAGAAAAGGCAAAAAACTGTACAAAACCCCTAGTGTTAAATACAACGTTTGTACCAATAAAAAACTCACACAGGTTTGTCTCCAAAATGTAAAGTTTCTTTTTTTTTTTCTTTTTAAATTATTCACAAAAAGCAGCTGGAAATCAGAAAGGCAGCTGCCGCTCCAGGGTCTCAAATCCATTAAAACCACCACAGAACAATTAAAACAATCAGAGAGAGAAAAGGAAAAGGAAACAACGTCCAACATTTGGCATTTGGTTTTATCCACAGGTTTTCCCAGAGCTCCTCTTGGAATTGAAAGCAAAATATATTGGCAAACACGGCTTCTCAATACACAGGAAGGGGAGCCTCAGTGCCTCCTGCCAACAGAGGCGGCTCTGTGCAGTCAGACTGTGGGGCACACAGCAGTCTCTCAGGCTGGGGTTTCTGGCCTCTTTCCATCCAATCACCCCTTCCAGGAAATTCAGCAGCCTACCAGACACTGGGCCTCTGCCTGGCTGCCCTTTCCCCCAGGCAGAGCGGCCTTGGGCATAATACCAGGCAACCTGCCAGCCCCAGAGCAGAAACCCTGCTGGGATCCCTTCCTTCATCAACCTTGGTGTGGAGGATGCTCAACAGCGCTTCCACCTCCCCCTCCCCAGCCCCTAGCTACATCTCTCCACCCTTCCCCGGATAGTCCTGCTTCCCAGCTCGCCCACCCACCAGCAGCTTAGGTCTGGGTGGGATCTATCATCAGCTCCTCCCCCTGCAACCTCTTCCCTCCACAGATCCACCCTGTGACCTCTCCTCTCCTCGCGCCTCTCCCCCTCCACTCACATTCTTACTCAAGTCTCCAAGACCCTGAGGCTGGATGGTGCCACAAGAGAAGAGGGTCAGTTTCCCTCAGGGAACCAAAAAAACTGGCTTGCTTGGCACCCAGGGACAGTAGCTGTTTGGCTCTTCACCCAATTTAAAAAAACAAATCCCTGCCCTTTCCTCCACCCCACTAGCTAAGCAAGAGCAGAGCTGTGGTGAAGAGCCAGTGCGGGGTGGCTGGTGCCCAGGGCTGTAAACAGTGTGAAGACTGTAGTATTGTGCTTGTCACCTAGGAAAAGCGCCAGCAGGTGAATTGCCGCTTGGTGCGCAGATGGCCTCCTGCGGGTGGTTGGGAGCGCCTTCCTTCCTCCAGGTGCTCACTGCCCCTAAATGCGCTAAATAAGCCTCTTACCCACCTGCTGCCACCTTCTAGGCTCTACCTCTGCTTCTCGTCTCTCTCCAGGCCCCCTTCCCACCCTCTCTGAGCAGAGCAGCCAGCCTCCTGGACGCCCCGGTAAGACCTGGAGGCCACATGAAGTGACAGTCTAAATGCACAGGCAAACGCTCTAAGGGCAATAGAGGAGAAAGTTGCCACTTCAAAATTAAACAATACAATCTTGAAAAAAATAATCAACCCTACAACAATTTAAAACAGCTTCTTTGAAACCCTTTTAAATCGATCCGTTTTTGCACAAACTATAGAAAACAGAGAGGTGAAGGTGATATATACGAAGGTGTGAAGAAACAGCAGGAAACATGCAAAACTTTTTTCTGGGCATAATCTTAGTAGGAGAGGAAAAAATTCAAAACAAAAACACAAAAACAATACAAAAACAAAAACAACAACAAAAAATCAAAGCATCACATTTTGCTGTGGAGACTGTAGGAACAAGCATGGGGCTGAGGGGAAGGGGCAGGCGGGATCCAGGACTCCCCACAGAGTCACTCACGGAAGAACCACGAAAGAAAAAGAAAAGAAAAAGGGCTGGCTGGGGCCCAAAGTGCAGCCTGCAGTCAAAAAGGAAAGGGGGTTCAGGTGCTCTCTGCAGCTGAGAACTCAGAAGAAAAACAAAAGAAAGAACAACACATGCGGCCTCCTCAAGCCCCACAGACTGTATCAGCAAAATGTGCTCAGGAGCCTCAAAGGTTTTAGTGACATCTTTTATTTCATTGTTTACTTCAAAGTTGTCTTTAAAACTAAGCACACAGAGAAACAAAGCCTAGAAACGGACTGGCTGTGTGTTCACAGAAATACAAACACCACGCGGTATGTGCTAGTAGGGCTGCTCTGAAGACAATTACAAAGAATTGGAATCACAAAATCAAGTGGTTATCTTATGAAGTTCTAGAAAAATAGATTTTTTTTATATTCAAATGCAAGTTTAAATATTTCCCCTTCAGCAGTCGTTCTAGCAAAACCAATTTGGCAGCACAAAAGGGAAAAAAAAGGAAAGAAAAAAAGAAAAAAAAAAACGAAGAAAGAAACAAACAAACATAATAAAAATACACGTCAGCATCAAAGGTCAACACAAGGTCAAAGGTGAGAGTTCAAGCATCAGAGAAGCTGAAGAGACAGGGATTTGGACGATGTACTTGACGCCACATCGACATGCTTTAGGCACAACGATGAACAAACGGCAGGAATCTAGAAAAAAAAACAAACCAGAAAGAGGGAGACCCACTGAGTTACACAGAGCAATACATCCAAACAAAGAGAGAGAGAACAGGAACACTCACTGTGTGTACAGCCCTGAAATGAGGTGGGCGGGCAGGGGTTGGGTAATGACAGGGAACTTTTGCACATGCTAACAATGGACACAGGGAAAAGTCAAAAAGGACATGGAGGACACCAAGAACACATCTAATTGCCAGAGACAGAAGGGAACCTAAGGCTTGGATTTTCCATGAAGCGCCCAACTCCTACGAGAAGAAGGTCTCCAGGGGAGCAGAGCCTCAGCCTCTCTCCCCCACTCCCTGGTCACAACCCAAGGGGAAGCAGAAGATGCTGGCTGGGGTGGGGAAAATTTTTCAGGGAAGAGGACCAGAATTTCTGCTCAATCTTATGGGGATGGCCCTTTGTTCCCAGAAATCCAAGCTCTTAGCTTCCACCCAGGCCCTGGCCACTCAAGTGGAACCCAGGAGACAGTGGTCTGGCTGCATTCAAGGCAAATCAATTTCATGATGTAACCCCGAGTAAGACACAAAACTACAGCAGAAAACACACTGTAAGTGAAACCTTCACACAACAGAAAAGGACTGCTTAAGACTTGACAGCGAGAGTCTCCACTCTGAGCTGAGCCCTTTCACACGTGAGACTTGTAGGGGAGCAGCTTCTTCACAAAACCATCTTTGGCCTGGGGAAAGAACTGTGCTCAAGGGCAGTGCTACTGCTGTGCTAACTCACTGGGCAGGGGGAGGAGAGAACAGAGAAGTGCATGGTCTCACCAGCTGTCTGCTCGAGCAGCCCAGGACCCTGCTGAGGCAAGCATTCCTTTTAGAAAAGAGAACCCATCAGCAGGTATGAAGCCCTCAGGGTCTGGGATCAAAGGTGGGTGGATTGCACCTTGGCCTCTTATGTCATTAGGAAAGGGGTTTCATAAGGTCCCAGAGCCCAGGACAAATCCATGGACAAATAATGGTGAGACTGGGGAAGCTGGAGAGAAGAGGGGGATGTGGGAAGGGAGTGGCGTTCTGGCTAAGGAGGAAGACAGAACAGAAGGCTAGGGAGCACAGCACCGGCAGCACCCTGTGGAGCACAGCTCTCTCCTCTGCCAATTCACAGCATTAACACCTTCCCCTTGGGCAGGTCAGCTGGGCTGCAAACGGGCCACAGAAAGTCAGTAGTTTCAATCATACACAGCACCCTGTGTGTATAACAATCACATTCTGGATTCTACAAAATCCTGGCCTTTTCCAGAGATATAATTTAGGTAATAAATATTCTCCACCCCGGAGCTGTATAAAACTTCTATAAAAATAGAAACGACATTCTTGGTTCCAGCCGGTTGGGATTCAGAACAGCGCCTCCCCAACCTAGCATTTTTTTCTTTTTTTTTTGTTTTCTTTTTTCTTTTTTATTTTTATTTTTTGCATTTATTTAAAAAATCCCATCATGACCCTGGAAGCCTTTAGAACAGTTTTATCCTTTGAAACACAGGACACATTTCTCCCAGTGCGCAGAATTTCAAGTTTACGTGGTTCAGCTTAAGAAGTGTATGTTTCACGTTCCTTAGAGGACAACAGACCCAAGTTATCACTATGAGAAAGGAACAGCTGTCCCAGCTTCAATGGGATAATCCAACACCACCAGCTACCTGTACAACAGTAAGATGGTCAATCCCTGTCTGTTACCCACAGGGACAGCATGACAAGGAGAGAGCCCCCATCTGACTTAATAGCAAACCAACCCCTTTATTCTTATCTCTGCCGCTAGGGGTCAAGACTGGTATTTGTGAGGTTTCAGATTCCAGAGACCCAGGGATCCTGTCCCCTGGCCGTGGCTGTAGTCATTATCTTAACAGGGCCACCTCTGCCCAGGTGTACATTCCCAACAGCATGTCCTTCCTGGTTCTCTAGCCCCACAGCACTTCTTAGAGCAGAGGCAGAGCCCAGAAGCTGTGTGGGTCACAGGCAAGAGCTGAAGTAAGACCTGCAGGAGGCGGCAGGGAGCTAACTGTAGCACGAGGACAGAAATGAACACGGTAACACTGAGGTAAATGAACACTCAATTCATGTGGAGGCTGTAAACGTCCTGATGTCACCTCTGCCTCAAGAGCAGAAAATGTGACTGGAGTGGTTACAGGAGGGGCCTGCCAGACCCCTGTGGGAATACTACATCTGGGACACCTCAATCAAGGAGGCAAGGGAGGATTTCTGGCCACTGGCAAATGAAGCATACTGGCTTGCAGGGACCTTCTGATTCAAGTACACCAAGAAACAAGCTCCTCCTCCCCCAACTAGATGGTATTGATCACTCTGCCCACAAGTGGTACCCCCTTCAGCAAGAACTGCAAGCCCTTCTTGGATTTGCCTTCATGAGAAAATTGTGGCTTGGGATGGAGGTGACATTCCTTGCTGTGGTGAACTGCAAGGAAGGAAACCAGGCAATGTATTCCATAGAGGCCTTCTTTAAAGAGACCTGTTGGAAATGGGCCATGGTCTAATTTGGTGTTGAAATAAACTAACCTCTTTGGCTGCTTCTCCCAAACTGCCACCAGCCAGGCAAGGCCAATCCAATACTGACTGCTGGCTGGGGGAGCTCGTAATGGGTGATGCCGCCTGCTTTTTGCATATGTCAGGCTAACAGGTGCTTTATTTCCAGATAATTGTCAACGCCCTTTTTTGAAAAGAGCAGCAGAAATTCCGGACAAGAATCTGAAAAATAGGTGTCAGAAACTATTTCCCAGAAGGCAGCTGTACAGGAGTTTGAGTCTCCAGCTGCCAGGGCATTAGGTGTCTAGTCACTCCACTCTTCCCCAAAGCCGCTCTGCTCCCCCACAGCTCCCAGGTGTCAGTTCTCATTCTGCCCACCCTCACACTAAGAGAGGTTCTGGGGGTCACTTTTTTGTTCCACTCAGTCCTCTCTCTTGGGGTGGTTTGGGGCAAATCCTGATCATTGTCTGTGTTAAATGTTTCCCTGTCCCCCTTCCCCAGGGTGGTTTGGTGTTGGTCCTTCTCAACACACACTGGTTACAAACACAGCAAACTTTAAATAAAGGAAAAAAACAAAACAAAAAAAAAATAACTCAGGATATGGCACCTAAACTCCAAAGTAAAACACTGGAAACCAAAGCACAAACTTGTCCTCTGTACGAAGCGAAACTCCCACAGAAGGCAGTAGCCGAGTCTTCAGGGCAAGCTGTGCCTGCGAGAGTGGCAGGGATCAGGGTCCAGGGCTGTCAACACACAGCCTCAGGGCTTCGAATCATTAAGGGTGCTCCTCCCCCACTTACCAGAAGACCCTCTCACTCCAGTCTCAGAGGGGAGCACGCTCAGTAGGGCTTGCTGTCATTCTTCGAACGTTTGAGCTGCACTTTAAGCCGCTTCATGCCAATCTGAAAGCCGTTCATGGACTGGATGGCAGCTTGGGCCGAAACAGGATTGTCGTAACTTACAAAACCTGTGTGTCCAAGCAGAAACCTAGGTGAGGGACATAGTGAGGCAAGGAGATTCTCAGTCCTCCTTATGCAAGATACCTTATGTGCTTCATCTCAAATCCCAATTTTATTCAGCAGGGACAAGAAATCTGGACATTATATCATATGAAAAATTAGGTTCTTAATAGTACCACTTAACATCTACATGGTAATTTAAAGGTTTTTTTTTCTTGAGACAGGGTCTTGCTCTGTCACCCAGGTTGGAGTACAGTGGTGTGACCACGGTTCACCGCAACCTTGGCCTCCTGGGCTCAGGTGATCCTCTCACCTCAGCCTCAAGTAGCTGCGAACACAGGTACACGCCACCATGTCTGACTAATTTTTTGTAGCCATGAGGTCTCACTCTGTTGCTCAGGCTGGTCTCGAACTCCTAGGCTCAAGCGATCCTCCTGCCTTGGCCTCCCAAAGTACTGGGACTTACAGACACAAACCAGGACTGTTTTAAGTTTTTTTTACAAACCATTTTCCATATATTATTTTTCTCTCTGGAGCAACAGTGTGGGTAGAAATCCTGACCTCCACTACAGCAATGAGAAACTGGCGCTCAAAAAGAGGTCATATGACCTGCCCACGGCCAAGTTAAAACAGCCCAAACTCATATTCACATCTTCCTGCAGTGAGCCCCTTCTTTCTCAGTGGTAAAATACTAATCCCATCCTGACACCAGAGAGAAGCCAACATACCAAAACACTTGCTCAGGTTTGTCTGCTTGTCTATGAAAACCTTGGCAGACACGACATTCCCAAAGGGCATAAACATCTGCAGCAGGTCCTGATCGCCAAACTCCTGGGGCAGGTGGTAGATGAACAGGTTGGCTCCCTCTGGACCTTCAAAATACCCAGGAATTGGAAAGGTATCAGTGTCAAACATGCTCGTCGCCCTGTACCAGTGGTCTTTCATTTCCACCTATGTTAAAACTGTCACAATCCCTAAAAATAGAGATTCATCTGGGGAACTAAACAGATTCTCTAAATACAAAGCAAGGAACTTTGAAAGGCCAAACATTAAAACAGCTTCCTTCCCTCACATTCAGCCAAGCTCCATCTCATTGAGGATGTGAGAAATTCTACCTGCAGGAGGAGGAGTGCTGGGATAATAAAGCAGGCCGACTTGTGTGTGGAGCAGGAGAACAGAGACTGTGGACTCAGAGAGGAACACAGAAGAGGAGGGGAAAAGGGTTATAAACAAAACAGGTCTCCAAATAATGCCTAGAAACCACAGGGACAGCAAACAGATTGGTAGTTGCCAGACGCAGGGAATGACTACAAAGGGGCACAAGGGAATTTCTAGGGGTGACGGAAATGTTCTTCATCTGTGGTGATGGTTACAGGACTAGGACTGTTTGTCAATACTCATATAGCTCTATGCCAAAATCAGTTTCATCATATGTAAATGGGAAAATAAAAAGAAATTAGTTTTAAAAATGCACTCATGATTAACACTGAGCTTAAAAACAGAATACACATTCTTCATCTGACTATTTATACTCAATGATTTTCTTTTTTTTCTTTCTTTCGAGATGAAGTCTCACTCTGTCGCCCAGGTTGGAGTGCAGTGGCATAATCTCGGGTCACTGCAAACTCCGCCTCCCAGGTTCAAGTGATTCTCCTGCTTCAGCCTCCCGAGTAGCTGGGATTACAGGCAGGCACCACCATGCCTGGCTAATTTTTGTATTTTTAGTAGCGATGGGTTTCACCATGTTGGTCAGGCTGGTCTCGAACTCCTGATCTCACGATTCACCCACCTTGGCCTCTCAAAGTGCTGGGATTACAGGCGTAAGCCACTGCGCCCAGCCTACTCAATGATTTTCTAACCAAAAGCTTTATTACAATTGCAGTCTAGCCATTCTCCAGCCACTCTGGCCTCCCTGTTTTTGTCAAACACATCAGGGAACATTGTTGCCTCAGGGCATCTGTACTTGCTTTTTTTTTTTTGAGAAAGAGTCTCGCCCTGTCGCCCAGGCTGGAGTGCAGTGGCGCGATCTCGGCTCACTACAAGCTCCGCCTCCCGGGTTCACGCCATTCTCCTGCCTCAGCCTCTCCGAGTAGCTGGGACTACAGGCGCCCACCACCAGGCCCGGCTAATTTTTTGTATTTTTTTTAGTAGAGACAGGGTTTCACCGTGGTCTCGATTTCCTGACCTTGTGATCCGCCCGCCTCGGCCTCCCAAAGTGCTGGGATTACAAGCGTGAGCCACCGCGCCCGGCCTGTACTTGCTTTTCCTATGCCCCTGTTACTCTTCTTTCTCTAGATTCAGGCATGACTTGCTTCCTACTTCCTTCAGTTCTCTGCTTAAATGTCAACTCAAAGAGATATTCTCTGAGCATTCTGCATAAAATGCAGTGTCTCTGACACTCCCTATCTCTCTTCCCGGCTTGTCATTCTCCAGAGGATCATCTAAAACACCTCATGCTTTCATTTATTTATTGTCTGTCTCCACAGTCTCCACTAAAATATTGGTTCATGCTACGGTTCTCCTACTACCACATCCCTAGGGGATATAAGTGATTCAGAGCAGGTGAGGGGAGATGAACCAGGACTTCTTTCTGCTGTGACAAGAGGACACTCATCTTTTTCCTACATTAGTGCTTATACCAGCTCCTGGTTATAAAAACCCAGTCAAATCTGAGCACAAGGGTGTCAGCAGGACTTTCTATTCATGTAAGTCACCTTCAGGCCTCTTTCTGGCTAAACAGTCTCTCCTAATTTCTTTTCTCCTAAATTGAATACTATTTGTGTCAAACGTCATACTTCCCACTCCATCAATTCATGGGCCAAACTCTGTCCCATCACCCCTCAGTTTGTCTTCAATCAGGACAAACATCAATCAGAAAGTGAGGAAAATGCCAAATGATATAGCTAAAAGGGACACTGAAACAGAAGACATCCAGACAGAAGATCCTCTGATAGATTTGCAATCTGTAGAGAAGACCTCCTAACAGAAACATTCTTGTCAAATGTGTCAGACCCGATAAGGTCAGTGTCTGTTGCTTCATCTATAACTGCAGCCCCATCCCAAGAGGGCACACAGAGGTTCTGATTTGAGCCACATCCAGAAAACATTTCAAAAGCAGATCACACTTCACAGGGTTTCTCAGTCTACACTTGACACTGTCGAAGAAAAACAACGGTCTGACGACCTAACTGGTGCCCTCAGCCTTTGCTCTGCCTTTCAGTTCTGGTATAGGAGGAATACCCACCCCATACCTGACCCCGATCTCCCTTTGCACTCACCTTCCTTCTGGCTTCCAGCAGCACCAATACTCTGCTGTGTCAGAAGATTCTGGTTGTACAGAGTGGGGAGCGCAGCAGCAGCATATTGCTGGATACCCGAGTAGGCCTGAGTGAGGGCCTCCATGGTGCTCCCGGTGCCATTGGAAAGGCCACTGCTGCCCAGGCCACCATTTAAAGCAGCCATTCCTTGGTTGGAGGAAGAGAAGGATTAATATACTAGAAAGACTAAACTGATGCCAAAGACAAGTCTACTTGGGACATCTAGAAGAGGGAAAACTCCACTCCCTCTTAGTTTCTCCCTGAGAGGAAACTATCTGACTGGTTAGATTTCAGGACATTCACCAGGCCTTGCTAATGGGGACGTTAAGAAATGCCGTACACGGGTGTGGTGCTCCCCATTACCTTCATCCAATCTGTGGAATGACGGCCTCCATTTTCTATCTGGCTGTTCTGCCACTTTCTCATAATGAGCTAGAATGCCATAAAAGAAGAGGCCCAGGACTGCGAACTCAAAGGGGTACATGTGATTTCTGACAAGATGTGGGTGAACCCTACCATTAAAACAGCAACTAACAGGTACTAAGTACATTCTATGTGTCATGTACTATACTATGCAATGTGCTCTGCAGCACTTTACCTATGTTCTAATTTTTTTTTGAGACAGAGTCTCACTCTGTCACCTGGGTTGGAGTTCAGTGGTACATTCATAGCTCACTGCAGCCTCAAGCTCCCAGGCTCAAGCAATCCTCCCAGCCTCAGCCTCCCAAGTAGCTGGGACTACAGGCATGCACCACTACACCCAGATAATTTTTGTAGAGATAGAGTTCTCACTATGTTGCTCTGGCTGGTCTGGAACTTGTGACCTAGGGTGATCCCCTGCTTTGGCCTCCCAAACTGCTGGGACTATAGGTATGAGCCACTGTACCTGTTTAATTTTTAACAACCCTTCAAAGTATTCTATTATTCCCATTTCAAAGACGAGAAAATGTCCTTAGAA
Organism: Hylobates moloch; assembly: GCF_009828535.3. Lineage (NCBI taxonomy): Eukaryota > Metazoa > Chordata > Mammalia > Primates > Hylobatidae > Hylobates > Hylobates moloch. The sequence continues at coordinate 788,322 of NW_026652286.1, read as the reverse complement.
AGGTGGTCCGAAGTTACAGCTAGCTAACGGACAGAGGTGGGATTTAACTCAGGTCTGATTAAAAAATCCCATGTTTTTTTGAGATGGAGTCTCACTCTGTCACCCAGGCTGGAGTGCAGTGGCACAATCTTGGCTCACTGCAACTTCTGCCTCCCCGGTTCACGCCATTCTCCTGCCTCAGCCTCCCAAGTAGCTGAGACTACAGGCGCCCGCCACCAGGCCCAGCTAATTTTTTTGTATTTTTAGGGGAGACGGGGTTTCACCGTGTTAGCCAGAATGGTCTCGATCTCCTGATCTCGTGATCCGCCCACCTTGGCCTCCCAAAGTGCTCGGATTAGAGGCGTGAGCCACCGCGCCTAGTCCCCATGATTTTTTTTTTTTTTTTTGAGACGGAGTCTCGCTCTGTCACCCAGGCTGGAGTGCAGTGGCGCAATCTCGGCTCACTGCAAGCTCTGCCTCCCGGGTTCACGCCATTCTCCTGCCTCAGCCTCTCCGAGTAGCTGGGACTACAGGCGCCCGCCACCACGCCCGGCTAATTTTTTTGTATTTTTAGTAGAGACGGGGTTTCACTGTGGTCTCGATCTCCTGACCTCGTGATCCGCCCGCCTCGGCCTCCCAAAGTGCTGGGATTACAAGCGTGAGCCACCGCGCCCGGCCCCCATGATTATTTTTAACTTCATTGGGCCACTGCAATCATTCCAGTAGTGCCCCTACCAGGGTTAAGATATGCTACCTGCACAAAGAATAGTCTGATGACAGCCAGGTGCTGCCCCTTACCTGCCAAAGAGCCAACATTGAGGCCAGCCGTTGCTCCAGCTAATGTCTGCAGGGCTCCAAGTGAGGCTATGGGGTTGACAGAATTACTGCTGCTAGAGCTAGGTGAGGACCCTGCTATTAGAAAGCAAGGAGTTAAAATTCAACCCATCACTCGCATTCTCGCCAAATACAAGAAAAAGTGTCACTATCCAAGTGTGCTATTTGCAAAGAGGTTTTCAGTTACTAATTCTAATAACTGTCCTTGCAGGACAGAGACAAATAATGGCCACAGCACATTAAAAATCAGGAAGATTTCTCTTAAGTACAGAAGATGACACTTGAAAATTTGTTGCTCATAATCTGACCTCTCAGGAAACAGGTGTTAACTATTTTCCCTCTCTGGACTCTGCCTTTAAACACAAAGGATCTGTCCAAGGCACATAACAGCACACTGGGTCATCCCCATGCTTACCTGAACTAGTGAGCACGCTGAGGGGACTGCTGGATGTAGTGAGAGCATTGGTACCACTTGGTGTGTTCTGAGCTGCACTAGCTGCAGCAGCTAGTGCAGCCAAATTCTGTAACTGCATTGCATTCAACCCTACAACATCCAAAGCAAGAGATTAGCCAGCAGATAAGGGTGCTTCATATCCATTCCAGCAATGACAAGCACACACTGGCAGAGGGCTGGTCCCTGACAAAGAGGAACTGTTCTAGATAAGCCTTACAAACATTACAGGGCTCCAAAAAAGATTCATATATCACTCATTAAGAAACTTGAAATCATTTCCTCAGAGAAGAGATGGCTAATCCAATAGCATACCACGCCAAGTGTACATTAATAAAGGTGTGGGCAATTAGGAAACCAAGAAAAACTGCCTACCATGGGGCCAGGAGCACAGGAGAACAATGCCAAAACCTACAGCACAGAATGGGACTGCATCCAGGCCCCTCACTCACACTTTACAGGGGATTCACTCTCTGTAATAGAGGGGAACACGCAGAAAACATGGCAGATGCAGAAGGCCCAGGAGCAAACAAGGGAGAACACAGGAGAGCATCAGTGACACAAAGAATAAAGACACTGTCTCTTGAATAGCAGATTCATCACCAGAAAGAAGAGAGAGGAAAAAGCACTGAGTGAAAGACCTTCCAAGTAGAGCCCAGGCAACACAGGTGAAAGGGGAGGAAGAAATCTAAACTGTGCTGTCGATGCTGCAAACCATTTACTAGACAATGGAAAGATGGATGGGGTGAGGGGTGGGGGCAGCAGAAAGAGTAAACGAGAATTAAAATACAATACAGATTACAATCTAGCAACTTTCCAAAAAATATAGCCAACTATAATTTCCTGAGACAAAGTGAACGACTATCAAAAATTTTCAAACAGTAAAATGCAGTTCACTGAAAACTATGCCTTTCTCAAATGCACATTTGGCCTAGCCTAAATCCAATGCAGAGGGTGTAGGCACAGGCAGCTTTGAAGCTGCCCCATGACCTACCCCCCACCGACTCCTGATGGCCCCTGGCTCAGGTTTGTTGTGGCACTCCATTCAAGTTTTCTGTGTACGTTAATAGCAACAACAAAATAGGAATTCACCTAAGAAACAACAAGTATAAGATACACAGGTAAACCAACTGCCTGGGTTCTAGAAGCTTCAAGGTAGGGCATTTGTATGGAAGCCATCTTTGGCTTTTCTGAAGTCACTGGAAAAGTCACTTTATAATGGAAATAAAGAGTTCTTGCAATTTTTTCCCCTTATCAGAGAACGGCCTCAGTCTATAGAAGCTAAACAGCCCTTTTCCATATTCTTCTCCAACAGTGACCTAAAAGGTTAGGAGGCACCAGGTAACGTCAGAGCAATGTGGCATCAACTAGCCATAGAGCCACTGTATAGCGACAAGGAAATTGAGTCCTGGGACGTTCATCCTAGGTCAGGTTTACATAATAAGCAAAAAAATGTTTTCACAGAAACGATGCCAAACTCCCAAGACTGTTGTTAGCTGGGTCTGCTGGCCTGGGTGCTGCTGCTCCTCTGCAGCAGTGAAACACTTACCTCCCATTGGGTGGAGGCTGCTCAGGGTGTTGAGGTTCCCAGAGGAGGCAGTCTGCTGAAGGAGCTGCAAATAAAGCTAGACATTACACCAAAAAACAGAACAAGAGTGAGAGTGAGGGCTGGTTCTGCATCTGGGATAACTCTACAGCACAGCAAAGCGAGAGTGCAGAGGCCCCCAGAGAGAAGAAAGTCAAAGACAAGAACCCAAGCCAACACAACAGAAACATGAGGCTTATGACAGCACAGGACAAAAAAAACACAGCTAAAGCCCTGGCCCAGAAGACAGTATGTTCACTGAATACTGAGCCAAGCTCAGTCCCTGGGCAGCAGAATTCAGCACAGCAGAGGACAGAAGTACAGCAGGACAATAAGCTAAACTTGAGCAGCTATGCAGTCAACTGTGATTATTGTCTGCGAATGAATGACTGCCATTTCCAGCTACCCTCTCCCCAGTTCTCCTTAGTTAGGTCCACACATCTCACTCTGAAGATTGTTTCCATCTGGATACTCAATTTCTACTTCACACAGCTATTTTAAATATCAAATCTAAATATTTCATAGTATTTCTTGGAGTCACCCTTTATTGGTCACAATGGACCACAAGACTAATAATCACTCCAGCTACACATCTATCCAACCTTATTTACTTCCTCCCCTCCAAATTGGTCTTCACTGTTGCAGATGACCAAATGACTGATGGATTAGTCTATACCAGGTTCAGAGTACGTTCTCCTTCAATGATTGTCCCATGACAAAGTAAGAAGGCCTGTCCCTGAGTTTGTGGCATTAGTTTGCTTTGTATATTGGCAAACCACAAACCTTCATCTAACCAGCTTGCTGAAAACTTTTGCTCCAACTAAACCCAATTAGTATTGTTTATGGAAAACTGGTATTCTTCTACAGGATCCTTTTATTCAACCTGTTTCCCATTCCTATAAACATCTGACCTGGTTTCTCTGTCACCGCGAATCCTTCCAGGCTAGAGATCATGGATAAGTTTCACGAGGTCTACAAACCTCCAGGAACAGAATGGGGGAAAAAAATGCACCTACACACCCTTTTTTCCTACTTCTCAAAGGATAAAAAGATGAAAACCAACTCCTCCAGGACAGTACAGCCTGGCTAACTCAAGTCCACATAGTCCAGAAAGAACCTCATAATTAATGATGATGTACTATCACACAGTCCACTAGCACCCACGTCTACAATTTTTTTTTTTTTTTTTTTTTTTTGAGACGGAGTCTCACTCTGTCGCCAGGCTGGAGTACAATGGTGTGATCTCAGCTCACTGCAACCTCCACCTTCCAGGTTCAAGCGATTCTCCTGCCTCAGCCTCCCGAGTAGCTGGGACCACAGGTGTACACCACCACACCCAGCTAATTTCTGTATTTTTAGTAGAGACGGGGTTTCACCACGTTGGTCAGGCTGGTCTCAAACTCCTAACCTCAGGTGATTTGCCTGCCTCGGCCTCCCAAAATGCTGGGATTACAGGCATAAGCCACCGCGCCCGGCCTTTTTCTTCTTAAACACCTTGGGCTATGTGTTCAGTCCTAACTGGTGGACTGTGAATACTGTACTTGGCCCCTTCATTTCCCCCCAAATGAGATTAGCTTTTAGGGCAGGAATCATGTCTAACCAAAACAAACAGAACACAGCTCTCAACATATGCCATCATGTACTTGCTGGTAGTGGCAATGACAACAAAAAGGTTAACCTTCCCTAAAAGGGGGCTCCAAAAGTCTCTAAGAAAAGCAAATGCACAGCATGTAGACCATTTTCAAAGCATTATCATTTCTGCAGATGACTAAAATCTCTCTGAATTTTCTGAACATATAAGCAATGTTTCAGCACTAAGAAACAATTTATTCTGTTGCAATACAACTGGACCCAGTGGTTCACGCCTGTAATCCCGGCACTTTGGGAGGGCAAGGTAGGCAAATCACTTGAGGTCGGGAGTTTGAGACCAGCCTGGCTCACATAGCAAAACCCTGTCTCTACTAAAACTACAAAAATTAGCCAGGCGTGGTGGCACGTGACTGTAATCCCAGCTGCTTGGAGTGGGAGATTGCAGTGAGCAGAGATTGCGCCACTGTTTTCCAACCTGGGCAACAGAACAAAACAAAACAAAACTACTCTTTATATTTTTTTAAAAAAACTTCAGAGAAATACTAGCTAGGATAAACTGGGGTTTCTTCTTCTTTTTTTTTTTGAGACAGAGTCTCGCTCTATCGCCCAGGCTGGAGTGCAATGGTGCGATCTTGGCTCACTGCAACCTCCACTCAGTGCATCCTCTGCCTCCCAGGTTCAAGCCATTCTCCTGCCTCAGCTTCCTGAGCAGCTGGGATTACAGGCGCCTGCCACCATGTCCACGTAATTTTTTTGTATTTTTAGTATAGACAGGGTTTCACCATGCTGGCCAGGCTGGTCTCAAACTCCCAACCTCAGGTGATCCGCCCGCCTCGGCCTCCCAAAGTGTTGGGATTACAGGCGTGAGTCACAGCACCTGGCCTAAACTGGGATTTCTTATAAGATATTAGAAATATGAAAACCACTGGAACTAAACCAAAATTCAGTACTGGGAGACAGAAATCGGTGCCTTTTGTCTGTTTCCATACAGAATAATACTTGAAAGGATGAGGAATAAATGACTATACTAGCTATTTCTATGTGAATATTTTTGTATCATCCATACAAATCTAGTGGTTTCACCATTAATAGCCTAAGATGACCTTTTTCCTCTCTGACTCACAAATGGGTGGTTTTAAGTGTCTTGTGCTGGCCCAATTCTTTTCCGTTAATAATACCTTGTAACATATACATTGCAGACCTAGTAAATCTAAATCACAAATTGGGGCCAGATCTTCTTTTGGACTAGACAACCTTCTTTTGGCTCATGACAACAGAGAGATCAAATTAAAGGAAGTCTATTTACAATGTAGTAAACTTGAATATACACCTCTAATGCTCATTTAAAAATGTTCATGTTAATCTCTTGATCTCGGCCAGGCACGGTGGCTCACACCTGTAAACCCAGCACGTTGGGAGGCCAAGACAGGTGGATCACCTGAGGTCGCGAGTTTGAGACCAGCCTGGCCAACACAGTGAAAGCCCATTTCTACTAAAAATACAAAAATCAGCTGGGTGTGATGTGTGATGGTGTGCATCTGTAGTCCCAGCTACTTGGGAGGCTGAGGCAGGAGAATCACTTGAACCTGAGAGGTGGAGGTTGCAGTAAGCCAAGATTATGCCACTGCACTCTAGCCTGGGTGACAGAGTGAGTGAGACTCTGTCTCAAAAAAAAAAAAAAAAAAAAAAATAAATAAATAAATAAATAAAGCAAAAAAAAAAAATCTCTTGATTTCTCAAGTCTGCTGAAAGAAACATTTATCATACTCTTTAGGAAAGACTCAGTAAGGATTTTAATGATGCCCTCTGTATCTGGTAGAAAGAGATACGGAGAAAGACACTGGTAGTTAAGATTCCCTCAGGAATTTCTTTCTTGGAGGCAAGGACACAAGATGTTTCTAAATCTTTAAAATGGGAAACCAGGAATTCACTTTAGTTGCAGCAAAAGCCTCAAGATATAACTAGAGATGCATGTCCAGAGATACATATATATATAGAGAGAGAAAGAGACTAACAGGACTAAAAGAAATAGTACTACCTGAATTTTTACATATAATTTCTATATGCCAAAAGTTGTAAATGCCACTGTGTTTGTTAGCTAGGGACAGCAGAAGAAGAAACAGCTGGGAGCTTGCACAGTCTGCAGAAAGCAAACCACAAAGACTCACTGCTAAATACTGGGGTCCAAGAGTATTTAGACCAGCAAGGTTTCCCCACACAGATGCTGCGCTGATTTGCTGCATCTGCTGCTGGAGCTGCTGGGCCATCCTCTTCTGTTCTTTGTCCTTCTGTGTATCAGCAAATTTTACCACCATGGGTGATGAGCAACCCTGTGAAAAGACCAAAACGAAAGGGTCAAATTCCTCCATCTGGAAAAAGAAAAAAAATCTTCCTTTTGGATGACATGCAGGTTACATTCTAATTTCATTCATTGCCAAATGATTCTCCTCATGATAGACACAAGAGGGAAGAGACTGTAATCCCAACACTCTGGGAGGCTGAGGCGGGTGGATCACTTGAGCCAGGAATTTTAGACCAGCCTGGGCAACATGGCAAAACTGTATTTAAAAAAAAAATACAAAAATTAACTGGGCGTGCTGGTATGCACCGGTAGTCCCAGCTACTTGAGTGGCAGAGGTAGGGGGGATCGCTTGAGCCTGGGTGGTTGGGGCTGCAGTGAGCCATGATCTTCCCACTGCACTCCAGCCCAGGTGACAAAGTAAGACCCCATCTCAAAAAAAGGGGTGGAGAGAGCATTTCCAATACATTAATTTTAAAGAAATCAGTGGTTTTTAACTTTAAGATGTTGCTCTGGGCAATCAGATGCAGCACATGCTGCTGGACTTTAATGGCCAACTGTCCCACCATTCCCAAGCTGAGGAATTTTCCCCATCACCTATCTGCTCCCTACCTCCATGGTCTGTGCTTGGTGCATTGCCTTGATAGCTGTCTGTGCCATGGCTCTTGTTGTAAAAGTCACAAATGCACAACCTGGTAAGAGAAGAGTCAGTAACTCATGCATTCATTTATTTATCCGACAGACATTGACTGAGCACCTACTATGTGCTGACTATCATGCTAGCAATACAGACACAGTTCCTGTTTTCAGGGAATCATGTGCTGGTATGTTGCAACAGGGTGATATGTGCTATAATGAAAAAACAGAGAACCACTGACAGAAAAAAAAATGCTTGACAGGAGAAAGGAGGACTCATCCTCTAGTTCCTCTTGAAAATAAAAGAAAATGGGAGAAGAAAGTATTTCCATTTTGGCATCAAGAATCTTGCAAAGCACCAAAAGAGAAAATTTTAATACATGACAATGAAATATAGAATGTAGATTCCTTAGAGGGGCTGGGAGACAAAAAGAATGAACTGATAGGAGGAGTCAAGACAGGACATAGATATACAGCAGGTAGCAGCAGGCCCAACCTCTTTATCTTGACCGGGCCATGTTGGCTAGGGAATCACTGTTGCTAGTTTCCACCGGTCAAATTAAAAAGATTCCAAGCCCGGTGCAGTGACTCACACCTATAATCCTGGCACTTTGGGAGGTCAAGATGACAGGATCGTTTGAGTCCAGGAGTTCAAGACCAGCCTGGGCAACACAGGGAGACCTTTTCTCTATAACAAATTTAAAAATTAGCTGGGTGTCATGATGCATGCCTGCAGTCCCAACTACTCAGGAGGCTAATCCTGGGAGGTTCAGGCTGCAGTGAATTGTGAAGGCACCACTGCACTCTAGCCTGGGTGAGAGAGAGCAAGACCTTGTCTCCAAAAAAAACCCCAAACCAAACCAAAACAAAAAACCAAGATTATTTAAAAGCTAAAACTACCTACCTCGGCTCAGGCCATCAGGTCCCCGCAATATCCGGCATTCTTCAATCTGTCCAAATGAAGAGAACATGACTCGGATGTCATTTTCAGTGCACTTCTTGGAAATCATACCAATAAACAGCTTCCTGTCTTCCACTGCTAAGAGAGTAAAACACAAAAGACTTGAATATTACTACTAAAAGAGGCAATGTGGCACAGACTCGGGAGCCAGACCGCCTGGGTTTGAATCCTGGCTCTGTACCATATTTTTACAGATTCCAAGACACACGTTTGTTTTTCATATTTTTCACATCTTTTTTTTTTTTTTTTTTTTTTTTTTTTTTTTTTTGAGACAGAGTTTTGCTCTTGTTGCCCAGGCTGGAGTGCAATGGCGTGATCTCGGCTCACTGCAACCTCCGCCTCTCGGATTCAAGCGATTCTCCTGCCTCAGCCTCCTGAGTAGCTGGGATTACAGGCATGCGCCACCATGCCTGGCTAATTTTGTATTTTTAGTAGAGATGGGGTTTCTCCATGTTGGTAAGGCTGTTCTTGAACTCCCAACCTCAGGTGATCCACCCACCTCAGCCTCCCAAAGTGCTGGGATTACAGGCGTGAGCCACCACGCCCGGCTTCACGTCTCTTTTTATAACCAATGTTATCTTAAAATTATAATTAGAAGCATTTAGATGAAATATGGTAGCTTTGTAATCTTGTGAAAGTTACTTAACCATTCTGTGCCTGTTTCCTCATCTAACTAATAGGAATAATCAGGTTTACCTCAAAGGGTAGCAGTTGCTATTAAATGCAAAGTACTTGACATCTTCCCTAGTCCTTTGTATTGTTTGCTCTTTTTGAGACAAGAGCCTCGCTGTCACCCAGGCTGAAGTGCGGTGGCATGATCACAGCTCACTGCAGCCTTGACCTGCCGGGTTTAAGCAATCATCCCACCTCAGCTTCCCGAATAGCTGGGACCACAGGTATGTACCACCACACCCAGCTAATTTTTTGCAGAGAGGTTTCACTCTTATTGCCAAGGCTGGTCTCAAAACTCCTGGGCTCACGCAATCCTCCAGCCTCAGCCTCTTAAAGTGCTGTGATTACAGGTGTGAGCCACTGTGCCCAGCCAGCATTCTTTGCTCTTACTGGCAATACTACTAAAGAAAGAAGAGGTTTTCACACTTGATATGACAAGTGGAAGAGAACACACCTTTCAGTGAGCGTAACTGTCTACTTTTCTGATTTTTTTTTTTTTTTTTGAGACAAGAGTCTTGCTCTGTTGCCCAGGTTGGGGTGCAGCGGCACAATCTCAGCGTACTGCAACCACCGTCTCCTGGGTCCAAGCGATTCGCCTGTCTCAGCCTCCTGAGTAGCTGGGATTACAGGCATGCGCCACCACACTCAGCTAATTTTTGTATTTTTAGTAGAGACAGGGTTTCACCATGTTGGCCGGGTGATCCGCCCACCTTTGCCTCCCAAAGTGCTGGGATTACAGGCATGAGCCACCTCACTCCGTCCTGACTATTTTCTTGAGAATTAAGTTCTCCTTCCTGATTTGTTCACTTTGCTCCCTCATTCCTGTCCAAAAGAAATTATACTGACCAAGTATATTCCAGTTCATTCTACAATGTTCTTATAATATTTCTCTGTCGGCTCTGTTCTTCTTTTATCATACTTTATTTTAAAGAAAAAACTGAGACAAGACAATGGATTACTTAAAGCACAATTCAATTCAGATAACCTAAGAACAGTAAACAAACTAGGCAGAAATCTTTTTTTTTTTTTTTTTTGAGACAGAGTCTCACTCTGTTGCCCAGGCGGGAGTACACTGGCATGATCTCAGCTCACTGCAACCTCCACCTCCCGGGTTCAAGAGATTCTCATGCCTCAGCCTCCTGAGTAGCTGGGATTATAGGCATGCACAACCATACCCAGCTAATGTTTGTATTTTTAATAGAGACGGGGTTTCACCATGTTGGCCGGGCTGGTCTCGAACTCCGGCCTCAAGCAATCCATCTGTCTTGGCCTCCCAAAGTGCTGGCATTACAGGTGTGAGCCACCGTGCCTGGCCTAGGCAGAAATCTTAAGGGGAAGAGTGTATACATTTGCTTACCATTGTTCTTCTCACTGTCAGCAGGTTTCATCTGTATAGGGTGATGCATCTGAAAAGGAAAAATATGATTATTATCACTGTATATATTGATGGCATTCAGAAGTACATATGGACTCTAAAATACCAGAACTAGAGCTTTAAAGAGTTCTCTCTGAACTCATGTCTGCTTCATGATCTTTCCCCAGAAAACAGAATCTGAGTCAAGAAGTCAAAATACACAAGACTCTTGACTGAGAGAGAACTAATGTCAGGTAATCTCTGAAGTGCTCCCTTTATGTCTTCCTTTACATCAATCCCTGCGGCAGTTACTTTTTCCCCAAAATGGTTTTCAGTGTGTGCCTGATATGTGTAAGTATATCCCATATATCAAAGTTACCACATTTCCATTTACTAGTGGGAGCTTTCTTACCCCTGGGAGGACTTTCATGTTGTGAAGAGCATTCTGAGCTTCTAATGCAGCTTTACGGGTGTAAAATGTAACAAAACAGCACCCTGCAATAAATAAGATTTCATAAAATCAAACTTTGAAAGCAGAGAATTCCTAGAGCAATCCTTCCCCCACTAACAGATCAGATCTTAAGAGAGGGCTGGGTTTATTAAAATCAGTGAGAGGGGGAGGGTAGTAGAAAAGAATGAATATGAATATCTAGCAGGGGAATAAGAGATTATTTTCTATACACTCTATTGTTTTAGTCTCCTCCCAGTTAGTTACATTATAAGTCTTATGCTGTTCATGTAACTTCTCTGGAAAATATGACTTCTCTTATAAAGAAAGGTCATGTGCCATTTGACTCAACCTACCCTACTTGGAACACCAGGTGGTATATGAGACAAGAAGACAGATGGGGTTCTATACTTTTGCAGCCTGTAGTCTACCAGGAACTCTTTCTTTCCCTGCTCTCTCAGAATAAACCACTCCCTACTTCGTAGCCAGATTCTACCATATGCCTCAAACATAATTATCACTTATTAAATTATAAAATGACTTAAGAGCAAGCACCTCTTAACATCTTTTTTTGGACTCTTGGTTCTCATCAAATATAATTAAGCTTCTAAAAACACATGGTGCTGCCTCAGATCTGTAGATTTTGTGCTTTGTATCTTTATTTTGGGTAGTGGGAGAGGAAGTATATCTTGTAAATCTTGGGCTTAAATGTTCTGACACTCCCATATTCTCATGAGATACAATATAGATTTTTTTAAAAATCATGCTGCAGCAGTTAGAATTATAAATTACTGAAGTTATATTGCCAGTCATGTTCAGAAACTATTATACTTTATATTTTTAGTTAACCACGCCAAAAAGAGAAAGTAATTCCTCTGCTTCTAGATCCTCTGCTATTAAGCTAGTTTCAATATGACAATCACGCTTGCTTACATTTGCACTGTTGGACAGCTTTCACAGAAAATTACTTGAAAACTGGCAAAATGGAAAATAAGAACATGTCTGTGTGTATATGGGGCAAAGTTAATACCTATCTACCATCAGTCCTGTGAAACTTCCACTCTGCTAGGCAATTCTGGAAGCAGCTCCGCCTTTCCTCTCCTGTTCATTTTGTGGCAACAGCAAACAAGTTGCCTAAACAAATCCTTTCTATTTGATAAACTATCCTGCAAGGCCTCTGTAATACTAACAAGAAACCGATGGGTATGTGGACAGTCTTTCTCTTTCAGCTTATGCTAGCCCAAACACTAAAGAAAACTTTATGTGGTTTAACTTCAATTTTATCTTTGTCATTGTGTTCCCAAGGTCAAAAGAGACAGACACTCACGTGAGTCTGTCTCTTAAATTTAGAGGCCTCACAAAGGAGTGCCCAAGACCCAATTTACAAATTATCCTCATGCTAACACCTTAACTTTTTTTTTTTTTTTTTTTTTTTGAGACAGAGTCTCTCTCTGTCGCCCAGGCTGGAGTGCAGTGGCGCAATCTCGGCTCACTGCAAGCTCCGCCTCCCAGGTTCACGCCATTCTCCTGCCTCAGCCTCTCCGAGTAGCTGGGACTACAGGCGCCCGCCACCACGCCCGGCTAATTTTTTTGTATTTTTAGTAGAGACGGGGTTTCACCGTGGTCTCGATCTCCTGACCTCGGCTAATTTTTTTGTATTTTTAGTAGAGACGGGGTTTCACCGTGGTCTCGATCTCCTGACCTCGTGATCCGCCCACCTCAGCCTCCCAAAGTGCTGGGATTATAAGCGTGAGCCACCGCGCCCGGCTACACCTTAACTTTTTAAAGCCATTAAATATGTTTGGATTACAAGATATTACTAGTATAAAAGGACAGATTTTTTCCAATAGATAGACAGACAGACAGGAGTATTCTGGCAATGACAGAGAGAATGCACATGAAAGAAGTTACATATAAAAATCCAATTTTTTGTATCCTGTTAAAAACCCAAAGCCCTCACCTGCTCTGAGAGTCAGTGGAAAAAATAAGATAAACCAAAACCCAAAGCCCTGACCTTTGCTCTGAGGAGGGTTTTGGCTCCTATCCCTTAGGACGTTGATTTCATATACAGCACCATACTGTTCGAAGAGCTCCCGCAAATCCTTCTCCGACCAGGTCCTCGGAACCTGGCCCACAAACATCTTGATAGCATCAAGATCTGGTTGGTCTGGGTGGTCCAGGGTGCCGTTCATTTTCTTTGAGCTGTGTGAGATAAAATGAAACTTCTATTATGTAATAATGTTGCTTTCCAGAGGAAATTTTCTTTTCTTTAATGATCTTAACTAGTTCTGAGAATGTAGGGGAAAAAAATCCACTTCTTTCACTACTTCCATTCAGTTTACCAGAGTTCCTTGGTTCTCCCTCACCATGACCACCCATTCCATCAGATGCCAAACTAAAGTCACCATTCTGATTGGGACATCCCAGCTGTTACGAGGGAACTGACAGTGTACATTTCTTAATCTAGCATGAGAATTACCATGCTAGAGGAGGAACTTAAAGGGTAAAACTCCCAAAACAAGATCAAGTTTTAGTAACTTTTAAGCATAGTTAACAAAACAAACACTAAAAAAAGGCCCACAAAATAACAAGGGACTATTGATTACAAATAAGATTCAGAACACTTCAGTGTATACAATGACAGGCGAAGTTTCCTTTCAGTAGAAGTTAGAACAGAAGCACTTGACTTCCAAGGCTTAAACTAAGGACTAGAATGCTGGCCTTTGAATGTAGCTGACTCATGTATAATCGTAATGCTCTTGAGTAGGTCTCCAGACCAAAACAGAGCTCTGCCTCTTAAATTTCCAGATGATTGTGCAATGAACATAAACAATGTTACCATAATTCTAGATTTTCTGTTTCTGAGTTATCCAATTTACTGCTATTACTCTAAGACCAGTTAAGATTCCCTTACTGAGTGCAACCATTTTAATGATCCCAAATTTCTCTAGTCCTATCACATTGTACTTGTAATTCTCCTATTTCAGTTTTATTACCTTTAGAACCGGAAGGATAATCAGCTATTTTAATACCTTCATTCCTACTTTGCCACTGTAAACAACCTAGGTGAATTCTTATACTATAGATGTTTCCACTCAGAACATACCATCTTGGTTTTTTTTTTTTTTTTTGAGAGGGAATTTCACTCTTGTTGCCCAGGCTGGAGTGTAATGGCCCGATCTCAGCTCATGGCAATCTCCACCTCAAGTGTTGGGATTACAGGTGTGAGCCACCGCGCCTGGCCTCATACCAGCTATTTCAAAGTCCTTCGTCCTATTTGTTTCTAAATTTAACTCTGAACATTTATCTAAACCATTAATAACTTAAATTCCCAATATATAGCACTATTAGCTTTTCTATTAGTATTTTTCTATTAGTAATCTAAAAATCATATACAAAAATTGCCAGGTTCTAATATCCAATCCCAAATAACATGCTGGTTTTTTTTGTTTTGTTTTGTTTTTTTTTGAGGCTGACTTTTGCTCTTATTGCCCAGGCTGGAGTGCAATGGCATGATCTCAGCTCACTGCAACCTCCTCCTCCCAGGTTCAAGCAATTCTCCGGCCTCAGCCTCCCAAGTAGCTAGGATTAAAGGCATGCACCACCATGCGTGGTTAATTTTTGTATTTTTAGTAGAGATGGGCTTTCACCATGTTGGTCAGGCTGGTCTCAAACTCCTGACCTCAGGTGATCCGCCCACCTCAGTCTCCCAAAGTGCTGGATTACAGGCGTCAACCACTGCACCCAGCCAACGTGCTAGTTGTCTTTAAACCACAACAAAAAATCATTTTTCCACCATTGCTATCTTCTGAATAGTGTCTGAAGATCCTTAAGAATGCTGAATCTATGACAAGTAGCTCAACTTCTTTTAATTACTATGTATTTCTTTTTTTTTTTTTTTTTTTTTTGAAATGGAGTCTCACTCTGTCGCCTGGGCTGGAGTGCAATGGTGCCATCTCGGCTCACTGCAACCTCTGCCTCCTGGGTTCAAGTGATTTTCCTGCCTCAGCCTCCCAAGTAGCTAGGATTACAGGCACGTGTCACCATGCCCAGGTAATTTTTGTATTTTTAGTAGAGATGGGGTTTTGCCATGTTGGCCAGGCTGGTCACAAACTCCTCTGACCTCAGGTGATCTGCCTGCCTCGGCCTTCTAAAGTGCTGGGATTACAGGCATGAGCTACCGTGCCCAGCCTATTTCTTTTTTATTTGAGCCAGATTCTCTCTGTTGCCCAGGCTGGAGTGCAGTGGCGTAATCTCAGCTCACTGCAACCTCCACCTCCTGGGTTCAAGTGATTCTCATGCCTCAGCCTCCTGAGTAGCTGGGATTACAGGTATGCGCCACCATGCCTGGCTAATTTTTGTATTTTTAGTAGAGCTGGGGTTTAGCCATGTTGGCCAGGCTGGTCTTGAACTTCTGAGCTCAAGTGATCCACCTGCCTTGGCCTCCCAAGTGCTGGGATTACAGGCCTGAGCCCCCAGGCCCGACCTTGAATCTTTTATATTCAACACTTACAGGGGTTATTCTCACATCACCTTTGATGACTCTAGCACTATCTACATTCAAAAGCTGTAAGACAAATGGCATAGAGACCAATTCCTGACCCTACATCTGTGAAGGCTCCCCATATTCTTCTAGGTTAACTCATCAGCTACAATCCTAGGACTCCAACAGTACTAAATTTCCACCTTCGTTGTGGAAATTTTAGCATTAAAATTATGCTTAACACCTCTGAACATGATCGGGCTGTATCCACCTCTTCCCAATTATACCGACAGCTCCTTGCAGGCAGAAACCATTTTATTTCCTGTTCATTCTTGTAAACACACCGGGTATAGTAACCGGTTCAAAGTAAGCACTCAAATGTGTGAAAGGAGAAATTTTTTAAGTTTCCACAGTTCCCATTTAACCAATTAGCTCTGATAAAATGAGTGCTGCGCACAAAAACAGCACCCAAATTTAAGAGCAGCTATTATCTCCTATGATTATTTGATTGCCACAGGATTAATATGCCTTTTTCTTTTAAAGACAAGGTCTCGCTCTGTTGCCCAAGCTGGAATGTAGTGGCATGATCACAGCTAATTGCAGCCTCGACCTCCCAGGCTCAAGCAATTCTCCTACCTCAGCAATCCCAGTAGATGGAACTACGGGTGTGCACCACCACACCTGGCTAGTTTTTAACATTTTTTTGTAGAGAGAGGGTCTATGTTGCAAGGGCTGGTCTGAAACTCCTGGGCTCAAACGATTCTCCCACCTCAGCCTCCCAAAGTGCTGGGATTATAGGCATGAACTACCACGCCTGGCCTATTTTGAGTGTTTTAGATGGCATCATTTTACTGGTTTTCCTGTAATCTGTTAATTTAAAACGTGTGGCAGGTCATGGCAAAAACATAATGTGACTGCTTTTAAACACTTAATCCTAATGTTCCAACAGAAACCAGCTACCATGATGAAAAAAAGCCCTATGGCCAGGCATGGTGGCTCATGCCTGTAATCCTAGCAACTGTGGGAGGCTGAGGCAGGCAGATCACTTGAGGTCAGGAGTTCGAGACCACCCTGGCCCACATGGTAAAACTCATCTCTACCAAAAAATACAAAGCAATTAGCTGGGTGTGGTGACGTGTGCCTGTAATCCCAGCTACTTGGGAGGCTAAGGCACGAGAATCACTTGAACCTGGGAGGTGGAGGTTGCAGTGAGCTGAGATGGGGCCACTGCACTCCAGCCTGAGTGGCAGAGTGAGACCTTGTCTCAAAAAAAAAAAAAAAAAAAAAAAAAAAAAAAAAAAAAGGCAGCCCTATCACTAGTGAAACAGTGCCTCCCTACAACCTGTCCCGACAACTTTAATTAACAGTTGTAATAGCATTTTACTAAAATGTTGCTAATCTTTCATTCTATTTCTATTCTAGAGAGGGTTAACAAAGAACCCCAATGGTGCCCAGAATACGTTTTGATAAGGAAGCTGACAGCTATTTCTGAAAAGCAGTTTGATCAATCTGTATTACACTGGAGGCAACTGCTCCCAGATTGCCCCTTCCCTCTGTTGTTTGTGTGCCAATTCTAAACTTTTGCATCCTGTTTAGTGCTAAAGCATAAACACAAGTCAATATATGCAGATTACAGTTTACCCAAAAGTTTAGCAGGGACTCAAGATTCTAGAGAAATGTCATCCTTTGCTCTTCGTTAGCTCTCCAAATCCTTCTCTATTTTTCCCGGTCTACGTACACCATGAACCTTCCCTTCCCTTCCCTGTTTACATACCAATTCAATAGCCAGAAGACTCCCGTAGAGTAGCATTGTTCAAACTGCGGCCCAAGAGGCTGGGCACAGTGACTCACCTGAGGTCAGGAGTTTGAGACCAGCCTGAAAAACATGGTGAAACCCCGTCTCTACTTAAAAAAAAAAAAAAAATTAGCTGGGTGTAGTGGCACGCACCTGTAGTCCCAGCTACTTGGGAGGCTGAGGCAGCAGAATCACTTGAATCTGGGAGGCGGAGGCTACAGTGAGCCGAGATCATGCCACTGCACTCCAGCCTGGGAGACAGAGCAAGACTCCATCTCAAAAAAAAAAAAAAAAAAAAAAAAAAAGCGCGCGCACACACACAAGGTGTGGCCTAAGGACCGGGGCAATCTTCAAACTTAACTCTTTAGAAATTTTTACAGAAATCAGACTGAGCCATTTTGCATTTGTTCAGTCTAATAATAATAAATGTAAAATACAAGCTCATACCTTATTTTTCCCCTGCATCATTTTCACTGTATTTTACAAGGGAGTGGGGGTGGGGAGAGATATGGTCCTTTACCACAGCTTGGGAAGCACTACCCAGCTACAGCAACAACCCACATGTATACTCGTGCGTATGTAATAAGCAGTCACAAACTTTCTCTGATACTGTGTCTGGAGAGAAACAACAACATTCTCCCTCTTCCACATATACTTCCAATATGCATGTTGTCATTAAGATTAAAAGTAACCAGTGTATTAAAAAAGTCGTCTGGGTACACATCAGCCACCACATCATCCATTTACTCTATGTATCATTAAATACATTCTCAAATTTGTACCTTACTTCCCCATTCAATGGAGAGTTATGTATATTTATCATCTCCATTCAAGAACCAGTGAATTCAGCAGTTCCCTAGAGAAGTATCTATAGTGTCCCTGTCATTCCTAAGAGGCAAGTCTATGGAAATTCCTATTTCCTGAGCAGTACTGCCAGCCCTGACCTGGGAACAGGGTAGAGGAAAGGCACATCAGGGCCTGCAAGAATGTGAAGAGGAGGAAGTTGAGAAAGTGGCAAGTGTTTCAGGGGAAAGGGATGAAACCTACCGCCTCTCTTTTTATGTTTCTACTACTGGCAGCAGAAGCAGTAATAGTAATACCTGAGGAGGTAGTTGCTCTCATTGTTGCTTCTGCTGCCATTATTAAGAAGGAGCAACTATGAAAATTCAGACAAGAGGCTACTTCGTCTACCTTGATTTCTGCAAACATACTATGAGAAAATACAATAGGGATACAACAGGGAAGAGACACATGAGGGAACAACAAAGAGTTGTATTTTCAAAGCATGTATTTGTTCAAAATTCTTGAACACTCTCTTCTCTTTCTCTTTTCCCCTCTCAAAATTTCCCCACCCCAGGCCTATCTCAGGGGCAGCACAAATTTCTGTTTCAATTTTTTCCCATCCTCTGGCCCCAAATGACGAAACCATGGGGTGGGTCTTAACCCAATGGCAAGCTGATCCACTGGCTGGCCAGAAGCTTAAGACCCTTGACCTATGCTTAAAACAAAAACAGGCCTGGTCAATCAAGCTCCTTTATAGCTGCACTGAGCAATATGAAAGCCACTAGCCACAAGTGGCTATTTAAACTTAATTTAAGAAACTAAGTTCTTCAGTTGCACTTGCCACATGTGGCTAGTGACTACTGTATGAGACAGAGACAGAACGTTTTATAGTTGTTGTTGTTGTTTTTGTAAAGACACGGGTCTTGCCATGAAGCCCAGGTTGGTCTCGAACTCCTGGCCTCAAGGGATCCTCCCATCTCAGCCTGCCAAATGCTGGGATTATAGGCACGAGCCACTGCTCCCAGCTGCGATACAGAATATTTTCATCATCAGAGAATGTTCTATTTGACAGCACTGCTTTACAGAATCTGGAACTGGTTAACAGAAACAGGCAGTTAGTAGTGAAGTCAGAAGTGGAAAAGTTGCAACTAGAGATAGCATGGGTTAAATGGAGAAGCTCAAAGTGCTGTGGTCAAAAGATAATGGGTCATGCTACAAGAAAGACCTTGAAAACATTATGCCAAGAAACCAGTCACAAAAGGCCACATAGTATGTGTTACCATTTATATGAAAATGCCCAGAACAGGCAAATCTACAGACAGAAAGTAGGTTGGTGGTTGCTTAGGAATGGGGATGGGGGAAGGGGGACATGGGGAGGAAGAGGGGAATGGTTGCTAATGGGTACAGGGTTTAAGGGTGATGAAATGTTCTGCAATTAAATAGTGGAAATGGTTACACAACTCTGGAATATACTAAAAATCACTGAACTGCTCACTTTAAAGGGTAAACTTTATAGTACGTGAATTACGTCTCAATGTGAAGGGGAGGGAGAAGGGATCCGAAGAAAGGTCATGTTGCAACCAAAGTTATAAGGTAGTTAAGAGTAGAAAGGAGGTACATGTAGAGTGAGCAGTTGTATATCCTGGGGTCAGAAAGATACAGTTTCTAGGTCTTCTAGCTGCAGAGCTCCTGATTAGATTACAGTTCAGTCCACCTGTGTCCTTTTAAGAAAGCCCTTTCATATATGCTAGCTTGAGTGGACATCTGTTCCTTGCAGCCAAACAAGACCTTCAAACGGGATCTGTTTAAAAATAATTCCTGAAACCTTTCATTATTAATTTTTTCACTCCCCCTTTCTCATTACCTGTTGACTTCCCTTTAATTATACACAAATAGAAAAAATTCAGATACTTACCAATCCCTCCACCTCCCCAGCAGGCAAAAATACTTGTTGCATTCCAAACTTCAGCCACCACCCACCCTTATACAAGGTCCCTCTGGCTCACATACAGTGCTGTGGAAAAACTGGAACAGAAGTGCATGAGAATAAAAAGGGCCCAGAAACACTGGCCTGAGTTACTTACCAGCTGCTCCCTAGTGAGAACAAGACAGAATAATACATTTATGCTGTGAGAAAGTTAATTTTCATTTGGATAAAGGTCAATCTTCCTATCACGCGGGGTGTTAGGTACTAGAAAAAGCTATCTCTAAGGACAATAAAGACAATAATAATTTAAAGTCACCATCCAACAATAGAATAGCTAACAATATGCTTTTAAAGGTTTTCAGCCTTCTTCCCTGAGGTATGGAGCTGCAATCATCTTTAGTATCATTCATTCAACTGTAATTCCCAAGCTTTTGCTATGGTGCCAGATACTACACTACAGGGCTCTGTAAGACTGAGCAATATGTGCCCTTGAGGCAATGTCACTGAAAAAGTAGAAGGGCACAACTATAATCCTCTACAAATCCTATAAAGGAATGTTTAAAAGTTCTATGAAAGAATGGCTAATGTGATTTCACTTTATTTGGAGCAGGGGGAGGTGTGCGTGCAGAGATTTCAGCTGCATAGAGTAGGCAACTAGAAAAAGTGCTACATGGCATGGAGGAAAGAGGCCTAAGGGTGATGAAGAAATGGTAGGGACTGAGGAGAGATGGGAAGAGTGGGATAACATTAGAAGGGAGAAAAAGGACTTGAGAAAGTTATGGGCAGAGTACAGAAACAGAGAAGAGATCATACTAGAAAGCTGACTAAGAATAAAGAGGTAGGTCAGAGAGACCCAGCGAAGGGCTTTCCATGTTACAGACAGGCTTGGAGTTTATTCCAAGATTTTAGATTGAGTGAATGATCAGATCTGTCCTTTTAAAAGATACCTAAAAATAATCTAGAGGATGAAATAAGGCAGGGAACATGCAGATCAGAAGGTTCTTGCATAAACTAGTACCTAAGATTAGCGCCCAGTCTCAGCCAATACTGAGGAATTTTGGGCCAGGATACACTAGGGTCTGGAGTTCACTTGAACTCCAAGGAGGAGAGGAAGAGAAAGAAACTAACAACTCTTGGGTTCTAATGAAGACAATATGGGAAGTACTTTTTGTGGGGAAGTCTCTAGATGAAAGTAATCAGTGAGCAGTATTTAGAATAAAGTCATAGACCTCAGAAGACATTTGGGGGAACAGAGATCTGAGAAGCAGAGAAGCACATCAGTGTCCCCTTAAGCAATGGGAGAGTGAAAAGAAAAAAGTCTGGGACACAACTCATGAAAATATCCATATCTCAGGGTGCAAGCAAAGTAAGAAGCACCAGTGGAAGCTTAAGAGTGATCAATGAAGAATCAAGAACATTGGCTAACTGTTCACTGACACTAGAGGCAGCCTGGTCTAGTGCGCAAAAATACAAAGACCTTTACCTTTAAACTTGTATTTCAGGCCCAACACTGATTACTATTTGTCCTCAATCTCTCTCTCACCTGGGTTTCTCATGTTTAAAATCGGGGCAACAGCCTATGCCCAGGCACCCTTGCAAAGCTTTGGTGAAGATGGGTGACTAAAAAGATGCAAACGCACTTCGAAAAAATGTTGACAATCCATTCCCCGACTGACTCTGAGAATGACCTGTGTCCACTAGCTCTTGAACTTCAGTCTGCACAAAAAACATGCTGGACACTTGTTAAACTAGAGTCTTGGGGGTCTTATTCTAGAATAAAAACATCTGAATTTTTAAGTTCCAGGTGACTTTCATGCAGTGGTCCATGGTCCAGATTTAACGAGATACTGAATGAGTCCAATCTCTTAAAAGATTAGAAAGCAGGCTGAGAAGAATGCTGTTATCAATGCTGGGTTGAACACCAGGCAGTGGCAAAGCACAGGAAGTGTTACAATGAAAGATAATTTGAGCAACAGTCTTGTTTTTAAGGATCATAAATCCTGGGACATGGAAATACCCTTATTATGTATTAAACATGATGATATTCACTGTAATTTCACCTGTTACTGCTAAAATAAAATTTTAGTAGTAAAGAACTCTCATAAAAAGACAATTACTGTAATTTTGGAGACTACAGAGGAGGCATAAGATCCATTTCAAAAGAGTAAGACAGGCCAGGTGCCGAGGCGGCAGGATAGCTTGAGCCCAGGAGTTCCAAGACCAGCCTGGGCAACACAGGGAGACCTCATATCTACAAAAATTTAAAAAATTAGCCAGGTGGTGGTGCATGCCTGTGGTCCCAGCTACTTGGGAAGCTGAGGCGAGAGGACTGCTTGAGCCCAGGAGGTTGCCTGGGCAACAAAGCAAGACCCTGTTTCAAAAACAGAGAGAGAAACAGCTAACTTTGAGCCCTGCCCCCCAACTATTCCACAAAGAACTGTTTGGTATCTACTATTATCCACACCTGTTACATCTAATCCCAGGGTAGACTGATTTGCACAGGGAGGCCTAACCTCAAAGACTTGCATTAACACCTGTTATCTAGAGAATTTTCTACCATTTAATATTCTTGGCTTTGAATAACCTAAAGCTCATTTGCTGGAGGCTCCAAAATACTCTGAAGCCTGGTTACAGTGACTGAAATCAGGGGTTGGAAATGTGTCCTTCTCTACAAAGTCCAGAATTCAGGTTCCTCGCAGCCACAACTCAGGGCTAGGTTAGCATTTTGGCTGTGTACAATAGCAGTTCTTGGACAGTACTGCAAGCTAACAAGGTTTCTCACTCTCACAATTTATTTGGGCAAATTGCCGATCAAGATTGATCCAATTTTGCTTTTTTTGGAGGGTAAAGGACAATTTGATGTTCCTAAAATCATGTGCTGAGCTGTATTTTCAATTAGACTCGGCGGGGGTGGGGGGAATCAAGGTCCAGGATTGTACTTTGTATGTTAATACAGAATGTTGTAGACGATAAACACACTGACTGTAGCTACCAGTCTCCTCTGTGATATGAGACTAAGAATCTAGTAACTTAATAAAATAGTTCCTTCCCAAAAGATTATTTGAAATTGCATGTCCAACCCAAAGCAACAATGCTATAGTTTAAAAAAAAAAATACCTTGGAATCTATCATATAGGAAAACACTACAGCTTAAAGAAATTGGAGCTGGCACACTTGAGCTGATGCTGTTGGTTATATATCAAATGCACCTTTATGTAAATAACTTAAAGCTTGAGGAAATAAGCAGTAATGAGATAGACTACAATTGAAAATAATAGCATGAGAGAATTCAGATTGTTTTGGCTTCTTTTCCCATTTTTTTCTTCCCCTTCTTAAAAAAAAAGAACCAATTTCATTAAATAAAGAAAACAGCCCAGTTCCTCTGCTTATGATAAAAATTAGACAACAAAAATACTTACACGGGACTGGAATTCAAAGAGCAATGATCCACCATCATTTCTGGAAGGAAATCCAACTTAAACGCAGCCATCACCTCACTCTCCCCTTCAGAAGCCAATGATATTAACTTGCTGCACTTGTCTGATCCACAAATACACACAGCTTTAGCTTCCTGGGCCCCACAAAAAACACAAAGTGGAAACAGGAGCTCAGGGAAACCAGCAATAAGTGCCACAGAAAGAGGCAGGACTGGGGAAGGGGTAGGGAAAGGGAGTATTGGATTAAAATGGGGATGTGACCATGTGAAGGGAGGCTCAGCCCAGCACACAATGAAAGTGCTGATGCGCCAGGCTTGTTTTGTGCGATTTTCCCTGGCGAAGCAGTACTAAGTGCACTGTCAGATAAATAGAGTGTCAGATCCATGAAGATAGCAGTGGCTAACAGAGCAGAAGAAATACAAACTTGTTTCACATCCTCCAAACTCCTCTCTGCAAACCAGTTTTTAAGGTCCCCCAAAGCCTGAAACTACCTGAAGCAAGAAAAGGCTCCCCGAAGAACTGGGTTGTTAGCCTTGCTTTTAAACTTACGTTTCCACGTGCCAAAGACAGCAACGAGCACAGTGCTTAGGTCCAAACTAACCTCAGAACAGTCACATAAAGAGGAATGATAAGACCATCAGAAGCAGGCCAGAGGCAAACTGGTTGAATAAACTGGCCACCAGAAACTTACCACTCACATACAACTGCCTACAGTGGATCAGCCTTGCTTTTTTTTTTTTCTTGATATTTTCAAAAGAGCATCAATTTCTCAACTGACCTTGCTTTCTTGATGATGTGCTATCTAATGATTAGAGCAAGGTGTGCTATCTAATGGTTCCTCATCTGGGTGAAAGACTTCAAAAACCCTTTGTTCAGTAACACTCATTAGATGGCACAGGGAAATTTTCTTTACTAACTCTGAAGCTTAATTTGCCAGAAAATAAAAATCGAATAGTAATACTCTGCTTCTTACTAGCATACTAGGAAATAATGTATTTTCAGTTCTCTGTTGTCCTTTCTAAAGAAACAAAGAACAAAACAAAAGCCACCATAGTGATAATAAAAGAACTAGGGCCTACCAGAGACAACATTCAAACATGTAAGGGAGAAACCAAGAAATGAAGTCTCTTCATTCTCTTTTTTCCTCCTTTAAACTGTTGCTAAAACCAAGACTAGTGAGTGCACACATAAAAATTCTATTACGGGTGAGCAGTAGAGATGGATATACTTAGCAGTCAAGGCAGATGTGTGCTCGCGTTCTCAATTTAGCTCCACATCCCCCCAAACAACAAATGGTGGCATTTCAATATTTAGGCAGTGACTCTAAAATGTTATCTCTGAAGGCTCCCAAATTTCACAGGCTTTCTTTCCATTTTTATCATTAGAGTTGCCTTACCTCAAAGATTTCACTTCACCCAAGCTCAGTTCACAACACAGGGAACTTTGAAAAAAAGAAGTTATGTTCAGCCTGCAAAGAAGTAAAACGAATGAACTCCTAAACACACAGAGTTAACGTTAAAAAAAAAAAAAAAAAAAAAAGGCAATACACAATGGCACAGGCCTAAAAGTTCTAATCTGTGTAACAATGGCTAACATCTGTCTGCATCTGACCCAGGAAGGTGAAAACGGTCTCTTCTGTCCATGTCCAGACGTCATCATCCAAAATCTAGACCTGTAACAGCAGCTTACTGCTTTTTCTATTTGTGCCAGAGACTCGCTCATCTGATTTACTACTACAGAGGCAGAAGTGGCAGGAGCTCTCTTCCACCCTATTAAAGCAGCAAAAACAAGCTGCAAGTGAGAGGAGACGGTGCAACTGACACACAGTACACAGTTTACCCAGCCCATGCCTGTCAGGCAGAAGATGGTAACCCTAGCTGGGGCTGGTTAGATTACTGGCTATGTTTGTCCTAGTTTCTCCTACGTACATTGGAACTGATGGCATGCCTCTTCCTATAGAAAGCTGCCTAGACCAAAGAATAACTTTGAGTCGACAACCAAATTAGATCTTTTAGTGCAAGAATTCCTCTAAAAAGACATTCCAGGCTTTAAAAAGGCTGAGCAATATCAGCTCACGGTGGCTCGCGCCTGTAATCAATCCCAACACTTTGGGAGGCCAAGGTGGGCGGATCACCTGAGGTCAGAAGTTCAAGGCCAGCCTGGCCAAGATAGTGAAACCCCATCTCTAATTAAAAAAACACCAAAAAAAAAAAAAAAATTAGCTGGGCGAGGTGGCACATGCCTGTAACCCCAGCTACTCAGGAGGCTAAGGCAGGAGAACAGCTTGAACCCAAGAGGCGGAGGCTGTGGTGAGCTGAGATCACGCCACTGCACTCTAGCCTGGGCAACAGAGTTAAGACTCCATCTCCCCCCCCAAAAAAAAAAAAATTCCTTTAAAAAGGATTCAATAAATTTCAAGGAACTTATCTAAATTTCAAGGTTATTGTGTTTTTAATATTTACTAAAAACATATGAAATCTAATTGTATCTCTAGTTCAAATCAGAATCACATCTATAACAAAAGACTACTTAAATGGAGACATTACTGAGTTGCCAGGTACTGCCCAATGTATGAAAGGATGTGCTCTCCTTAAAATAGTTTCCACCAAGCCAAGGGCTGGGAAACATGATTTAGAGTAATGTCTTAAAATCATTTTTTCCCAGTCATAGAACTTTTGTTCAAAAGTCTCCAGAGGCCCAATTTATAAAGCAGTGAAAATAGAAAGTAGGGCCCATAAATTCTCTGTGCTTATACTGCTATTAAAGTCCATTTTATGATTTATAAAGCAACACCGCTTTAAAAACCTACGAGATGGAAATTTTTTTTTTTTTTTTTTTTTTTAAGTAGAGACGGGGTTTCACCGTGGTCTCAATCTCCTGACCTCGTGATCCACCCGCCTCGGCCTCCCAAAGTGCTGGGATTACAAGCGTGAGCCACCGCGCCCGGCCGATGGAAATGTTATTACATGAAAGAGGGCACTTCTTTTTTGGCAGGTCACAAGAGTTATCTCAGTATAATTAAATTCAATATACTTTGGGAAAAGAGAGCACAGAAATTAATCACAAGTCAATTTTAGAAAGAGGTTATGAAGTGATAAAAACAATTATGGGAATACAAAAATGCAAACATTAAGGGAAATTTAAAAGTAGAATCAAAAGAAAGTTATTCACAAAAAACTGCCCGTGTGTGTGTGTGTGTGTGTGTGTGTGTGTGTGTGTAATGTCTTAATTAGTCCGGGCACGGTGGCTCAAGCCTGTAATCCCAGCACTTTGGGAGGCCAATGCAGGTGGATCACGAGGTCAGGAGATTGAGACCATCCTGGCTAACACGGTGAAACCCCGTCTCTACTAAAAATAGGAAAAATTAGCTGGGTGTGGTGGCACATGCCTGTAATCCCAGCTACTCGGGAGGCTGAGGCAAGAGAATCACTTGAACCCGGGAGGCGGAGGTTGCAGTGAGCTGAGATTGCGCCACTGCACTCCAGCCTGGGCAACGGAGTGAGACTCTGTCTCAAAAAAAAAAATCAGATAGACATTCCAGGCTTTTCCCACAAAGGAAGCATTAGAAATACAGAGGTGACAGGAGGGGTTATAACCAAGGGTCTGCTGCAAAAGAAGGCCTTAACTTTCCCTCAGCCTCTTTTTATCACCTGTTCCTTTCACTCTGAATGTACTTTCATGGTTTCCTGTTCTCTCCCTGGTTGTCTGTCTGTCTAGTTTTCTCTGCCTTGAATATTCTCTACTTTTTAAAAGAGCAACAATTCAACGCCTGATTAAATGAAGGTAGGAGCAATCAGCCTGCTGTAACATTAAGAACCCAAATCATTAAAAGTGATCAATATAGGTAAGAAAAACACTCAAAAGAACAGCATTCCTTGCATTTAGGATATAAGAATAGTATAAACTTAACAGGAAGATGTAAAACTGGATTAGAAAAGAGAAAGGCTAGCAATCACAGTATGTTTTGCCAAAAGGATGAAAAAGCAAACAAAAGCACAGTTAAGCAAAAAAAGCCTAGGTAGCATATGCAAATGTCTACCTTGATAGATGTAACCAGGGAGTTCTACAACAGGTGAACAGATTTTACACTTCCACCCCAATAATCTAAGTATGTTTGAAAGGGCAATAAAGTAAAGTCTAGTTATATAAGCACAGAGGAGATTAGAAGCTACTACTGAAAAGGGAATCAATGTCATTAAAAATCACCATCAATCTATATGAGGGAATTCAAATTGCAAAAATCTAGGGAATGGTCATAACCTCAGACTGCTGCTAAGTGGACTGAATATTTTACCCCCGAGTTTCTGGCAGTGAGATGATATAAGAGAGAAAAAAAGTAAGCAATTGATACTTGAAAATAACCAACTAACCAACTATAGTAACTTAAATTTTTGCACAGTACCTTCTCGGACCTAAATTTCATTTCTAAAATTGAGTATTTCTAATATAACTACTGGGTCTCCTGAGCTCCCAACCAAGTACCTTGCATAGGTAAAATATGCTGACACAAATTGGTAATTATCTCTGTGGCATTTCACTTTGTGGAAGATTTTTGTTATTGTTACAAAATGTGACAGTTAAGAATAATTCACGGGGCAGGAACACAGGCTCACACCTATATTCCCAACACTTTGGGAGGCCAAGGTGGGCACACTGCTCAAGCCCAGGAGTTTGAGACTAGTCTGGCCAACGAAGAGAGATCTATCTCTACAAAAAAATACAAAACATTAGCTGAGTGTGGTGGTGCATACTGTAGTCTCAGCTATTCAGGAGGCTGAGGCAGGAGGAGTGACTGGGCCCAGGAGGTCAAGGCTGCAGTGAACCAAGATTGAGCCACTGCACTCTAGCCTGGGCAACAGAATAAGACCCTGTCTCAAAACAAACAAACAAAAAACAAAACAAAAAAAACTAAGTTTTCCATAAGAATCTAGACAATGTAAAAATTTCTGAATGGTGGGGGAGGAGGGTTAAAGAAGAAATAGAAATATTGTAAAAAGAATTTTTCTGGCTGGGCACAGTGGGAAACGCCTGTAATCCCAGCACTTTGGGAGGCCAAGGCAGGAGCATCATTTGAGCTCAGGCAAGACTAGCCTGGGCAACATGGCGCCATCTCTACAAAAAAATACAAAAAAATAGTGAGGCATGATGGTGCCCACCTGTAGTCCCAGCTACTTGTGAGGCTGAAGTGGGAGGATCGCCTGAGCCCAGGAAGGTCAACACTGCAGTGAGACCTGATTGCACCACTACACTCCAGCATGGGCAACAGAGTGAGACCCTGCCTTACAAAACAAAATAAATAAAACATAAAAAATCTCCATTTCAGGCTGGGCGCGGTGGCTCATGCCTGTAATCCCAGCACTTTGGAAGGCCGAGGTGGGCGGATCACCTAAGGTCAGGAGTTCTAGACCAGTTTGGTCAACATGGTGAAACCCCATCTCTACTAAAAATACAAAAATTAGCTGGATGTGGTGGCAGGTGCCTGTAGTCCCAGCTTCTTGGGAGGCTGAGACAGGAGAATCGCTTGAACCCAGGAGGCGGAGGTTGCAGTCAGCCGACACCATGCTATTGCACTCCATCTTGGGCGATAGCGTGAGACTGTCACACACACACAAAAAAGATTTCCATTTCAAATCTAAAATCACTGTACCAAAAAAGCACTACGTTTAATAATTTGTTGTATGCAAGTTGCCTTGCCTGTAAAATTATCACATGGTATACTGAAAGGATATGACAAAAACATCACCATTTTGAAAACTAAAAAGTTTTCCATTTCCTCTCCCATCCTTAATCACAGAAAGACTCTGTACTCAGCTCTGTACTATTGCTGTGTACTCAGCAATAGTATAGCCTCAGAGCCTTCCTTGGAGTATCTGTCCCTAACCCTGACCCAACAGTCCTGTCAAATTGTGACCACCCTTCCAATCAAGTTGTACTTTCAGATCCCACACTAGTTCTGGAACTTAAGTGCATTTCTTAGTTGGTAACAATATACTGTAAGTTTATACTTTATTTAAGCTCCAGTGCTGATTTAAAAATCAGTATGTTAGGCCAGGCACGGTGGCTCACGCCTGGAATCCCAACACTTTAGGAGGCCAAGATGGGCAGATCACGAGGTCAGGAGATCGAGACCATCCTGGTTAACACGGTGAAACCCCTTCTCTACTAAAAAAATACAAAAAAATTAGCCAGCCATGGTGGCAGGCACCTGTAGTCCCAGCTACTCAGGAGGCTGAGGCAGGAGAATGGCGTGAACCTGGGAGGCAGAGCTTGCAGTGAGCCAAGATCGTGCCACTGTACTCCAGCCTTGCTGACAGAGTGAGACTCTGTCTCCAAAAAAAAAAAAAAAAAAAAAAAAGAATCAGTATGTTAGCCGGGCACAGTGGCTCATACCTGTAATCCCAGTACTTTGGGAGGCCGAGGCTGGCAGATCACCTGAGGTCAGGAGTTCGAGACCAGCCTGGCCAACATGGTGAAACTCTGTCTCTACTAAAAATACAAAAATTAGCCAGGCACAGTAGCAGGCACCTGTAATCCCAGCTACTCAGGAGGCTGAGGCATGAGAATCGCCTGAACCCAGGAGGCAGAGGCTGCAGTGAGCTGAGATCGTGCCATTGCACTCCAGCCTGAGTGACAAGAGTGAAACTCTGTCTCAAAAAAATCAGTATGTTGAACAAATTCTGGTTCCAGGAAGGTATTATTATCTGTATGGAATCTACTAAGTTCCGTCCTCATCTCTGTTCCAGTGGTGTCCAATCTTTAGGCTTCCTTGTGCCACACTGGAAGAGGAATTGTCTTAGGCCACAAATAAAATATACTAATGATAGCCGATGAGTTAAAAAAAAAAAAATTTTGCAGGCTGGGCACGGTGGCTCACACCTGTAATCCCAGCACTTCGGGAGGCCAAGGCAGGCGGATCACGAGGTCAGGAGATAGAGACCATCCTGGCTAACACGATGAAACCCCCTCTCTACTAACAATACAAAACATTAGCCAGGCGTGGTGGCACACGCCTGTTAATCCCAGCTACTCGGGAGGCTGAGCCAGGAGAACTGCTTGAACCTGGGAGGCGGAGGGGTTGCAGTGAGCCAAGATCGCACCACTGCTCTCCAGACTGGGTGACAGAGCGAGACTCCGGCTCAAAAAAAAGAAAAAAAAAAAATCTCATGTTTTAAGAAAGTTCATAAATTTGTGTTAGGCTATATCCAAAGCCCATCCTGGACTACATGCAGCCCACAGGCCACGGGTTGGACAAGTCTGTTGTAGAGTATTCCTCCCAGCTCTCTCCAGCATGCACACGCTCACCCCAACAGCTATAAGAACTAGGAAGCAGCTAGTTTTAGTGGGAGATAAGCCTGCCTTGGAAAATAGCTAAGGAGAAAGAGTTGGAATAGAGGGCAAAAAATATTTCTAGCTTCCTAGGGACATACATTTTGCAAATGTTATCCCATAATGTACAAAAGAAGCCATCACCTTTCTGAAAGCAACTTTTTCATATCTGCATAGCAGGCCTCATGCAAGAAGGTTAAAAAGATAGCCATGGAGCACACCCATTCAGTAGTTAGCCCATACCTGTAGCTTTACACTTCCCTCTCTGGACTATGTCTTCACTCTAAAAAACCAAGGAAAGAAAAATCAATGGGCCATGCCTAGACATCTCTCATGACTCCAGATATATCACCTCTTTCCAAAGAAAAGCCCCTCTGTCACCATGGCAGAATATAAAAATACAGAAGTACTCCTCCTGCGCCCTTTTTACTCAATACCTTAAAGATAAGTTGCATTTAATATCTCAAGGCTAATTTTAAAACACCATCAACTTAAATGATGGGGCAAGTAAAATACTAAAAGGTTTAAAAGGGTCTTGCCCTAAAATGTCATAACAAATAGCAAAACAATGACTGGAATTTATGAGGTTGAATTTCAGTACATCTAGGTCACCAAAACAATCATTTTTAACATCTACTTTTGTACGGGAGACTAAGAAAAGCTAATGGCTGTATAATTCTTTTAGCAATTAAGGATCGTGTTATTAATGTGGAGAGACCACACTATTTCCCCAAAGCAACCTTCCTGAATACATAGTTGCCGGGCATGAAACTCTACAAAAGCAACCAAGTTCCTGCCACTGTAAATGCATCTTGGTGGCCCTAGGGTGGCGGTGAACCACTGAAACCAAAAAAAATCAGAAGATGGGGAAGTTAATTGATGGTAAAAGCAAACAGAGGAACCACAAAACCAATTTGTTTTATTTTTAAACATATCAAACAATCTAGCAAGTAAAGATGGATTCTATAAAACTGCCCAAATTCCTACAAACTTCCACATACAACTCCTGCCAGCTGTATTTCTGTCTGGCTTTCACTACAGACAATAAACTATTCAAATTCACCAAGGACAATGTCTAAACTGGAAAGTACAAGAATTCCGACAGACAAAGCCAGACCCAGAACTAACTAGTAAGACACTGCCTATCCTCCCTGAAGACACAGAGATTTCTTAACTGGCATAAAATAGGTGCTCAAGAATTAACTTAATTTTTCATGCAGACTTAATTAGTTTCCAATTTTGCTAATAAAGTAGTGATAGTTCCAGTAATTTTAAGGGAAAAGTTTAAACTAATTAAAAAAAACCAGAACTTCCTAAAAGCATTTACTTGCACCTGCCTATACCATCAAAAGTCATCAAGAAGAAAAGAACTTCCATTTACTAAGTTCACAAACTTCATTCAATCCTTTATCATTATGACCATTTAAGGTGAGGACTACCCTAAGGATTCAGATGCTAAGGAAGATAATCTGCCCATGGCTTCTTGGTAGGTCTCTCTAGAGAAATGTGACCATAATTTAGGAGGTACCAACTTTTACTGGGATAGTGTGTCTTGAGAAGGCTCTGTAGTGATTATCACAGATGGTAAACAGCAAGTTAAATTTCTACTTGTTAAGAGTTCTTCTGGAAGATGTAAAGGGCCAAGAAAAGGCCAGGGAACCACGTTTCCCTCCAAATTTTACATGGAACACAGTTTGAAAAACTGTGTTATTATGTGATTGGTTTTCATAGGCATCACTTCCACCCTCTGAGACCAGACTCAGACTGCAAGCTAGTCAGGGAATCTCCAAGATAAAGAGAGCAAAAGGGAGATCTGGAGTTGTTAAGAAAGACCAATACATGAAAGGGTAAGGGATTGGTATCTTAAGTCCCGGAGAACATAGCAGCCCTCAGGGGGCTAGGAACATTTTAACTGCCAGGCCAAGAGAAAGAAAAAAAAAATGAATTTCTTAAAAAAAAAAACCAACCAAACAAACGAACAAAAAACAAAAAACCTCCACATAAACAGGGTATCATCCTACTCCTAAGCCACCAAGACTTTTTAAAGGAAACCTCAAACACACACACACACACACACACACACACACACCACACACACACAAATAAACAACACTGTACTCCTCCACACAGGATTCTGTCACCTGGAGAAGGGCAAATGAATAGTCCAATACACAAAAAAGGTTGTTTGTTTTGAGATGGAGTTTCGCTCTTGTTGCCCAGGCTGGAGTGCAATGACGCGATCTCGGCTTACTGCAACCTCCGCCTCCCAGGTTTAAGCAATTCTTTGCCTCAGCCTCCTGAGTAGCTGGGATTACAGGCATGCGCCACCACGCCCAGCTAATTTTGTGTTTTTAGTAGATGGGGGTTTCACCATGTTGGTCAGGCTAGTCTCGAACTCCTGACCTCAGGGGATCCGCCCACCTCGGCCTCCCAAAGTGCTGGGATTATAGGGGGTGAGCCACCATGCCTGGCCTCAGAAAAGTTATATTTTTTTAAAGCTTTGTCTTCCCAGTTTTGCTTTTCCTATGTTATTTTATTGCCTATTCTGTGAGAAAACTGAAATGCTTTGGGGAGAGAGAAAAGCTGAATGGAAACTAAAAGCTTTGACTGTTTTACATCTTTCATTTCTGTGGTGAACCAAAGGGCACATGCTCCATCAGAAAGCCTGAACTGTTTGTACTGTATTTCCTTGGAGCTCCACGGATGTCTGTTTCTATTAACATTATCTCTACCTTTCTCTATCACAATGCAAGAACCAGGAAGTTCTAAAGAGAACTTTAGAACCAGGTGGTTCTAAAGCGGAGTAAAAAAGCTAAGAGGGCGGCTGGGTGTGACTGTGCACACCTGTAGTCCTAGCAACTTGGAAGGCTAAGGCAGGAGCACTGCTTGAGCCTGGAAGTTTGAGGCTGTAGTGAGCTACGCTGGCACCACTGCACTCCAACTTAGGCCACACAGTGAGACCTTGTCCCCCGACCCTACTCCAAAATAAGGCTAAAGGGAAAAAAGAGCAAAAAAAAAAAAAAAAAGTAGGGAACAGCCAGGTGTGGTGGCTCATGCCTATAATCCCAGCACTTTGGGAGGCCGAGGCAGGTGGATCACTTAAGGCCAGGAGTTCCAGATCAGCCTGGCCAATGTGAGAAAACACCGTCTCTACTAAAAATACAAACATTAGGCCGGACGCAGTGGCTCACGCCTATAATCCTAGCACCTTGGGAGGCCGAGGGGGGGGGGGGGGGGGGGGGCCCCCTGGGGGGGGGGGGGGGGGGCGGGGCGGCGGAAAAGGGGGAAACCCCCCCCTCTACAAAAAAAAAAAAAATTAGCTGGGTGTGGTGTCTCAAAAAAAAAAAAAGCCGGACATGGTGGCGTGCACCTGTAATCCCAGCTACTTGGGAGGCTAAGGCATAAGAATCACTTGAACTCGGGAAGCAGAGGTTGCAGTGAGCCGAGATCGCGCCACTGCATTCCAGCCTGGGCAACAGGGTGAGATACTGTCTCAAAAAAAAAAAAAAAAAAAGTAAGGAAGTAGGGAGAGTGGCGAGAGCAAGATGAAGGGCAAGCTAGCTGAGAGTTCCAATATTATCTGCCTGCGATAAATGTTTAAAGACATTTAAGATACAACCTCATAAAGTTTTTTAATTGTTCTTGACTGACAGAAAAGGCTCTCAGATCCTCTAAAAGCCTTTCTTAGAATAGGCAAGGTAATAAGCTCTTTATTCTTGGTGTTTTCTACTGGCCTATACAGCTTGTATGCTGAGTAAATGACAAAGCATTGTCTTTCCCAGGATGACTGACACTGACTCAGTCACCATCAGCAGCTCTTACATAGCACGTGCTAGATCACAAACTCCAGAGACAAGGGCCTGTGGCACAATGATGTTCAATAACATACATAAGTCCTAAACCCATGAACTTGGCCTCATTAGTTAAGACTTACTGTTTTTTTTTTTTTTTTTTTTTTGCTTTTTTGTCTTTTGTTTTGTTTTGTTTTGTTTTTTTTTGAGGGTCTCGTTCTGTTGCCCAGGCTGGAATGCAGCAGTGTCATCTCGGCTCACTGCAACCTCTGCCTCCTGGGCTCAAGCAATCCTCCCACCACGGCTTCCCAAGTAGCTTGAACTACAGGTGTGTACCACCACGCCCGGCTAATTTTTGTATTTTTTGTAGAGAAGGGGTTTTGCCATGTTGCCCAGGCTGGTCTTGAACTCCTGGGCTAAAGCGATCCACCCCCCTTGGCCTCCCTCACAAAGTGCTGGGATTACAGGTGCAAGCCCCCGCATCTGGCCAACTCACTCTTACTAACAATTGTTAGTAAGCAACCTTAAAATTCCTTGAAAAACTTTTTTGATATAAGACAGGGAGCTAATAAAGAATTTAGCCAGAAAGAAAAAGAATTTAGCTGGGTACAGTGGCTCATACCTATAATCCCAACACTCTGGGAAGCTCCGGTGAGAGGACTGCTTGAGCCCACAAGTTTGAGACCAGCCTGGGCAACATCGTGAAACCCTGTTTCTACCCAAAAAGAAAAAAAAAAATTAGCTGGGCGTGGTGACATGTGTCTGTAGTCCCAGCTACTCGGAAGGCTGAGGTGGGGGGATTGCTTGAGCCCAGAGGTCGAGGCTGCAGTGAGCTGTGATGGCACCACTGCACTCCAGCCTAGGCAACAGAGCAAGATTGTCTCAAAAAACAAAACAAAAAAATAATTTAACAACTATCCAGATTAGAGGTTTTTAAACGATCTTAAAAGCAGAAGTGTTTTTCTCCTAAACATGAAAGTCAGGCTGTTCAGGTCAAAGATAGAGGAGGGAGAGGCAGGCCCCAACTATCAGTCTCTCTTGGCCCTCAGGATAACCTCTTGGGAAATATGAGGCAATCTCTCGGGAAATATGAGAACGAGATGAAATAATTCAAAACAATAGATAATTCACCAATATTATATCTGGCTTTGACATGAATGGTTTTTTGAACAATAAATTTTTCTATCTTTAGAATCAATGTATTTAACATACCATCAGTGGCAATAAATGTGCATCTTTAAATTGATGGAATATGGCATTTAAAGTTTGTAAACCCTTATCACCTAAAAGTAAACAGAAATGTCTAGACATTTGTAAAGTGGCATTAAGTAAGAGCTAACATTTTTGAGCATTTACCATACACTATGACCTGTTTTGGGTGCTTTACATTTAATCCTCATATGTACGCTATCTCCACTTTGCAGATGAGAAAAGATACAAAGAGATGAAATGACTCCTCAAGATCACAGAGATCCGGGCTAAGAAGGCTGCTTCAGGTTAAAAATTGTCTCCAAGGAAGCTCGTGCACATAACCCACAGAAAGGTCTGTTTAAATGCTAAGGGCCATAACGTTGAGTCTGACCCTTTTTTTTTTTTTTTTTTTTTTTTTGAGACAGTCTCTCTCTGTTGTCCAGGCTGAAGTGAAGTGGCATGATCTCGACTCACTGCAACCTCTGCCTCCTTGGGTTCAAGTGTTTCTCGTGTCTCAGCCTCCCAAGCAGCTAGGACTACAGGCACAAGCCAGCAGGCCCAGCTAATGTTTTGTATTTTCAGCAGAAACAGGGTTTCCCCACGTTGCCAAAGCTGGTCTTGAACTCCTGAGCTTAGGCAATCCACCTCCTTGGCCTCCCAGAGTAAGCTAGGATTACAGGAGTGAGCCACTGTGCCTGGTTTTTTGTTTTGTTTTGTTTTGAGATGGGAGTCCCACTCTGTGGCCCAGGCTGGAGTGCAGCAGCATGATCTCTGCTCACTGCAACCTCCGCCTCCCGGGTTCAAACAATTCTCCTGCCTCAACCTCCTGCGTAGCTGGGACTACAGGCGCTCGCCACCAAGTCTGGCTAATTTTTTTGTATTTTTAGTAGAGACAGGGTTTCACTTTATTAGCCAGGATAGTCCTGATCTCCTGACCTCATGATCCACCTGCCTTGGCCTCCCAAAGTGCTGAGTGCTGGGATTACAGGCATGAGCCACCGTGC
The DNA here is from genome assembly GCF_009828535.3 of Hylobates moloch. Taxonomy (NCBI): domain Eukaryota; kingdom Metazoa; phylum Chordata; class Mammalia; order Primates; family Hylobatidae; genus Hylobates; species Hylobates moloch. The sequence continues at coordinate 751,776 of NW_026652286.1, read as the reverse complement.
CCGGACTTTTTTTTTTTTTTTTTTTAGAGATGAGGGATCACTCTGCCCGGCTAATTTTTTTGTATTTTCAGTAGAGACAGAGTCTGGCCATGTTAGCCAGGCTGTCTCAAACTCCTGACCTCAAATAATCCGCCCGCCTCAGCCTCCCAAAGTGTTGGGATTACAGATGTGAGCCTCCGCACCCTGTCCAAACTTTTAAGTGGAAAAGAGAAAAAAGACAAATAATAGAAATAACTTGGGAAAAGTATATTCTCTTTAAAGTATTACTTTTTAGTCAGCTTGCAATGCCCTTTACTTCTTTCTTCCTGTTACATGCCTAGCTCAATAAGTAAGTTAGGCCCCCTGCTTTGGAAAACTCCATGTTCACCTACTCTCATGCCCCAGAGAGCCAAGTAATCACATAAAAGGATCAAGTGGGAAGCAGACCTCTCAGGAGCTGGAGGCCTGTAAACCCAACAATGCTTTAGGCTAAACTTCAGACTAAACTTTATGCTAAACCGTGTGAAAATGGACAAGTGAGATTTCCTGAAGACAAAATCCACAGCTTTCATCAGATTCTATAAGGGGTTCACAACCATTCTTAGAATGGTCCCCTCTGGGACTTCCAATAGTCTAGATTAATCTAGACTAACACTAAGTCATCTAAAACTATAATTGTATTTTCTCTAAACAAGTTTTTAAACAGCTATCTAGTCCACATCACATACGATTCACCTCATTTAAAATGTTGTTAGTGATTTTAATCTCATTTCAAAATGTTGTTAGTGAACTGTTTCAACTGACTTTCTCATTTATATTCACATCCACAGAACACCTGAATAAAAGTAACACATATCAGACCTTCAATTGTTGAACTTAATTCCCCAGTTTATCTGGTGTAATTTGTAAAGTTTCTATGAACTTTCCTGAATTGAGACATACTTGCACTTCCTAGTTTTTTGGGGGTTTTCCCCCTTGAAATTGCAGGTACTATAAAAGCAACGTGGTGGGCAGCACCCCCTTCTTTTTTTTTTTTGAGACAGACTCTCACTCTGTCACCCAGGCTGGAGTGCAGTGGTGCGATCTCAGCTCACTGCAAGCTCCGCCTCCCGGGTTCACGCCATTCTCCTGCCTCAGCCTTCCGAGTAGCTGAGACTACAGGCACCAGTCACCACGCCCGGCTAATTTTTTGTATTTTTAGTAGAGATGGGGTTTCACCGTGTTAGCCAGAATGGTCTCGATCTCCTGACCTTGTGATCCGCCCACCTCGGCCTCCCAAAGTGCTGGGATTACAGACTTGAGCCACTGCGCCCGGCCACCCTTTTTTTTTTTTTTTTAAAACAAAATATTTCGTAATTATTCCTTCCTATTTTAATTTTTCCATTTCCCCAACTTTAATTAATTAATTATACTTACAACCATATTTTGGTTTATCTTCTACCAGGATTTCTTCCATGCATACAATAAAATGTACAAACACTCAAATACACAAAATTTTCCTTTTTTTTTCGCCCCTCCAGATGGAGTCTTGTTCTGTTGCCCAGGCTGGAGTGCAGTGGCATGATCTCAGCTCACTGCAGCCTCTGCCTCCCGGGTTCAAGCAATTCTCCTGCCTCAGCCTCCCAAGTAGCTGGGACTACAGGCGTGCACTACCACGCCCAGCTGATTTTTGTATTTTTTAGTACAGACGGGGTTTCAGCATGTTGGCCAGGCTGGTCTTGAACTCTTGACCTCAAGTGATGGGCTCACCTTGGCCTCCCAAAGTGCTGGGATTACAGGTATGAGCCACCATGCCTGGCCTCAAATACACAGAATTTTCAAATTCAATATTATGCTAAGTATCATACTGCACAACCTACTTTTTTGCACCTAACAATGACGAACATTTTCTCGTAAGCAGCCATTATTAAAGGATCAAAGCCACAAATGGCCTAAAGCTTGACTCTGCCAATAGCATTCTTGCATATTCACAACCAATAAATAGAACAACTATTTCATAAAACATAATTATTAAATCCTCAGAAATCATACAAAAAAAGTAGTAGACGAAAGTTGGATGGGAGTGGGCTCTTTATTCTCCTCCTTCCTCCCTAATCTAGCTCACCTCCCATTTAGTTATATGATCTTTCCACGAGTACATAAGCACCTAAACCAGAGGTCGTCTCACCTGAGAGGCACTCTATTTTAGAGGCACTCAGATGAGGCAAACAGAGCATGCAAAAAACATTTTTAAAAATCTCTTTTTGGCCAGGCATGATGGCTCATGCCTGTAATCCCAGCACTTTGGGAGGCCAAGGCAGGAACATCTCTAGCGTCCAGGAGTTTGAGACCAGCCTCGGCAACATAGCAAGACCCCATCTCTACGAAAAAAAAGAAAAAAAAATCAGACAGGCATGGCGGCACACGCCTGTAGCCCAAATCTGGATGCTGAGGTAAGAGGATTGCTTAAGTCCACAAGTTTGAGGCTGCAGTGAGCCATGATCGTGCCACTGCACTCCAGTCTGGGTGACAGAGGAAGACCTTGTTTCAAAAAATAAATTAATAATTTTAAAAATCTCTTTTCCTATTTCCTCCCCAAATGCCCACACACTGGGTGTAACTCTCAAATCCTCCGTATTTCCTCTCTGCTCCCCAAACAGCTTCCTACTGTGGTGAGAGCTGGGAGGTGGGAGGAGGAATCTAATTCTTTCTATAGTTCCTGTTTCTTTCCCATGGCAGTACTGTCAACAACGGACAACAAATTGCTGAATGCAGCAGTAGCAATTTACATATGGTAGCTAAGCTAACGCACAGCTTTCTCTGGGCAGAATTACTAACGCTTCTACCTATCATTGCAGTTTGAACCCAATGTTCCAGGCACATCAGTGTTAAGTATTTGCCTGGTGGCTTCCACCTTCAAAGGCACAGGGAATGTGATACACAGAAATAATACACAGAAGTGAGGGAGGTGGAGGAAGTGGGAGCTCTGAACCCACCAAGGGAGGGTGCTAGCTACAAGGACTGTGACACCAGACAAAGTACCTAATTCAAACCCAAAGGCTCGGCCGGGCGCGGTGGCTCACGCTTGTAATCCCAGCACTTTGGGAGGCCGAGGCGGGCGGATCACGAGGTCGGGAGATCGAGACCACGGTGAAACCCCGTCTCTACTAAAAATACAAAAAATTAGCCAGGCGTGGTGGCGGGCGCCTGTAGTCCCAGCTACTTCGGAGAGGCTGAGGCAGGAGAATGGCATGAACCCGGGAGGCGGAGCTTGCAGTGAGCCGAGATTGCGCCACTGCACTCCAGCCTGGGCGATAGAGCGAGACTCCGTCTCAAAAAAAAAAAAAAAAAAAAAAAAACAAACCCAAAGGCTCAGTCATTCAACCTTTCCATAATATTCATGATCACTTGCTCAAATTTGGCATGTTCTAAGGCCACAGTTCCTTCTTAGTTTCACTGCCCTGCCATGAGGCCAAATCTGTCTCATCTAGTGAGTCACTACTGCTCCTCTTTCCAACTGCATTTTGATTTCAGCCCACTTGTGCGGCTCATCAGGGCTGCACCATATGTTAGTACCATGTAGGCAGAATGTGACTAATTTTTTTCTCAAGCACTGTCAGAGTTACTTTTAAAATCACCTTATAATCTTGATGTCTCTTGCAGAGTCATTATAATACATAACCTTTGGAAAGGACTATAATTATTTTTCTGAGTGCTCAAAGGAGTTTGTTCTGCATTTTCATTCCCATTTTTCAGATGAAGGGACTAAAGGGAAGATGAGGGATTAAGAGACCTGGGTTCCACAACCAACCACTGGGACTTGGACTTTCTTGAGTCACAGTGCTGTATTTGGTAAAAATAAGGCAGCTTGTAAAATGCTTTTTATTGGGAAACTCAAAATATTACTTTGCCTCTCTTTATTTATTTATTTTTTTAGATAGAGTCTCGCTCTGTCACCCAGGCTAGAGGGCAGTGGTGCGATCTTGGCTCCCTGCAACCTCTGCCTCCTGGGTTCAACATGGTGAAACCCTATCTCTACTATTAGCCGGGCGTGGTGGCAGGCGCCTGTAATCTCAGCTACTTGGGAGGCTACGGCAGGAAGAATTGCTTGAACCCGGGAGGTGAGCTGAGATCACGTCACTGCACTCCAGCCTGGGTGATAGAGCAAGACTCTGTCTCAAAATAAAAAATAAAAATAAAAAGAGAAAGAAAAGGACTGAATGGCCCATGGACCACAAATGTTTTTTGAATTGGTCAAGATCATAAGTGAGTGAAAGTAATGCTCTAATACACTAAAAGTAAAATAGAGATGACTTGCAGGTTTAGCTAGTATCACCAAATTCCCCCAAATTTAGTTTAAAAGGAAGGGGAGCAGCTGCTTCCACCTCCTCTAGGCAACCTGCCTCTTCTCCAGCAATAACAGCAATAATGGTTGCTACAGCTGATAATTAAGCTCATCTCAAGACAGTTTCTTAAATCTTCCAGGTATTGCAGATCCTATGTTTATTCTATCAACTCTTTAGGGTAACTGCTTGACTGACATTGCAATTATTAGGCCTCTCCATCTCCATTAATAATACTCCTTTTTTTTTTTTTTTTTTTTTTTAGACAGAGTCTCACTCTGTTGCCTAGGCTGGAGTGCAGTGGCATGATCTTGGCTCACTGCAACCTCCAACTCCCAGTTGCAAGCAATTCTCCTGCCTCAGCCTCCCCAGTAGCTGGGACTACAGGCCCAAGCCACCAAGCCTGGCTAATTTTTGTATTTTTTTAGTAGAGACAAGGTTTCACCGTGTTGGCCAGGCTGGTTTTGAACCACCTCAGGTGATCCACTTGCCTCAGTGTCCCCAAGTGCTGGGATTACAGACACGAGCCACCACGCCCAGCTCACGAATATTTTTCAATGGATAATATCACTTGCAAAATATAAAAAGGGATAGTATCTCATCAATATTGAAAACTGAGCTGAGCACAGTGGCTCACACTTATAATCTCAGCACTTTGGGAGGAGGCCTGCTTGAGCCCACAAGTTCCAGACCAGCCCAGGCAATATAGTGACTTATCTCTACAGAAAAATTTAAAAATTAGCTGGGTGTGGTGGTGCGTGCCTGTAGTCCCAGTTACTCGGGAAGCTGAGGCGGGAAAATCACTTGAGCCCAGGAGGTCAGGGCTGCAGCGAACTGTGATCATGCCACTGCACTCCAGCCTGGACAACTGAGAGACAGCCTGTCTAAAAAAAGCAATCAGAAAAAAAAAAAAAAAAAAAAAGATATGCCCTTTGAATTCAGCAATCCCAGTTCTAGAAATATAGCTTACAAATAATCTTGTATCTGATGTATACAAAGTATGCAAAGGGGCATTCATAAGAACACTGTTTATATCAGCAAAATCTGAAAACATATGCCCATTAATTGAAGGCTATTAAATACAGTATAGCCATACAACAGAACACTATGTAGCTATTAAAGAAAGTAAGGCAGCTAGCTGATCAAAACGTATTCATATAATAAGAAAGGAATTACACATGTCTTGTATATGAACAGAGTATCTCTGGATGGATAAAGAAATAATTGCTAACAGTAGTTGTAGAGGTGGAACAGTGGTTGAAATGTTTACATGTGAACACGTTACCTATTCTACAGAAATTTTTTTTTTTTTTTTTTTTGAGACGAAGTTATGCTCTTGTTGCCCAGGCTAGAGTGCAATGGCGCAATATTGGCTCACTGCAACCTCCGCCTCCCGGGTTCAAGCAATTCTACTGCCTCAGCCTCCCAAGCAGCTGGGATTATAGGCACCTGCCACCACACCCAGCTACTTTTTTGTATTTTTAGTAGAGACGGGGTTTCACCATGTTGGCCAAGCTGGTCTCGAACTCCTGACCTTAGGTGATCGACCTGAAGTGCTAGGATTACAGGCATGAGCCACTGTGCCCAGCCTACTGAAATTTTTTTAAAGAAAACTCGAGCTTTTGGAGCACAGCAACCTAGCCTGCAGACGCCATATCCCCTTGTCCACTTCCCCTTGCAACCCGTAAGTCCATTCCTACCACTTAAAAAAAGGAAAACTCGTGGAACTATAAAGCACAAAGTAAAGAAAAACCTCAACTCATACTCTTTTCCAAAACAGCATTTTGGTTTTGTATTTTTTTCCTGCTTTGCCTGAAACTTGTGTGTGGAAACTGTCATTGTCCAGGTGATCCAGCAGTATATCATAATTATATCACATCACTTTAAATGATCCCAGCAACTCAAACAACGTTCAGGCAGCTGGGACCTCAAACCTCATGTATGGCCTTTTACAAAGTCTGAAGCTATTTTCAATCACTCAGCTATATATCTATACATTTTCTTCAATCAACCTTTCCTGCCAAGGCAAAGTGCAACATTAGCTGGATTCCAGTAAAGGCAAGGGACAGGGTGAGATAATATGTCAAAACAAGTTCTATAAATACAGCTTTTGGCTTGTATCTCAAAAAGGAATCAAAAGAGCTTCAAGTTTAAACAGAAAAACCCTACAGTCCCTGCAGTATCTTACTTGAAGGCTCTAGAGAACAGAAGACCCCAGGGATCTGGAATCTTATTTATCGCACTGTAATATCTTATCTCCCTCTCCCTTATCTCAGGGGGAGGTTTAGATGCAATTGCAAGCTTTATCATTCCAACTCTGCATCTCCCCTGCTCTTTTCTTATCTTACCTCTACCCTACCAAACACATCAATTTCCTTCCTCTCTGTGAGGCTGCTCCACCTCTTAGGCAGACAGGCCCAACACACACAACATACAACAGTCTTTCCCTTAGCACTAGCCACCTAACTTCTATCATCTCCAAAATCCTTGACCAAGCAGCCAAGAACCCTGCCTGTACCATCTGCCCCAACCTCACCATCAAACACACGGGCACTCATGCAGGATGCTTCCATATGGTCTTGTTTCAGGAGCTTTGCCCTGTTCTGTTGAAAAGCAGGAAACTTTATTTTCTTTCCGTTCTTAAATTCTTAATTCTATAAAACTAGAGAAACCAGAAACTACTTCTGTAGACACACTTCCTGAGACAGTTAGGTTATAGGCCAGAAAATGCAAATTTTGTACCTCTGCTTCAGCCAATCAGGGAATATGTTCAGCAAAGCTTGATTCACCCTAAAGGACGCACAGCCCTAGCACAAATTCTATTCTATTATCACTTTTTTTAAAAAGTTACTTTGGCTGGCCTGTAATCCCAGCATTTTGGGAGGCCGAGGCAGGTGGATCACTTGAGGTCAGGAGTTTGAGACCAGCCTGGCCAACAAGGTGAAACCCCATCTCTACTAAAAATACAAACAAATTGGCCCAGTGTGGTGGCAGGAACCTGTAATCCCAGCTATTTGGGAAGCTGAGGCAGGAGAATCACTTGAACCGGGAGGCAGAGGTTGCAGTGCGCTGAGATCACGCCACTGCACTCCAGCCTGTGCGACAAAGCGAGACTCTATCTCTAAATAAATAAATAAATAAGGTACTTCAATTATCATGTTTTCATCACTCTGCAATTGTGCTCCTAAAGGTGCTTCTCGCCGGGCGTGGTGGCTCACGCCTGTAATCCCTGCACTTGCACTTTGGGAGGCCAAGGCGGGTGGATCACGAGGTCAGGAGATCGAGACCATCCTGGCTAACACGGTGAAACCCCGTCTCTCCTGAAAATACAAAAAAATTAGCCGGGTGTGGTGGCGGGCGCCTGTAGTCCCCGCTACTCGGGAGGCTGAGGCAGGAGAATGGCATGAACCCAGGAGGCGGAGCTTGTAGTGAGCTGAGATCGCGCCACTGCACTCCAGCCTGGGCAACAGAGCGAGACTCTGTCTCAAAAAAAAAAAAAAAAAAAAAGGAGTGCTTCTCACATTTAAATACCCACTTAAATCATCTGTCACATCCTTCAAATCACTCCTAAAAAAATCTTAACTGTTCCACAAAATTTAACATGTCAGTGCTTTGATTTCATTTTTACAAAAACAAGTTCTTAAAAAAAAAGCCAGGAGATCTATCAATCAAAAAAGCAACTACATTTTTAGAAAACATCTACTATATACCCAGAACTAAGGAGGGTACCAAAAAAAGGCCCAATCCCTGTCCTTAAGGAGTTTACGGTTTTGTTCAGAAAATAACGACTTGCACTAGAAACAAGAAACATGGGACAGCATCTATCTAAGGGAAAATGTTACCATAAATGTGAAAGACTTAAAAAATCTCAGGAGAGCTGATTCTTATTTCCCTGTCTAAATCAAATTTTTGTGCCATTTCATCACACTGTCCATGGTATAATACATTTTTTGCTACCCTCCACTGAATTACATGGCCTACTAATAATTCCCTCATCATCATTTCTTTTGAACAGACTTCTCTGTGTTCTCCTGTCACTCTCACACAGATTCTAAGTTTATGGATATGGCAAAACTTGCTGGTTCTCCCTTCCCATGCGCCCCTTGTAAGGGCATCTCCGGAAGATATGTGGTGCAGGAAACGAGGTAAAGAAGCGGGCCGGGCACTGTGGCTCATGTGTAACCCCAGCACTTTGGGAAGCCGAGGTGGGCAAATCACTTGAGCTCAGGAGTTCAAGACCAGCCTGGCCAACACGGCAAAACCCTACCTCTACCCAAAAAATACAAAAAAATTAACTGGGCATGGCGGCATGTGCCTGTAGTCCCAGCCACTCAGGAGGCTGAGGTGGGAGGATCGACCCTGGGAGCAGAGGTTGTGGTGAGCCAAGATCGCGCCACTGCCCTCCAGCCTGGGTGACAGTGAGAACCAATCTCTTCCCACGCCCCACCCCCACCCCAAAAAAAGGCTAAAATTAATTCTGCTTTCAATATCTTCAGTAAATAGTCTGGTACTAGTGGAGATAAACTAGTAATTTTAGAGATGTTTCACAAACTTGTTACTTGGCTTGCTGTTCTTTACCGTCAATAAATGAATTAGAGGGCCAGGCGTTGTGGTTCATGCCTGTAATCCCAGCACTTTGGGAGGCCAAGATGGGCGGATCACGAAGTTAGGAGATCGAGACCATCCTGGCTAATACAGTGAAACCCCGTCTCTACTAAAATACAAAAAAATTAGCCGGGCGTAGTGGCGGGCGCCTGTAGTCCCAGCTACTCAGGAGGCTGAGGCAGGAGAATGGCGTGAACCCAGGAGGCGGAGCTTGCAGTGAGCCAAGATCGCGCCACTGCACTCCAGCCTGGGCGACTGAGCAAGACTCTGTCTCCAAAAATAAAAAATAAAATAAAAAATAAATGAACTAGTACAGTTGATGGTGATCTGCAAAACCAATATCATATAGTTATTTTCATAAGGAAATTCTAAAATAAAAATGGGTTTAGACTGATTCATAATTTAATAATCTCAAATAATAAAGTGTGCTAATAAAATAGACAAATATTTACTACAAACCCACAATGTACCCTATACCTAGACTCTAGAGTCATACCACTGCTTTCTAATCCCAGTTTTGCTGCTTGCTAGCCAGGTAACTGGGGAAATTGTTTAACTTCTTCATAAATACCTCTGTTTCTTCATGCACAAAGTGGTTACAGAAACAGTATCTACCTTACAGGATATTTGTTAGAATTAAATTATTTATATATGTAAAGCATTTAGAATAGTGCCTGACACGGGCCGGGCGCGGTGGCTCACGCTTGTAATCCCAGCACTTTAGGAGGCCGAGGCGGGCGGATCACGAGGTCAGGAGATCGAGACCACGGCGAAACCCCGTCTCTACTAAAAATACAAAAAATTAGCCGGGCGTGGTGGCGGGCGCCTGTAGTCCCAGCTACTCGGAGAGGCTGAGGCAGGAGAATGGCGTGAACCCGGGAGGCGGAGCTTGCAGTAAGCCGAGATTGCGCCACTGCACTCCAGCCTGGGCGACAGAGCGAGACTCCGTCTCAAAAAAAAAAAAACAAAAGAATAGTGCCTGACACAAAGAAAGTGCTCAATAAACATTTCCTACTATTATTATTCTGGGCACTAAGCTTGGTGTCTATGGTGGAAAAGAATGAGTCCCAAAAAATTTCAGTCTGTTACATGATGATTCTATCTCTTCAAAATAAAGTACCTGATCTTAAGATGTACTGTACAACGCTCAATTGTTATGTTACTCAAAGACAACAGGTTCATCTGTTTACTGAGCTAGAAACATAGTATGTAGTTTCACTTTTTAAAATGCAACAGCTATGCTAATTTTTTTTTTTTTTTTTTTTTTAGACAGGTTTCGCTCTTGTTGCCCAGGCTGGAGTGCAATGGCATGATCTCAGCTCATCGCAACCTCCATCTCCCGGATTCGAGAGATTCTCCTGCCTCAGCCTCCCGAGTAGCTGGGATTACTGCCACCAAGCCTGGATAATTTTTTTTGTATTTTTAGTACAGACGGGGTTTCTCCATGTTGGTCAGGCTGGTCTTGAACTCCCAACCTCAGGTGATCCGCCTGCCTCGGCCTCCCAAAGTGCTAGGATTACAGGTGTGAGCCACCTTGCCCAGCTGAAATTTTTTTTATCATTAACACTTGAAGTAGGCCGGGCATGGTGCTCAAGCCTGTAACCCCAGCACTTTGGGAGGCCAAGGCAGGTGGATCCGAGATCAGGAGTTGGAGACCAGCCTGGCCAACATGGTGAAACCCCATCTCTACTAAAAATACAAAAATTAACTGGGCATGGTGGTGGGCATCTGAAGTCCCAGCTACTACTCCGGAGGCTGAGTCAGGAGAACCCGGGAGGCAGAGGTTGCAGTGAGCTGAGATTGCGCCATTGCACTCCAGCCTGGGTGAGAGCAAGATTCAGTCTTAAAAAAAAAAACGAAACAAAACAAAACAAAACAAAACAACGCCAGGCACAGTGGCTCAGGCCTGTAATCCCAGCACTTCAGGGGGCCAAGGTGGGTGGATCACCTGAGGTCAGGAGTTCAAGACCAGCGTGGCCAACGTGGTGAAACCCCATCTCTACTAAAATACAAAAATTAGCCAGGTGTGGTGGCGGGCGCCTGTAATCACAGCTACTTGGAGGCTGAGGCAGGAGAATTGCTTGAACCTGGGAGGAGGAGGCTGCAGTGAGCCGAGTTCGTGCCACTGCACTCCAGCCTGGGTGACAGAGCGAGACTCTGTCTCCAAAAAAAAGCAAACCTGAAGTAATAAAATAGGCTTCATTTATTTAAAAAAAATTGGGTACCTGAGATTATTCCAAAATATTTCCTAGCAGGAGGGGGAAATGAATAGCTAAGAATTCTGGCAGCAATAGGCTGACAGATCTTGCACCTCCAACTGGACCTGTTAGAGGCCAGTATATCTTCATTATGGATTACCAAACCACTTGTTCTGAGAGCACTTATTCATGTATAAACATTTATTCATCCCTTTCATCAAACCAAAAAAAATTTTTTTTTCGTGAAGCTTTCAAAATGGACACACTGGAAAAATATAAACTAATAAAATGAGACCGGGGAAGTTATAAATTTTAAAAAAGGCCAAGAACAAAAAGAAAGCTAGAATATAGGTGTGCTAATCAGAGTGTCACTTACTGAGGCTGAGCTGTAAAATCAAAGAGCTGCCACTGATTTTAATCTCCAACGACAGGCTCTACATACGGTGCACAATGATTCATAGTATAAATGGGAAAACATCAGGACAGTAAAATGAGATGCGCACTAAGAATAGCCAAGAAAGAGAAGATGAAGCAGATATAATGCCACACTCAAAAGAATTTTAGAACGTCAGTAAATATACAGAATCCAGGAGGGGCTAAGCACCAGGTCCTAGACCCTAAACAAATAAGCATCCAAAACGTACAATGGACAAGGTGCAGAAGAGATCCCTAAGTGATTCAGAGCCAGAAGACATCAGTGTATAGTCACACAGAACTCTGCATCCATACTACACAGCCACAGAAGAAGCTGCCTCAATCAAGGTGTTTCTCCAGCATTTAATAACATCCTTTCCTCTCCTCATTGACTACAGTTACAAATAGTATGTGCAGAGAACTGTCTCATCCCCACTCAGCTGACAACTTCTATTCCCAACACTGCATGCTTATGACTCATGAGGGGATGGGGGAGGGGAGTGAAAGGAAACTGTAAAACAAAGCAACAAACTTGAATTTAGACTTAAACTGACCAGGAGTAAGGAATTCATCTCTGTTTAATTAGAATATCTCATAACAAACCAAGAAAGTATCCTTTTAAGATACAGTAACAAACCCAGTATCTTCTGAAAATAACCCGAAATTTGTCTACATGTCATGTCTTCTGCTATTCCTTAAATAGACACGACACCAAAAGGCATTACAAGACCTCTGTAAGGCCAAACTTTACAAAGCACTCGAACAGCGCAAACAGCATAGGTTGCTGTGGGGCCCAAAGCAACAAGGCATTCCCCACAGTTCCTTTCCTGGCAGAGAGGGAAGTCACCACGCTTAACCCCTACCGCACTCTTCCAAGATGTGCACTAAATCATTTCTTAAAGGGGTGGAGGTGCCTCCATCTTTTTATACTCAAATTTTATGTCAAAAAATTTGTGTGCCAGGAAAGGAATTCAATTCCACCCCAAGAGCTGATCTTTGTGACCTGTAACAAAACAAAGAGGAAAAAAAAACACTACTACTTCAACAAGGTATGTTTCTAACGGAACCCAAAGACCACTTCTGACATCACATTTCCCTGTTTGGTACCCTCTCGCCAAGATTTTGTTAAATACAAATCTTGTCTCCTCACCCCATCCCTAACATCCTGAAGCATTCTCTACAATTTACAACTGACAAACCTAAACACAGCAAAACAACAAAGACAGACAAGTCACCTCTTTCACTTGAAAACCTCAGTCCTCCACAGAAACGCACACAGACAGACAGATGGACGCACGTAAGAACACAAGCTGTGTGCCCTGGCTGAATCCTGAGCAGGTCTGAGCTGGTGTGGGTGCCAAAGGGTGGCCACACGGCCTGGCTAGTGGGCTGCTCCTGCTGTTGCTGTACAAATATAGAAAGCTAAAAAGTGGAACAGCAGCTTCAGCAGAACAGATTCTGCTCCGTGCTCAGAGAGGGAGGAGCAGGGAACTGAACAGCTTTACCCATACATGGTTGCTGAAAGGGGGCCATTAGTGAAAGCCCAATTATCTCACACACATGCATTCTGTTCACATGCTCCAGACAAAAAACAGAAACACACAGGCTGGTACTTGAAGTAAGGTTTGAGATATTCTATTTCAGTCAAGGAACTTCCAAATAATTTCAGTCACTGACACCAAGAATCCCTCAGCCAGGGGAAATGGAAAAGACATTTGAAAACCTTTACTAGGTCAGATTCTTACCAGATCAGCAGTAGTGGTGAGGCTCAATTTATCATTTAAATCCTAAAATTTTTTTTTTTTTCCATAATAATTTTTTTTTTTATTATACTTTAGGGTTTTAGGGTACATGTGCACAATGTGCAGGTTTGTTACATATGTATCCATGTGCCATGTTGATTTCCTGCACCCATTAACTCATCATTTAGCATTAGGTGTATCTCCTAATGCTGTCCCTCCCCCCTCCCCCAACCCCACAACAGTCCCCGGAGTGTGATGTTCCCCTTCCTAAATCCTAAAATTTAACATGCAAAAAAAGGTTATTCTCCATTCGAGTGAACGATGTTAACTTTCACTAGCTCCTTGCTGCTTTCAGAACGAAGGTCTCATTCCAACTGTGTATGTTTTCAGCTCTTTTTTATTTTCTGGTTGATACAATTTAAAATAAACTCTAATATAATTTTTAAAATCTATGTATCAGGATGATGGCTTATATAACCAGAAGCCAAATATTTGTGTTCCAAAAATTATTTTACTTAGAACAATTCATTTAGGTTCACTTCAATGTGAAGTATGTGAAAAGGGTAATTGCTGACCAGAGTGAACTTTCCAACAATAAGAAATGCATGGCTGATTGGCTCAAATGATTCTATTCTTCAGCCCTCACTGAAGTAGTTAGTGCATACCACCTATGTAATTTTATTCCACCCTTATAGAGATGGGGTTTCACCATGCTGCCCAGGCGGGTCTCAAACTCCTAGGTACAAGTGATCCACCCACTTCGGCTTGCCAAAGTGCTGGGATTACTGGCGTGAGCCACCAAGCCCAGCCTGGTTATGTATTGATTCAGTATCATAGGGGCTACAGCACAAATCAAAACCATACTGTCAGTGACCTCCAATCTAGTTCCTAGATGAGATTAACAAGAGATAATAACAAAGGCAGACAGTACGTGACTACTGCACTAAAGCATGGGGTACAAACTATAAATGCTATACACATTAAGAGAAGAGAGGCTGGCCTTGATAGCTCACATGTGTAATCTCGGCACTTTGGGAGGCCGAGGTGGGTGGACTACTTGAGCTCAGGAGTTTGAGACCAGCCTGGGCAATGTGGCGAGAACCCGTCTGTATCCACAAACAAACAAACAAAGGAAGAAAGAAAAGAGAGAAGAGAGACTGAGAACAGACAGACCGACCTAGACTTTCTTGCTTATCCCACCTACCAGAACGCTCATTAAGGGCACCTGCACACCGGGCGTGGTGGCTCACGTCTGTAATCCCAGCACTTTCGGAGGCCAAGGTGGGCAGATCACCTGAGGTCCAGAGTTCGAGACCAGCCTGACCAACAGGGAGAAACGCCGTCTCTACTAAAAATACCATATCAGCCAGGTGTGGTGGTGCATGCCTGTAATCCCAGCTACTGGGGTGGCTGAGGCAGGAGAATCGCTTGAATCTGGGAAGTGGAGGTTGCAGTGAGCCAAGATTGTGCCATCACACTCCAGCTTGGGTAACAAGAGCGAAACTCTGTCTCAAGGAAGAAAAAAAAAAGGCACCTGCGGTATCTTAAATGTGAAGAATACAGGATTTGAACAAGATGATTTCTTTTTTTTTTTTTTTTTTTTGAGACGGAGTCTTCGCTCTGTCGCCCAGGCTGGAGTGCAGTGGCGCAATCTCCGCTCACTGCAAGCTCCGCCTCCTGGGTTCACGCCATTCTCCTGCCTCAGCCTCTCCGAGTAGCTGGGACTACAGGCGCCCGCCACCACGCCCGGCTAATTTTTTTTTTTGTATTTTTAGTAGAGATGGGGTTTCACCGTGGTCTCGATCTCCTGACCTCGTGATCCGCCCGCCTCGGCCTCCCAAAGTGCTGGGATTACAAGCGTGAGCCACCGCGCCCGGCCTTGAACAAGATGATTTCTAAGATCCCTCCATTTCTGAAATTCTGAGTCTGTGGTTTCAACCTAAAATGTTTCATAGTATGAGATTAATACCACACTGCTTATGGAAGCAAAATTATAGTTTTTGCCTACTTTAGAGAAAATATATTCTAAAGTAAGATAAAAATAAATTCAGACCATAACTCAGCATCCACTGTAACATTTCTCATATAACACTTTCAGGAAAACGTTCTTCCATCTGAGACATTTCTGCCTAGCCTGTTGAATAAATTTTAAACCACTATTAAGAAAAAAAAAACAAAAACCCTGTCACAGGGAAATAAAATGGTGGAACTAGAAATGTTTATGCTGATATAACTATGAGATCCTTGATTATAAAACACTACTAAGTTAACCAGTCATCAAAAGGAGTTCCAGGCCGGGCAGTGGTGGCTCATGCCTGCGACCAAGACGGATCACCTGAGGTTAGGAGTTCGAGACCAGAAGGTGAAACTCTGTCTCTATTAAAAATACAAAAATTAGCTGGGCGTGGTGGCGCGTGCCTGTAATCCCAGCTACTCAGGAGGCTGAGGCAGGAGAATCACTTGAACCCAGGAGGCAGAGGTTGCAGTCAGCTGAGATTGTGCCACTGCACTCCAGCCTGGGCGACAAGAGCAAAACTCCGTCTAAAAAAAAAAAAAGCTCCAAAGAAAAAAGCACTGCCTAGCTCCTATCCATTACTGAGGTACACAGCAGGATTCCAGCAGTAGAGGCACATTCATGTCCCATAAAACAGACATGCAAGTATTCAACATGTTATTAAAAGCCTCTTAACACTTAACATAAGGAGACCTCGTCTCTACGGAAAGAAGTAAAAAATTAGCCGGCCATGGTGGCACGTGCCTGTAGTCCCAGCTACTCAGGGGGCTAAGGTGGGAAGATTCCTTGAGCCCAGGAGATCAAGACTGCAGTTAGCCGTGATCGTGCCACCGCACTCCAGCTTGGGTGACAAAGTGAGACCCTGCCTCAAAAAATAAAAAAAATTAAGTAAAAGCCTCTTAAGTAAAAGCCTCTTAACTGGGCCAGATGCAGTGTTTCACCCCTGTAATCCCAGCACTTTGAGAGGTCAAGGGAGAGGATCACTCGAGACCAGGAGTTCAAGTACACCCTGGGCAACATAGACCCTGTCTCTACAAAACTTAAAAAAGAAATCAAGCCTCTTCATTGTATATACTGGCTTATTCATTGTATATACTGGCTTCATTGTATATACTGGCTTATTCATTGTATATACTGTACTGAATTTTTAAAAAATCTGAGCAGTCCTATTATAGCAACTTTGACTTCCCAAAGAGTAGTTTACTGTGAATTAATATGCTTTTTTCGTGTTTAAGATCACAGCTTTAATTACCTGTATGTACTCTACTAAAAATACTTGTGCGAAGGCAATTAAGTAAAAATACAGAACACAACGCAGGCCAGGTGTGGTGGCTCATGCCTGCAACCTCAGCACTTTGGGAGGCTGAGGCGGGTGGATCACCTGAGGTGAGGAGTTCAAGACCAGCCTGGCCAACATGGTGAAACCCCATCTCCACTAAAAATACAAAAATTAGCTGGGCGTAGTGGTGCGTGCCTGTAATCCCAGCTACTCCGGAGGCTGAGACAGGAGAATTGGTTGAACCCGAGAGGCGGAGGTTGCAGTGAGCCAGGATCGCACCATTGCACTCTGGCCTGGGTGACAAGAGTGAAACTCTGTCCCCCATCCCCCCACACCTCCCCCAAAAAATCACACAACAATACACCACAGTTGTGTACATGAAGAGGAACTGCTCCAAGTATAACCTCAAAATCAGTGCCACTGCACTCCAGCCTGGGCGACAGAGCGAGACTCCGTCTCAAAAAAAAAAAAAAAAAAAAAAAAATCAAAATGACTATAAACACGTAACGTGTGGCCTTTGATATATCAGTTCTCCTCCCTTATTTCCTCAAGAGAAATACGGGATTGGACTAGGTCAGGGGTCCATATCTACGGCCCACTGACATTTCATGAATTCCAAAAACTTCCTTATACTATATGTAAAACTCTACCTCTGTATGCATTTGTAAGGAAGTGGATTCACAACTTTTACCAGATTTTCAATTTAAGGACTCAAGACAACAATATACAGCTATTCCATCTCACATTTTTTTAAAAAGTTAAAGTTTGGCCAGGCACAGTGGCTCACACCTGTAATACAAGCACGTTGGGAGGCTGAGGTGGGAGGACTGTTCATTGAGGCCAGGAGTTTGAGGCTGCAGTGAGCTACGATTGTGCCACTGCACTCCAGCCTGGAAAACAGCAAGATCCTGTCTCTTAAAAAAATAAAAATAAAAATTGGGAGGTCGAGACAGAGGTATCACTTGAGGCCAAGAGTTTGAGACCAGTCTGAGCAATACAGTGAGACCCCCACCTCCACAAAAAAAAAAAAAGCCACAAAAATTAGCCAGGCATGATGGCGCCTGCCTGTGGTCCCAGCTACTCAGAACGCTGAGGCAGGAGGATCATTTTGATTCCAGGAGCTCAAGGCTGCAGTGAGCTATGATCACGCCACTGCACTCCAGCCAGACCAACACAGTGAGACCCTGCATCAAAAAAAAAAAAAAGGTAAAGCTTCCAGCTTTTACTTTTGTATCTGTCTCCCAGGCTAGAGTTCAGTGGCAGGATCACAGCTCACTGCAGCCTCAACCTCCTGGGCTGGAGTGATCCTCTCATTTCAGCCTCCCAAGTATCTGGAACTGAGTACAGATGTGTGCCACCTCACCCACTTTATTTTACTTTTTTTTTTTTTTTTTTTGAGACAGAGTCTTGCTCTGTAGCTCAGGCTGGAGTGCAGTGGCACAATCTCAGCTCACTGCAACCTCTGCCTCTCAGGTTCAAGTAATTATCCCACCTCAGCCTCCTGGGTAGCTGGGACTATAGCTCCTGGCTCCAGTTTCTACTTCTAATCCTACCTTGGAGCAAAGAAAGTAGGAGACAAGGCCGGGGGCAGTGGCTCCCAGCACTTTGGGAGGCTGAGGCAGGTGGATCACGGGAGGTCAGAAGTTCGAGACCAGACCGGGTAACATGGCGAAACCCCATCTCTACTAAAAATATAAAAATTAGTGGCCAGGCATGCTGGCTCACGCTGGTAATCCGAGAACGTTGGGAGGCCGAGGCGAGCAGATCACATGAGGCCAGGAGTTCGAGAGCAGCCTGGCCAACATGGCAAACCCTGTCTCTACTAAAAATACAAAAATTAGCTGGCGTGGTGGCACACGCCTGTAGTCCCAGCCACTCGGGAGGCTGAGGCAGGAGAATCACTTAAACTCGGGAAGCGGAGGTTGCAGTGAGCCAAGATCCTGTCACTGCACTCCAGCCTGGGCAACAGAGCGAGACTCCGACTCGGGGAAAAAAAAAAATTAGCTGGGTGTGGTGGCAGCACCTGCAATCCCAGCTACTGGGGAGGCTGAGGCAGGAGAACTGCTTAAACCTGGGAGGCAGAGCTTGCAGTGGGCCAAGATCACGCCACTGCTCTCCAGCCTGAGCGACAGGATAAGACTCTGTCTCAAAAAAAAAAAAAAAAAGAGAAAGACAAATACTTGGGCAGGGGACATGACACCAGAGTATGAAAGACTGGAATGAAGGAGACTGATAACAGGTAGGCAAACAAAGAAGCCACCCATCCTGTCAGCAGAAGTACTATATGAGAACAGCTATTGCCTTATGCCTCAGTTTGTAAAGAGTATATAAAAGAAAAATTAGCCTTCATCTAAGATAATTTTAAAGTGTCTGTTACCAAACCATTTAAGCCTAAAATTTTTAGGTTCTCATGGCAACCTAAATCATCGCACTGCGCATATTGTATATAAAGTGCATATTTAGAGGCTTAACTAGTAAACTCAAAATGTGACATATGTGCAATGTGGGCGACAACATTATTCTGGGAACCTTAACTTTAAAATCTTCCACATTTTATTCTGCAGCCCCAAAGATGATATAATAGAGTCAACTATGCAGAAGATGCAAGTTCAAGGAAGAAGAGGTACAAAGAACATAAATAGAAGCAAAGACATGAAAGACAAGAAGAAAATTCAGGCTATCAGAAAAAAATTCTGAACATGGCTCTCTCCCACTGTGAATCAACCTGTAAAGGAAGGCTTAAAAAAACAAGATTGCTACTGAGGACATATATCAAGATAGCGCTTGGGACATGCTTTAATGTGGGCCCAGTCAAAAGAGGACATAGTCACAGATCAGACAGTTTGGTAAATGTGGCACTGACTCCATGGCAGTCTAGAGAGGATGATGTTTCTCTCTCTTTGGTAGCAGCTCATAGAATATAGCTGTTTAGAATTAAGAAGCGGTGGGCCGGGCGCGGTGGCTCACGCTTGTAATCCCAGCACTTTGGGAGGCCGAGGCGGGCGGATCACGAGGTCAGGAGATCGAGACCACGGGAAACCCCGTCTCTACTAAAAATACAAAAATTTAGCCGGGCGTGGTGGCGGGCGCCTGTAGTCCCAGCTACTCGGAGAGGCTGAGGCAGGAGAATGGCGTGAACCCGGGAGGCGGAGTTTGCAGTGAGCCGAGATTGCGCCACTGCACTCCAGCCTGGGTGACAGAGCGAGACTCCGTCTCAAAAAAAAAAAAAAAAAAAAAAAAAAAAAGAATTAAGAAGCGGTATCAGAGACAAAAGGATGGCTGTGAGACATGAAAACTGGGACAGAGGACCAGACTTTAAGAAGAGGAAGAAGGCTGGGTACAGTGGCTCATGCCTATAATCCCAGTAATTTGGGAGGCCGAGGCAGGAAGATTGCTTGAGACCAGGAGTTTAAGACCAGCCTGGGCAATACAGGGGGACCCTGTCTCTACAAAAATGGAAAAAATTAGCCAGGCATGGTGGCATGTGCCTGTAGTGCCAGCTACTTGAGAGGTTGAGGCGGGAGGATTGCTTGAGCCCATGAGGTCAAGGCTACAGTGAGCCACAATCATGCCATTGCACTCCAAGCCTGGGTGACAAAGGAAGACCAAGTCTCAAAACAAAAAGCCCGGCATGGTAGCTCATGCCTGTAATCCCAACACTTTGGGAGGCTGAGGTGGATGGATTCCCCGAGGTCAGGAGTTTGAGACCAGCCTGGCCAACTTGGTGAAACCCCATCTCTACTAAAAATACAAAAACCCTGCGGCACAAGAATCACTTGAACCCAGGAGGTGGAGGTTGCAGTGAGCTGAGATTGCGCCACTGCACTCCAGCTTAGGCGACACAGCAAGACTCTGTCTCAAAAAAAATAAAATAAAATAAACAAACAGGCCAGTCGCGGTGGCTCATGCCTGTAATCCCAGCACTTTGGGAGGCCAAGATGGGCAGATCACATGGTTAGGAGATAGAGACCATCCTGGCTAACATGGTGAAACCCCATCTCTACGAAAAATACAAAGCATTAGCCAGGCATGGTGGCACTCGCCTGTAGTCCCAGCTACTCTGGGGGCTGAGGTAGGAGAATTGCCTGAATGGGAGGCAGAGGTCGCAGTGAGCCAAGATCACATCACTACACTCTAGCCTGGGCAACAGAGCGAGACTCCATCTCAGACAAAACAAAACAGCAAGACCCAAAATATTATTTTTGAACCCCAAGCTCACTTTTGTATAGATATACCTACTCTAGAAACAATGACAAAAGCATTTGCAAAATGCACCACAAAAACACAAAACAACTTGCCTACCTGGCTTCTGATTTTGCCTTAGAAGTATTTTTGAGGCCTGTTTTGATATTCTTTAGCTCAAAATCATCTCCTCTTGTTAAGCACATTGTAAAGTACTTTAAACTCAATATAGCATTTATCATCATCTCTTCCCTCCCACCTGTTAAAGGACTAGCTTGTTCCAAATATGGCATTATCTTTTCAAAGTTCTAGGGTTCAGGCATGACATAATTCCTTTAAAGAATTATTTTTCTTGTCATGACTGACAAGCATGACTTAAATGGAGATAAACAGGCTACTGAAAAACATTTGGGAATTTTTCTGATTACAACTGCTATTTTTTTTTTTTTTTTGAGATAGAGTCTCGCTCTGTCGCCCAGGCTGGAGTGCAGTGGCGCAATCTCGACTCACTGCAACCTTCGCCTCCCAGGTTCAAGCGATTCTCCTGCCTCAGCTGCCTGAGTAGCTGGGACTACAGGTACCCACCACCAGTCCTGACTAATTTTTGTATTTTTAATAGAGACAGGGTTTCACCATGTTGGCCAGGCTGGTGTCAAACTCCTGACTTCAGGTGATCCACCTCGGCCTCCCAAAGTGCTGGGATTACAGGCGTGAGCCACCGTGCCCAGTGTACAATTGCTCTTTTATGATGAGAGAAAAACAGTGTATAGCTTTAAAATGGGGAATCTACATAAAACTACCTTCCCTTTGAACTCCAGTAGAAGGGCTTTTGCCAATTAAACAGGTCACCTCCACCTGAGGAAAGAGGCAGACGCTGCCTGCCCAGGATGCTGTAGAAGGGATTCCTTCGATGGATAGAAAGTTTCTCTGCATAACTTTTGTAAAGGTCCTCTGCTAACCTCAGAAACCGATTTCACTATGAAAAGTAGAGGAAAGGTGAATCCAATGTGTGGGTAGAGACAACAGAACAGTGCTGGGAAAATTCCTGCTTCTATCTCTATGCGAATTTAAGTAAGGCATTCCATGTCCCTCATTTTCAAAATGATAGGATTAAAGAAGAAAAAAATCTCTGAAGTTTCTAACATTTTGAGCCTATAGCTTACTTTTTCTCCCTCCTATGCCTGCCTGGGCCACCCACCACCTTCCCACTGCTGCACCTTACCATAATTAGGCAGCTTTTTAAAGCTTCTAATTAACGGAACACAGAAATTAAAACCTTAAAACTTTCTTTTCTATTTCTGGCTCATTGCAAATGTGCAACAGCAGTTTATTAAGGAGTTGTTAATGCCACACAGTTCTTGCTATACTGGCTTTTCTCTGAACCTCAGTGACAGTTACACAGTGACAAGTTGTAAGCAAAGAGGTTGTTACCATGGGAACCCACTAGGATTCCTGGGGGTGGATCCAGAAGGCTTTTTTTTTTTTTCGGTCACAGTGTTTTTTTTTTTTTTTTTTTTTTTTGATGTTCTGGATCTGGCAATTCAGAAAGCTGATCTTATTCTTTCAGCAAGCTACCTTCAAGAAATAGTACCATACAGTATACATTTCTGAAGAAATATTAGACGAAGCGCGGTGGCCAGCATGGTGGCTCAAGCCTGTAATACCAGCATTTTGGGAAGCTGAGGCAGGTGGATCACTTGAGGTCAGGAGTTCAAGACTAGCCTGGTCAACATGGTGAAACCCCATTTCTACTAAAAATACAAAAATTGGCCGGGTACAGTGGCTCATGCCTATAATCCCAGCACTTTGGGAGGCCAAGGCGGGCAGACTGCCTGAGCTCAGGAGTTCACGACCAGCCTGGGCAACACGGTGAAACCTCCTCTCTACTAAAATACAAAAAATTAGCCAGGCATGGCGGTGTATGCCTGTAGTCCCAGCTACTCAGGAGGCTGAGACAGGAGAACTGCTTAAACCCTGGGAGGCGGAAGTGGCAGTGAGACGAGATCGCACCACTGTACTCCAGCCTGGGCTACAGAGCGAGACTCCATCTCAAAAAATAAACAAACAAATAAATAAATAAATAAATTAGCTAAGCCTGGTGGCGGGCACTTGTAATCCCAGCTACTTGGGAGGCTAAGGCAGAAGCATCACTTGAACCTAAGAGGCAGGGGTTACAGTGAGCTGAGATTGCTCAAGTACACTCTAGCCTGGGCAACAGAGCGAGACTCTATCACACACACACACAAAAAAATTAAAATTATTTTAGTGACACTCTCTTGCAAAATAGTTAAATATATTCAATTCTTAGTTTTTCCCCTCCCTCTTCATAAAAGCAGTTACATCAATATAAACTCAACTGAAGTTTCTATGACCTATGTATGCTGCTATTTCTTTCCAGACCACAAGTTATATTTAGCATTTTTTCTTTTTTTTGGAGATAGAGTTTCTTCACTCTTGTTGCCTAGGCTGAAGTGCAGTGACGCGATCTCTGCTCACTGCAACCTCCGCCTCCTTAGTTCAAGCTACTCTCCTGCCTCAGCCTCCCGAGTAGCTGAGATTACAGGCGCCTGCCACCATGCCTGGCTAATATTTTGTATTTCTAGTAGAGATAGGGTTTCACCATGTTGGCCAGGCTGGTCTCCAACTCCTGACCTCAGGTGATCCACCCGCCTTGGCCTCCCAAAGTGCTGGGATTACAGGCCTGAGCTACGGTGCCTGGCCATATTTACTACTTTTTCTATCAAGATTTCAATGTTTTCCAAAGTTCAAGAAATCTCAGCTTCTCTACACAATTATGTTAGAAATATATCAGACATGGCCGTCGCTCTCCAACGCCAGAGCCGCCTCTCGCTTGCCGAGCTCCAGCCGAAGGAGAAGGGGGTAAGTAAGGAGGTCTCTGTACCATGGCTCGTACAAAGCAGACTGCCCACAAATCAACCGGTGGTAAAGCACCCAGGAAGCAACTGGCTACAAAAGCCGCTCGCAAGAGTGCGCCCTCTACTGGAGGGGTGAAGAAACCTCATCGTTACAGGCCTGGTACTGTGGCGCTCCGTGAAATTAGACGTTATCAAAAGTCCACTGAACTTCTGATTCGCAAACTTCCCTTCCAGCATCTGGTGCGAGAAATTGCTCAGGACTTTAAAACAGATCTGCGCTTCCAGAGCACAGCTATCAGTGCTTTGCAGGAGGCAAGTGAAGCCTATGTGGTTGGCCTTTTTGAAGACACCAACCTGTGTGCTATCCATGCCAAACGTGTAACAATTATGCCAAAAGGCATCCAGCTAGCATGCCGCATACGTGGAGAACGTGCTTAAGAATCCACTATGATGGGAAACATTTCATTCTTAAAAAAAAAAAAAAATTCTCTTCTTCCTGTTATTGGTAGTTCTGAACGTTAGATATTTTTTTTCCATGGGGTCAAAAGGTACCTAAGTATATGATTGAGAGTGGAAAAATAGGGGACAGAAATCAGGTATTGGCAGTTTTTCCATTTTCATTTGTGTGTGAATTTTTAATATAAATGCGGAGACGTAAAGCATTAATGCAAGTTAAAATGTTTCAGTGAACAAGTTTCAGCGGTTCAACTTTATAATAATTATAAATAAACCTGTTAAATTTTTCTGGACAATGCCAGCATTTGGATTTTTTTAAAACAAGTAAATTTCTTATTGACGGCAACTAAATGGTGTTTGTAGCATTTTTATCATACAGTAGATTCCATCCATTCACTATACTTTTCTAACTGAGTTGTCCTACATGCAAGTACATGTTTTTAATGTTGTCTGTCTTCTGTGCTGTTCCTGTAAGTTTGCTATTAAAATACATTAAACTATAAAAAAAAAAAAGGAAATATGTCAGACACAAAATTATAAAAATAAAGCTGGGGCGCGATGGCTCATGCCTGCAATCCCAGCACTTTGGGAGGCCAAGGCGGGCAGATCACAAGGTAAGGAGACCGAGACCATCCTGGCTAACATGGTGAAATCCCGTCTCTACTAAAAAAATACAAAAAATTAGCCGGGCGTGGTGGTGGGCACCTGTAGTCCCAGCTACTCAGGAGGCTGAGGCAGGAGAATGGTGTGAACCCAGGAGGCGGAGCTTGCAGTATGCCGAGATTGCGCCACTGCACTCCAGCCTGGGTGACAGAGCAAGACTCCATCTCAAAAATAAATAAAATAAAATAAAAAATAAAATAATAAAATAAAATAAGCCAAGAGAAGTATAAGTTCAATCTCCAAGTATGCCTCCAAAACTGTGGTGTGTAGATAAATGTGATGTTAAATTATATTTAGGGAGATGAACTGCCACTCAGTTCCCTGGAGACCCATTCTGTTAGAAGGTATCTTAAGAAAACAGATCATTTACAAGTCTGATCTGTGGATCTGATTTTTTCAGAAGTGGAACAGTCAGAATTAGAAAAAAAAAAAAATTTTTTTTTTTCCGTAAGTTGGAAGCTTTCTGGAAAAGGGTTAAGTCTTTCCATAGATCTAGCCTAGCCCCAGAGCAAACTTATACCAGACAAATGAACATTAACAAAAACAGCACTTGATTTCACAGTAATAATCTAGAACTTCAGCTACCCTAGGTCTGATCCATAATAGTTTGAGCCAGAAAGTACCCGGCACAAATTTCAAGAGTATCCCTCACACTAATGACTACTGAAACCTAAATATAAATTCCATTTAAATAAAATGTGTTGAAAACCAAACTCAGAACCAATTCATACAACAAATTCACAAACCAAAAGGAAAAAAAAAATGGTTCTATGGAGATAAGATATACCATTAACTACCGTAGGCAATAGTTATTAAGATACTCCACAAAAGTATTATGTCTTGGGCTGCAAGATGGCTCACGCCTGTAATCCCAGCACTTTGGGAGGCCGAGGCAGGCAGATCACTTGAGTTCGGGAGTTCGAGACCAGCCTGACCAACATGGAGAAACTCCGTCTCTACTAAAAATAGAAAATTAGCTGGACATGGTGGGGCATGCCTGTAATCCCAGCTACTCAGGAGGCTGAGGCAGGAGAATCGCTTGAACCCAGGGAGGTGGAGGTTGCAGTGAGCCAAGGTTGCACCATTGCACTCCAGCCTGGGCACCATTGCACTCCAGCTTGGGCAACAAGAGCGAAACCCCATCTCAAAAAAATAATAATAATAATAATCATGTCTTGTTTTGCTATATTTACTCACCTAAGCTTTCCTGTAGCAGGCCCCCAAGTTTTTTTGTTTTTGTTTTTTTCTTGAGATACAGTCTTGCTCTGTCACCCAGGCTGGAGTGCAGTGGTGCGATCTCAGCTCACCACAACCTCCACCTCCTGGTCAAGTGAGTCTCCTGCCTCAGCCTCCTGAGTAGCTGGGATTACAGGCGTGTGCCACCACGACCGGCTAATTTTTTCTATTTTTAGTACAGACAGGGTTTCACTGTGTTAGCCAGGATGGTCTCTATCTCCTGACCTTGTGATCCGCCCACCTGAGCCTCCCAAGGTGCTGGGATTATAGGCATGAGCCACTGCACCCACCCCAAGAGTTTGTTTTTAAATAGTTTCTGGCCAGCATGGTGGCTCAAGCCTGTAATCCCAGCACTTTGGGAGGCTGAGGCAGGTGAATCGCTTGAGGCCATGAGTTTGAGACCAGCCTGGCTAACATGGCAAAACCTCATTTCTACTAAAAATAGAAAAATTAGCTGGGCATGGTGTCAAGGGCCTGTAGTAGCTACTCTGGAGACTGAGGCACGAGAATTACTTGAACCCGGGAGGCGGAGGTTGTAGTGAGCCAACATTGCACCACTGTACTCCATCCTGGGTGACAGGGTGAGATTGTCATAAATAGATAGATAGATAGATAGACAGACAGACAGACAGATGGTTTCCCAATGCTATCTATAACCCAAATTAGCTCAGTAAAGAGGTTTGCAAAGCTTTTTTAAAAATTGCACTTGTAGGCCGGGCGTGGTGGTTCAGGCCTGTAACCTCAGCACTTTGGGAGGCCAAGGTGAGCAGATTACCTGAGGTCAGGTCAGGAGGTGGAGGTCAGCCTAGCCAACATGGTGAAAACCCATCACTACTAAAAAAAGAATACAAAAATTACCTGGGCGTGGTGGTGCACACCTGTAATCCCAGCTACTCAGGAGGCTGAGGCAGAGTTACTTGAACCTGGGAGGCGGGGGCTGCAGAGCTGAGAACACGCCACTGCACTCCAGCCTGGGTGACAGAGTGAGACTCCATTTCAAAAAATAATAATAATAAATAAAAATTGCACTTGTAAATGTATGCAGAGACTATTAAACAGAAACAGCATGCAATAAAAACAATGAATATATAATAAACATAATGTCTTTCCATAATTATTTCCCATCAACTTGAAAGGGGAAGTAGGAAGGACAAGCCCACAGAATAGTTTTGGCACGTAAGTTTAGTATCAGACAGCCTAGAAACAAAAAGGACAAAACAGGACATGACAGGAGGCAAACTCTTGGATGCTTTATTCATTTTTACTAGTGGTTTACTATTTCCTTGATTTTATTTGGAAAAGCATGTCTTGGCCCAGAAAGGCAAGAGTGCAGACTGCCAGCAGTATCAGATTCTCCTTTTCTTATTCTTTGGAGCTATTGAAAACTGAGCCAAAATCAGAGTTGTCTAGGAGCCTTCCAACTGTTCAGGCAATATGAAATACGAGGTTTCAAGATCAGAGCTCCACGAGGTTTTCACCATACAAATTTTTTTTTTTTTTTTTTGAGACAGGGTCTCACTCTGTCGCCCAGGCTAGAGTGCAGTGGCACCATCTTGGCTCACTGCAGCCTCCACCTCCTGGATTCAAGCAATTCTCCTGCCTCAGCCTCCTGAGTAGCTGGGACTATAGGCGCACACCACCACACTCAGCTAATTTCTGTTATTTTTAGTAGAGACGGGGTTTCACCACATTGGCCAGGATGGTCTCGATCTCCTGACCTCGTGATCCAGCTGACTCAGCCTCCCAATGTGTTGGGATTACAGGTGTGAGCCACCATGCCAGGCCTACAGTACAAACCTTAACCATAATGTCTTTTTTTTTTTTCTTTTTGAGACGGAGTCTCGCTCTGTCTCCCAGGCTGGAGTGCAGTGGCGCAATCTCGGCTCACTGCAAGCTCCGCCTCCCGGGTTCACACCATTCTCCTGCCTCAGCCTCTCCGAGTAGCTGGGACTACAGGCGCCCGCCACCACGCCCTGCTAATTTTTTGTATTTTTAGTAGAGACAGGGTTTCATCGTGGTCTCGATCTCCTGACCTCGTGATCTGCCCGCCTCGGCCTCCCAAAGTGCTGGGATTACAAGCGTGAGCCACCGCGCCCAGCCCCATAATGTCTTTTGATGGAAAGCTGCTTACATTTTTTTCCAGATAACTCCCTGGAGCTTTTAAAGTACTCCATCTTCAGAAGACAATGACTTAAATTCACAGAATTTCAATGTTAAGTCTTTTTCCTATTACTAATCCTTAATACTGAACAGTTCCAAAACATAAAATTAAAGTGCCATTTGACTAGACATGGAGTAGTCAACAAATAATTACCAGGTATCTACTTTATGCAAGGCCCCAGTACTTAGGTAACACTATAGACTGTAAAATTTCCTCTATGCATAGCATTGGGTTTAGTATGATACACACAACACATAAAGGCATAATCATTTTGTTTTCTTTTTTTTCTTTCTTTTTTTTTTTTTAAAGAAACGGGGTTTCACTTTTTTACCCAGGCTGGCTGGAGTATATTGGCACAATCATAGCTTTCTGTAACCTCTAACTTCTGGGCTCAAGGAGTTGAGTCCCGCCTCAGCCTCCCAAATAGCTAGGACTACAGGTGTGCACCACCATGCCTGGCTAAATAATTTTATTTGTAGAGACAGAGTCCCTGTATTTGCCCAGGCTGGTCTCAAACTCCTGGCCTCAAGCAATCCTCTTGCCTCAGCCTCCTAAAGTGCTGGTAATGCAGGCATGAGTTACCACGCCTGGCCCATAATATTGTTTAGATATATTTGCAATCATCATTTGACCTCTGATATCAAATAATATCTTCTAGCTTTTTCTATCCTACATTATCTATGTATGGAAGACATTATATACCAGGTTGTATATAAATCTCCATTCCACCCAGGTGTGGTGGCTCACGCCTGTAATTCCAGCACTTTGGGAGGCCGAGGCGGGCGGATCACAAGGTCAGGAGATCAAGACCATCCTGGCCAAAAAATACAAAAAATTAGCCGGGCATGGTGGCGGGCACCTGTAGTCCCAGCTACTCGGGAGGCTGAGGCAGGAGAATGGCGTGAACCCAGGAGGTAGAGCTTGCAGTGAGCGGAGATCGCGCCACTGCACTCCAGCACTGGGAAAAAGACGAGACTCCGTCTCAAAAAAAAACAAAAAACAAAAAACAAAATCTCCATTTCAAAACTAGCTTGTCTCTTTTTAATTCCTCCTCAATAGTATTACAGGGAATTTTTACATTTCTCTGGAATAAAGTCTTTCAACCTAACAAACCAAAAGATCACAGGAAAAAAACAAAATCAAGTTAGAAGCACTAAACTGTCTTTCTCAGCGCTTCCCCCTCTCCCTCATTAACATTTCTCAAAGAGAAAAACACCACTGTGATGCTCCTCTCACAGATCATTCATGAAGTTACGGAGCTGGGACCAGACAGACTCCATCAACTGGGCACACAGCCACTCACCATTACCCTTTGTTTAAAGCCTCAACAGCCATTCAACCCACATCATTGTGTTCCACTCAAGCCCATCAACATTTTTTTAAGAGGAAACAATCAGGAAACTAAAACAAACGCCACTTAACTAGAAACGAAGAAAAGACTGAATCCATATGCCTCACAAACAAAAATTCCTAAAACTGACGGCTCACTTTAAGTTTCCTATCTGAAATAGCAGTATTATTTTTAACAGGCTCATATTCCTAAAAAAATTATAAACAAATAAACATAAAAAACTTGTTTAAAAAAATAAACTCATAATCTTGATGTGGCAAAGCATTCTAAACACCAAATGCAAACGCATATACTGAAGGAGTCAAGACCTCCAGCCACCTTTTGCCTGGGGCTAAGGAGTATGGGAAAAAGCACTCTTCCAAACAGCTGGGTGTGGTGGCTCAAGCCTGCAATCCCACCACTTTGGGAGGCCGACGCCGACAGATCACCTGAGGTCGGGAGTTTGAGACCAGTCATGGCTAACATGGTGAAACTCCGTTTCTACTAAAAATACAAAAAATCAGCCGGGCATGGTGCCATACACCTGTAATCTCAGCTACTCTTCCAAAGAGCCATGATCCCTGACAGGACGATTCTAAGTTTCAAATTTTACAGGTGCTGTGCAGAGCTCTGTACTAAGTCTAACTCGAAGTTATTTTGGCTGAAAATAACAGAAAGCTTACACAAAAACTAGAGTTAACTGAAAGGGTACTAGACCATCCCAAGAACTCCAAACAGGCCCACACCTGGAAATCCAGATTTAGGCATCCAGATTTCTGCTCTGCATGTGGATGGCTGCCCTCTCTCCAGAGCTGCATTTCTCATCTATGCTTCTTTCCAGATGAAATCTACTTACTTCTCCCTCCCTATGGAACGACCTTCACTGCTTCCACATGTACGAGCCTGAACTTGGCTGCATACCAGCATCTGATTTTATGTCCTGAGTGTTCTGAATGTAGGTGACTAATTGTATCTTAAAGACTTGAATCTCAGTTCCAATCTCAAATTCCTAGGACAAAGTGATTTGCCCAGCTTGGGCCAGGTGTCCACCTCTGGTGCAATAAGATATTACAAGATGGGCTAAATCACAAGGTATAATTAGAGTAGGGACTATACACCTGAACCACTCCCCTAAAGTATATGCAATACACTAAGCAGTAAGGCAGTTTCCATCCTCAAAAAGCTTAAAATCTTGCTGAAATAATAAAATATATCAATAAAATACTAAATCAGGTACAGGAATGAATGGACAGGAAAAGCCTCATGAAAAAGGTTAGCTGTGCACTAAATGACAAACAGATACTGAATCATGAGCAGGGAGGGGCTGAAGAGCATTCCTAAACACGAAATGTGATGTCTACTCCTCTTGCTCTAGCCATCTAGGAACTATAGACCTAAGGGATAAATAATCTTTTACCACATAAACAGCTTCCAGTAAAAGATCCTTGTTGAAAGCCTGCTATAAGGCTTAAATGACTTTGAACACAAAGCAGTGCTGCTTCATCATGCAGTAATCACCCACTAGCTGACAAATGTCAAACAGTTATGCATTTTCAAGCTGTCATCACCACCCTGACTTCCTTTCGCTCCCCGGCCCCCACAAGACTCTTGCTCAGAGAGCACTCAAAATCAGGCAAGCAGGCTGGGCGCGGTGGCTCACGCCTGTAATCCCAACGCTTTGGGAGGCCAAGGTGGGTGGATCACGAGGTCAGGAGTTCAAGACCAGCCTGGCCAAGATGGTGAAACCCCGTCTCTACTAAAAACACGAAAATTACCCGGGCATGGTGGTGGGCGCCTGTAATCATAGCTACTTGGGAGACTGAGGCAGGGAGAATGGCTTGAAACCAGGAGGCAGAGGCTGCAGTGAGCCGAGATCGCACCACTAGACTCCAGCCTGGGCGACAGAGAGAGACTCTGTCTCAAAAAACAACAACAACAACAACAACAAAACAATAAACAGGCAAGCAGCCAGTAAATGGCACAGGTGTTTCTCACTGAAAATATCCCACCCAATCTAGCATGGTAAGTTAGCAGCAGCAACACCCAGACAGAATTCATCCAGGAAAGAAACACTAGCTGAGCTATGTGACTGCAGTGTGAGGGAAAGCGGCTGGAGCTTAAAAGTAGAATGTTTCCCATACACAAAAGCTAGAAGTACAAAGAAACTGGAAAAAGCCTACAGTAAATTATCTGTACAAAACAGAAATTAACAAAAACTTAACAGATGTCCAAATAATACTGGGTTAAAAAAGATAGTCTACTCACAGTAGACTATTAGTCACCCCACATTATCACCAATATCATACATATTCACACAGTCTGCAAGAGCTTACCTCAATCTCACATGAAACAAAAAGGTAAAAGAACAAGGAGAAAGTGGTGACAGTTTCTAACTTAATGATTATTTTGCTGAAGAGTAGCAATGTTACTATGAAAATGGAAACTACTTGGCCAGGCGTGGAGGCTCACACTTGTAATCCCAGCACTTTGGGAGGCCAAGGCGGGTGCATCTCCTGAAGTCAGGAGTTCGAGACCAGCCTGGCCAACATGGTGAAACCCCGTCTCTACTTAAAACACAAAATTAGCTGGGCATGGTGGAGCATGCCTATAATCTCAGCAACTTGGGAGGCTGAGGCAGAAGAATCGCTTGAACCCATGAGGCAGAGGTTGCAGTGAGCCAAGATCTCGCCACTGTACTCCAGCCTGGTGACAGGGCGAGGCTGTCTCAAAAAAAAAAAAAGAAAGAAGAAAGAAAGAAAATGGAAACTACTGACCCTTCAAAATTAAAAGTATAACACTACAAAATTAAACAGTCCAGGAATCAAAAAACTTCATTTTGCATAATCTCCAAACTAAAGACATTCCCCCAAAAACACAGTTTTAATGGAGTTATAACTTAGAAAGTAAAATTATTCAACTCCATTTTGTCAAAGCTGAATGTAGCTATAAAAAGAACTGGAGGTCATAAAGTTAGTGGAGAGTTCTTTCTAAAGCCGTATCGGGCTGGGCGCGGTGGCTCACGTCTGTAATTTCAGCACTTCGGGAGGCCGAGGCAGGTGGAATCACCTGAGGTCAGGAGTTCGAGACCAGCCTAGCCAACACGGTGAAACCCCATCTCTACTAAAAATACAAAAATTAGCCAGGCATGGTGGCAGGTGCCTATAATCCCAGCTACTCGAGAGGTTGAGGCAGAAGAATCGCTTCAACCCAGGAGGCGAAGGCTGCAGTGAGCTGAGATCGCACCATTGCACACCAGCCTGGGCAACAAGAGTGAAACTCTGTCTCAAATAAATAAAGCCATATCTGCACCCATGAACATATCTAAAAGTGGCACATCAAATTTGATTAAGTGAGATCCATCAGGTATCAATGCAATCACTAAACAAAAACTCATCATTCTTGTTGATAGTTTCTCCATTTTTTTTTTTTTTTTTTTTTTTTTTTTTTTTGAGACAGGGTCTCCCTGTTGCCCAGGCTGGAGTGTAGTGGTGTGATCTCAGTTCACTGCAACCTTCACCTCCTGGGTTCAAGCCATTCTTGTGCCTCAGCCACTTGAGGAGCTGGGATTACAGGCACGTACCACCACATCTGGCTAAGTCTTGTATTTTTAGTAGAGACAGTGTTTCACCATGTTGGCCAGGCTGGTCTCAAACTTCTGGCCTCATGTGATCCGTGTGTCTTGGCTTCCCAAAGTGCTGGGATTACAGGCGTGAGCCACCATGCTCAGCTTTAGAAAATATCAACAGGGGTGGGCGTGGCAGCTCACACCTGTAATCCCAGCACTTTGGGAGGCCAAGGCAGGAGGATCACTTGAGGACGGGTGTTCAAGACTAGGAGAGATCCCACCTCTGCAAATACTACAAAAATTAGCCAGGCGCAGCGGTGTGCACCTGTAGTCCCAGCTACTCGGAAAGCTGAGGCTGGAGGATCACTTGAGCTCAGGAGTTCCAGGCTATATTGCACCACCGCACTCAAGTCTGGGCAACAAAGAGAGATCCTGTCTCTAATGGAAAAGAAGGCCAGCATGGTAGCTCCTGCCTGTAATCCCAGCACTTTGGGAGGCCGAGGCAGGCGGATTGCTGGAGACCAGGGGGTCAAGAGCAGCCTGGGCAACATAGTGGGACCCCATCTCTCCAAAAAATAAAATTAGCCAAGCATGGTGTTGCGCACCTATAGTCCCAGCTACTTGGGAGGCTGAGGTGGGCAAGGATCACTTGAGGCCTGGGAGGTTGAGGCTACAGTGAGCCACGGTAACGCCACTGCACTCCACCGTGAGTGACACAATGAGACCTTGTCTCAGAAAACAACAGCCCAAAAAAGCCCAAAACTTTACAAATCTGGAACTTAATGAAGTGTAAAATAAACAAATACATATTCATGGCCTCCACAGCACAGCAGAGGTTAAAAAAAAAACTATAGAATTCCATAAAGAAACCTCCACTTTAAGAAGATTCTAAGCCAATTCTGTGACGAGGCCAAAGTTATTTTACAAAGGTCTCATCAAGGAAACTGTCTTCAAGGAAGGCATGATGTTGCCCTCCTGTAATCAGTCCCAACTACTCAGGAGGCTGAGACAGGAGGACTGCTTGAGCCCAAGAGTTTGCACCAGTCTGGGCTACAAAGCAGACCCGTGGACCCCTGTCCCCACCCCATCTCTAAAAAAAAGAAAGCTGTTTTTGGCAAATAAGGACTCTTGATACAATATAGTTTACAAAGCAAATAGCTAAAACTGATTGTCTTAAATCTGCATTACAACTCTAAATATTAGAGCCCTCCTCCCCGCCTCAACTCGTCACTTGAAACTACGAAGACCCAAGTGTCCCCTGTTACAAATCCAAAATATTCATTTATAATTTTCAGTTTTCTTTGAACACAGAAGCCTCCTAACAGTAGACTCTCACATAAAGTAGAAATAGTGAATATGAAACCTAGGAAACCATATTACCCAAGTATTCCACAAGGAACAATGCTCTGTTTATCCCTTAAGCCACAACAGACACAAGAAAATGCAAAACAAAATGCACTCATAAAAGGAAACAAAAGGAACACTGACATAGTAGCTACTGCTCATCTATGTATGGCACTGCTAGGCATTTCACCTGTGTTATTTATTTCATTTGGCTGAAATGCATTACTGACCCAAGAGACTAGTGGTATGCCCATTTTACACATGGAAAAAGAAACAGCATTATCAATACTGTATCAGGCACTGTTCAGTGCCTAGCCTAAGTTACCTCAATTAATCCTCACATTACTATTCTGAGTTGGTATCTCCACTTTAAAGATAGGAAAACAGGCCCAGAAATGTTAACTGGTGGTGCCCTAAATCCACTGTCCCAAGCTGTCACAGCTCTCCTTACCAGGCTGTGTTTATAAAGCCCATTCAAGTCACATCATTCTTTCAAACCATTTCCATTTTAAGGATTCCACAATCAAAAAATCAACTGTCAATTACAGAAAGACTTAATTCTCCAGATTTTCATCAAAATTTTCTTATTTCTATTTTATTTGCCTTTTGACCACTTCAGTGTACTGTAACTCTAGTATACGTGTTCTGGTAACTATAGGATTATACTAATAGCAATCAACTTTGGGAGGCTGAGGCGGGCAGATCACCTGAGGTCAGGAGTTTGAGACCAGCCTGACCAACATGGAGAAGCCCCATCTCTACTAAAAATACAAAATTAGCCAGGTGTGGTGGCACACGCCTATAATCCCAGCTACTCAGGAGGCTGAGGAAGGAAAATCGATTGAGCCCAGGAGGTGGAGGTTGCAGTGAGCTGAGATGGCACCACTGCACTCCAGCCTGGGCAACAAGAGTGACACTCACTCTCAAAAAAATAAAAATAAAAAAATCAAGAATCAAAGAATAGGCCAGACATGGTGGCTCACGCCTGTAATCACAACACTTTGGGAGGCCCAGACAGGCGGATAACTTCAGATCAGGAGTTCGAGATCAGCCTGGCCAAGCCTGGCCAATGTGGCGAAACCCCATCTCTAGTAAAAATACAAAAATTAAGACCGGGTGGAGTGGTTCACGCCTGTAATCCCAGCACTTTGGGAGGCTGAGGTGGGCGGATCACCTGAGGTCGAGAATTTGAGACCAGCCTGACCAACATGAAGAAACCCCATCTCTACTAAAAACACAAAAATTAGCCGGGCATGGCAGCGGGCACCTATAATCCCAGCTACTTGAGAGGCTGAGGCACAAGAATTGCTTGAACCCCTCCCGGCGGAGGTTGCAGTGAGCCGAGATTGAACCACTGCACGCTAGGCTGGGCGACAGAGCGGGACTCCATCTCAAAAAAATAAATAAATACTGACCTTCATTCAGAGCCATAAAGTCTCCAATACTCATTAAGAGGTTAATAACAAGAGTTAAGAGGTTATTAAGAGATTAATAAGGAGCATATTGTTAGTAACAAGGAGCATTAAGAGGTTAATAACAAGGAGCAAATCTGAAGTCTTATAGCATAAAGTTTGCCCAGCTGCTAGAGACCTTATTTTTATTTCTTCTCTTTTTAATACAAACGTTTTACAAAATTTGTAGGAAAATACCATAATTTTTGTATTTTTTGTAGAGATGAGGTCTAGCTATGTTGCCCAGGCTGGTCTCAAGCTCCTGAGCTCAAGCAATCTGCCCGCCTCAGTCTTCCAAAGTGCTGGGATTACAGGCATGCACTACCATGCCCAGCGCCTTTCTCTCATATGTATACGTGTGTGTGTGTGTGTGTGTGTGTGTGTGTGTGTGTGTGTGTGTGTATGTGTATATATATATTTTTTTGAGACGGAGTCTCGCACTCTCACCCAGGCTGGAGTGCAGTGGCGTCATCTCAGCTCACTGCAAGCTCCGCCTCCCAGGTTCACGCCATTCTCCTGCCTCAGCCTCCCAAGTAGCTGGGACTACAGGCACCTGCCACCACACCCAGCTAATTTTTTGTATTTTTAGTAGAGACGGGGTTTGACCGTGTTAGTCAGGATGGTCTCGATCTCCTGACCTTGTGATCCACCCACCTCGGCCTCCCTACATCTTTTTAAGGGAGAAAAATAGGAGAAAGGCCTTTCATGCAACTGACAGATACTCTCAGCATCTTTTTTTTTGGGGGGGGGGGGCAGGAGAGGGAATGGAGTTTTGCTCTTGTAGCCCAGGCTGGAGTGCAGTGGCATGATCTTGGCTCACTGCAACCTCTGCTTCCCTAGTTCAAGTGATTCTCCTCCCTCAGCCTCCTAAGTAGCTGGGATTACAGGCATGAGCCACCACGCCTGGCTAATTTTGTATTTTTAGCAGAGACGGGGTTTCTCCACGTTGGTCAGCCTGGTCTCGAACTCCCGAACTCAGATGATCCGCCTGCCTTGGCCTCCCAAAGTGCTGGGATTACAGGTATAAGTCACCATGCCCGGTCAACTTTCTTCACACTAGAACAGACTGAGAGACCTATCAGTATCTTTGAAATGTTCATACCTGAAAGTATTATTCTAACTAGGCCATTAATGACAGATTTACAAATTTATCTGTGCACAACATAAAATACCTAGAAATTGGTCCACCTAAGAAAGCCATTCATATATTACAGGTATAAAGCAAAGGCAGGAACTTGTCAGTTCTTATCCTCTTCATGTGATACTTTTTCAGCACACATTTTTTGAAAATGCTGTGCCAGGCACAGTGGCTCACACCTGTAATCGCAGCACTTTGGGAGGCTGAGGTGAGTGAATCACCTGAGGTCGGGAGTTCAAGACGAGCTTGACCAACATGGAGAAACCCCCGTCTCTATTAAAAATACAAAAAATTAGCTGGGCGTCTGTGGCGTATACCTGTAATCCCAGCTACTCGGGAGGCTGAGGCAGGAGAATCGCTTGAACCTGGGAGGCGGAGGTTGTGGTGAGCCAAGATCATGCCATTACACTTCAGCCTAGGAAACGAGAGCGAACTCTGTCTCAAAAAGAAAAAAAAGCAAGAAAATGCTGTACATTCAAAGATAGGAAAATCTGACTAGATTAGAAATTTAAAATGCTATAAACAGTGATTTGGATTATCGTTATAGACTACTTTATACATGCTGACATATTTGTATTTTCAAGAAGTTTGAATATGTCAGTGGACATCTCTCTGACTGGCAATCCACACGAAGAGCATGAATTGTAATCAATTAAACCTTTACAGAACTCCAAGAGGGGAGAAGATAGCAAAATAAAGGAGACATTCCTGACCTCAAGAAGTAAAGGAAGACAGCCATAAAAGGAAATTAGGGCCAGGCACGGTGGTTCATGCCTGTAATCCCAGCACTTTGGGAGGCCGAGGCGGGCAGATCACCTGAGGTCAGGAGTTTGAGACCAGCTCGGCCAAAATGGTAAAACCCATCTCTACTAAAAATACAAAATTAGCCAGGCTAGGTGGCTCATGCCTGTAGTCCTAGCTACTCGGGAGGCTGAGGCAGCTTGAACCCGGGAGGCGGAGATTACAGTGAGCTGAGATCGCGCCACTGCACTCCAGCCTAGGCGACAAGAGCGAAACTCCATCTCAAAAAAAAAAAAAAAAAAAGGAAATTAGGTTCTGATACATGCTACAAAATGATGCAGGTACCTTGAAAACAACATGCTAAGTGAAATAAGCTAGACACAAAAAGCCAAGTATTACATGATTCCAGTTACATGAAATATCTAGAATAAGCAAATTCACAGAAACACAGATAGATTAGAGGCTACCAGAGGCTGGGGGGAGGGGAAAATTGAGAGTTATTGCTTAATGGTAACAGTGATGAAAACATTTTGGAAAGATCACAGTGATGATTGCACAACATCTCAATGTAATTAATGTCACTGAATTATACACTTAAAAATGGTTAAAACGGGCCAGGCACGGTGGCTCACGCCTGTAATCCCAACACTTTGGGAGGCCGAGGCAAGTGGATCATGAGGTCAGGAGTTCAAGACCAGCCTGGACAAGATGGTGAAACCCTGTCTCTACTAAAAATATAAAATTTAGCCAGGCACAGTGGCAGGAACCTGTAATCCCAGCTACTCGGGAGGGTGAGGCAGGAGAATCGCTTGAACCAGGGCAACAGAGATTGCAGTGAGCCAAGATCAAGTCACTGCACACTAGTCTGGGTGACAGAGTGAGACTCCGTCTCAGAAAAAAAGGTTAAAACAACCTAAATGTAAGACCTAAAACTATACAACTCCTAGAAGAAAATATAGTGGAAAAACTTCATGATATTGGATTTGACAATGATTTCATGGATATGACACCAAATGCGCAGGCAACAAAACCAGAAATAAACAAATGGGACTATATCAAACATGAAATATTTTGTGTATCAAAGCATACAATCAACAAAGTGAAAAGGCAAATTACAGAATGGGAGAAAACATCTGCAAATCATCTATCTAATAAGGGGTTAATATCCAGAAAATAGAGGCTAGGTGCAGTAGCTCACATCTGTAATCCCAGTACTTTGGGAGGTCGAGGCAGGCAGATCACCTGAGGTCAGGAGTTCGAGACCAGCCTGGCCAACATGGTGAAACTCCCTCTCTACTAAAAATACAAAAATTAGCCGGGCGTGGTAGCACATGACTGTAGTCCCAGCTACTCGGGAGGCCAAGGCAGGAGAATGGCTTGAACCCGGTGGGCGGAGGTTGCAGTGAGCAGAGATCACGCCATTGCACACCAGTCTGGGCAACAGAGCGAGACTCCATCTCGAAAAAAAAAAAAAATCCAGAAAATATAAAGAACTTCTATAATTCAACAATATGAAATCAAAAAACTTGATTAAAAACTGGGAAATGGCCGGGTGCGGTGGCTCACGCTTGTAATCCCAGCACTTTGGGAGGCCAAGGCGGGTGGATCACGAGGTCAGGAGATCGAGACCACGGTGAAACCCTGTCTCTACTAAAAATACAAAAAATTAGCCGGGCGTGGTGGCGGGCGCCTGTAGTCCCAGCTACTCGGAGAGGCTGAGGCAGGAGAATGGTGTGAACCCGGGAGGTGGAGCTTGCAGTGAGCCGAGATTGCGCCACTGCACTCCAGCCTGGGCGACAGAGCGAGACTCCGTCTCAAAAAAAAAAAAAAAACAAAAAACTGGGAAATGGCCTTGAACAGACGTTTCTCCAAAGATAATATATAAATGGCCAAAGAAAAAGTATATGAAAAGATGCTCAACATCACTAGTCAGCAGAGAAATACAAATCAAAACTACCACAGTGAGGTATCTCACACCCATTAAGATGGCCATGAAAAAATAAAAAGTATTGTCGAGGATGCAAAGAAACTGGAACCCTTGTGGACTACTGGCAAGACTGTAAAATGATGCAACTGCTATAGAAAACAGTATACGGGTTCTTCAAAAAACAAAGAGACA
The DNA here is from genome assembly GCF_009828535.3 of Hylobates moloch. Taxonomy (NCBI): domain Eukaryota; kingdom Metazoa; phylum Chordata; class Mammalia; order Primates; family Hylobatidae; genus Hylobates; species Hylobates moloch. Next base: position 711,961 of record NW_026652286.1, on the reverse strand, counting down.
AAAAAAAAAAAACACTATTCCAGTGGCCTGGATTCTTTCAAAATAATAAAAATTAAAAACAGAATTATCACTTGATCCAGCAATCCCAACTTTGGGGTATATATCCAAAACAACTGATATTGTTCCAGAGGCTGGAATACCTATTTGCACACCTAGTCACAGCAGCACTATTCACCATAGCCAAGAGGTAGCTGCAACCCAAAAGTCCATTAGTGGATGCAGTCCATAAACAATTTGATATAAATATACACAATGGGGTATTAGCCTTAAAAAGGAAATAAATCTGGTCACACAGTACAACATGGATGAGTCTTGAGGACATTACACTAAGTGAAATAAGTCTGTCACAAAAAACAGACATGGTATGATTCCACTTACATGTTACCTAAAGTCGTCAAATTCGTAGAAACAGAAATAATGGTGGTTACCAGGGGCTAGTAGGAGGGGGAAAAGGGGAGCTGTTGTCTAATAGGTATAGAGTTTCAGATATGCAAGATGAAAAACTCACAGATCTGTTTTCCAACAGTGTGAATGTACTTAATGTCACAGAACACTTAAAAATGGCTAAGTTAGTAAATGTTGGTTTTTTTTGTTTGTTTTTTTTTTTTGAGAGTCTTGCCTTGTCGCCCAGGCTGGAGTGCAGTGGCACAATCTCAGCTCACTGCAACCTCCACCTCCTGGGCTCAAGCGATTCTCCTGCCTCAGTCTCCCAAGTAGCTGGGACTACAGGCACGTGCCACCACACCTGGCTATTGTATTTTTAGTAGAGATGGAGTTTCATCATGTTGGCCAGGCTGGTCTCGAACTCCTGACCTCGTGATCGCCCACCTCAGCCTCCCAAAGTGCTGGGATTACAGGCATGAGCCACCGCGCCCGGCCAATTTTGTTTTTAACCACAATTTTAAAATGTAGGCCAGGCTCAGTGGCTCACATCTGTAATCAGAAGTTCAAAACCAGCCTGGGCAAAACAGTGACACCCTGTCTCTACAGAAAAAAAAAAAAAAAAAAAGGCCAGGTACGGTGGCTCACACATATAATCCTAGCACTTTGGGAGGCTGAGGCGGGCAGATCACCTGAGGTCAGGAGCTCTAGATCGGCCTGGCCAACATGGTGAAACCCCATCTCTACTAAAAATACAAAAACTATCTGGGCGCGGTGGTGGGCGCCTGTAATCCCAGCTACTCCGGAGGCTGAGGCAGGAGAATTGCTTGAGCCCGGGGGGCAGGGTTTGCAGTGAGCACTCCAGTATGGGTGACAGAGCAAGACTCCATGGCGGGGTTGGGGGGGACAGGACCCACATCCCAAAACTGTGACTAAGATAAGCCTATTTTGGGAAGATAGGCATGTCTATAGCATATAAAAAGGATGGGCAAGATAAAGACCCAATATTTAACAATCATCTCTGAGTGGTGGCACGATGGGTGAGTTTCTTCATTTTTTGACTTATCTGTTTTTTTTATAGTGAATCTGTAACTTCTGTATTAAGAAAAATACATGGAAATCTTTAGAAAAATAAATCATTTTGGCTAAAAACTTCACTGTCTGCCTATTATATCATGGGTATTTCACCATGTTACTGAAGCTGAACTAATACCATGCGAGACAGATGCTGTTTCTTTCATTTTGCAGGTGAGAATAAACTGAGGAGCAGAACAGTTGAGTGACTTGCCAAGGTTGTATAACTAGTAAATGACAGAGCAAGCATTACAATCCAGGCCTAGTTCTAACTTCAATTCAGGGTCCTTTCCCATTTCATTACATCTCAAAGGGCAGACGGCATTATTATTCATGATATTGTTTAAAAAAAAAACATAACCTTGGGCAAGTAAGTCACTTAAACTTCTAGGGCCCTCAGTTTCCTCATCCAAAAAGTGAAGGGGTTCTAGAAAAGATATTCCATCTCTAACAGCCCCTCTTGCTACTGGATCTTAAGTCTAGATAGCACAATCTCTAAAGAAAACCCTGGGTTTTCTTTAAAGGGGTCAGAATGAATGGTTGAATAGAAGTTGAGGCCTCTGATCTGGGCCAAAGGCCATTCTTAATGGAAACAGCTGGTGGACTGTCATGAGGAAAGAACCACTAGGGGAACCATAACCTTCCTGGTTAAAGCAACAGCTGAAAGCTCCAGCTTTGCTTTACCAACAGTGCTGCTTCGATCTTGGCTAACTCATGATCAGAAACCACCTACTAGGTAAGTAAAGCCAGAAGAATATAAAAATTAACACGAGAAGAAAATCACTGTAGCAATAGTTTGTGCATGCTATTGTAATTCCATGATTTTCTAAGTGGACTCCTTAATGCTAAAACAGAGAGGGTGATTCTATATGGAGACGCCTTCTTTCTCACCAAGGATTAATAGAGAGGCTGAAACTTCCATAGCGCTTGGAGAGAAGCTACACTTGTGGGCAAGGGGAAAGCATACAATTAAAGCCTTCCCAATTCACGGGTAATCAAAGACAGCGAAAAGACCTTTAAAAGGTGAAGTTCCGGGCGGGCGCGGTGGCTCACGCCTGTAATCCCCAGCACTTTGGGAGGCCGAGGCGGGTGGATCACTCGAGGTCAGGAGTTCGAGACCATCCAGCCTGATCAACATAGTGAAACCCCGTCTCTACTAAAAACACAAAAATTAGCCAGGCGTGGTGGTGCATGCCTGTAATGCCAGCTACTTGGGAGGCTGAGGCAGGAGAATCGCTTGAACCTGGGGAGGTTGCAGTGAGCCGAGATAGCGCCACTGCACTCCAGCCTAAGCAACAAGAGCGAAACTCCGTCTTCAAAAAAAAAAAAAGATGAAGTTCTTCTAAAACATTATTTCTAACCTCTTACACTGCACACATTATAAAGCATTTCATGCTCTTTAAAACTGTTATACAGCCTTTTTACTCGAAGGTAATAAACCTACAGCTCTCTCCTGGCGAGAAAGAGATTCCATTTTGGGGAAACAGATTCCAATCAAAATCTCACCACATTCCCCTCAACTATGAGTATGAGCCTAAACCAATGAGAAGCTCCTCGGTGCATGTGTAATGGTCTCCAAGAATTACAACAACATCCTGCCCGGAGGACCACAACCAACACAACACCGGGTTTAAATTCGAAGCCTGGTCCCTAGCGAAGAAAGGGCTTTAATGTGCACCCCCCGCTCCCGGGTACGAGATTCCTGCCCAGCTGCTAGGCCACGACTGGGTGAGCACCTGATGTGGGGGGAGGGCGAGCCAAGGCCCTAGCGGATCTGGGGCGAGGAACGAGGGGCTCTCGAGGCTCCGGAAAAGCGCTGCCTTCTAGGGGCGGGGACCCTTCGGCGCCCACAGGGGTGGACGCTAAGAACACGTGAGGCGACAGGGGCAGAGATGGGGTGTCCCGGGCAGGTAGCCTGGGTCCAGCACGGCAGCCAGAAAGAGGAGGAACACGGAGCTGGCCCTGGGCAGGGCACGAGGCCTCTGAGCCCTGAGGGTGAAGGTAAAGGGCGCGGGGAGAGGAAGCAAGGCCACGAGGAGGGCGGGTCTCCCTGGGCGCGGGGGCACGCGCTGGCCAAGCGCGATAGGACCCGGGGAGCCGGGGACCCCGACATGCAGGAGGAGATCGCAGCCCTGCCCCAGGACGCAGGGAACGAGGAGAGGCCGCGCCCGAGGGCCCTGTGACCCGCGGCCTCCCGAACCGGACCCGCCCCGCGGCGCCTCCCTCTTGCCTTCTTTCCCTCCCTCCCTCCCGCGGCCCGTTATCCTGCGGCCGCAGCACTCACCAGCGGCTGCACCTGAGCCCGCCGCTGCCTCAGCTGCTGCCTGCGCCTCTGCAGCCGCCGCCGCCGCCGCCTCGCTGCTGAGGCCGAATCCCTGGGGAGCCTCCGCGTCCCGCCGCCGCTGCCGCTGCCGCCAGAGCAGAACACCCCAAAATGGCGGCACTTCCGGCACCTACCACCGGCGGGGAGGGCAGAGGAGGAGGGGGAGCGCGGCGAGGGGGAGCGTATCACCGCGGCGCCTCCCGCAGCGCCGATGCGAGCGGAGCGCGGCGTAGGGGCGGGCCGAGCGCCGGGCGCTACAGCGCCCCCTCGGGCTGGGAAGTGGAGGAGCAGCCGCGCCTAAGCCCCTGGGGCCGCGGGCGGAGCCCTCAGCCGAGGCAGCTGCAGGGGCGCATCTCTTTGTCTCCGAGCCCTACTGGAGGGAAGAGCCAGACCTGGGAATCTGAAGTTCTCGACCCCGCCCACCGCACCCACAGGAGCTCTAGATGACCCTGGTGGGCAAGGAGGCACCCCTACTGGGCACTGAATAGGAGCATAATAAGATATTTGTTGAATAAATGGATGAGTGAATGAGTGACTGGTGCTTGGCCAGCGTTGGGCACATGGCACGCCCCTTTTTGCCCCAGCAGACAAGCAACAGCATCCAGGCCTTCCTTCTTTGCTGGGATGTGAATATGTGTGTTCCAAGTGCAGGGAGTGCCTTTTAGCAAGATAATCAGTGTGAACGCACAACTTGGCAACGATCGCTGCGACATCAGGAAGTTCACAAAGATTCTATTAAGAGACCGATTGCCCAGCCATAACCTGCTTTTACCAGAAAAAAGAAAAAAAAAATATATATATATATGTATATATATATTTTCTTAACAACTCAGGTTAGGTCTCTAAAGACTTCCTCCTGAGTTACTCTGGAATCCCTGGGTCTAGATGGAACGCAAGCAGTACAATTTGTTGTTGTTGTTGTTGTTGTTGTTGTTTAAGCCAACATTTCTTCTGTAGGTTCCAGACCTTGAGGCAGTTAAATGCAGATTAAGAAAGAAAACTTTGTTCTGGAAGCTTTTGGCCCCATCAACATGCAAATAACTCATGGGATGGTTTCTCTGTAACATCATCTGGCTTCCCAGAGAATATAATTTTTATACCCACAAATACTGATTATGTCCTACCTTACCACAAACAAGTGGGCTTCCAAGCAGAAGCCTCAAGGGTTTTCCTCTTTCGCCTTTGGGGGGAAAGAAAACTAACCACAGTTCTTCTGGTACCATATAGTCCTTAAATTGTACATGATCATATTCCCTAATTGTACTGGGTAGTTTTATAGACATTCATAATGCTGATATATGATCTTGTTCTTGTTAATAGTTTTATGTGTAATTGACTGAAAACATCCTATATTTATAGACCATTATAGCTTACAGAATGTTGTCACAAATATTACCATATATTTGCTGCTATAGGTTGTAGAAACGTTTCAAGCCGAGAATCTGTCTCCTTTTGTGCTCCATAGAATCATGTGGATATCCACATGGCTCACTTCCTCATCTCCTTCAGACTTTGACTTGAGTGTCACCTTCTTAGTCCAGTCTTCCCTGAGCACTCTATTTTACATTGCTTGCACGCATGGCCTGTGTGCACACACACACACACACCCATGCTTTCAATCCCACTTTCATTTTTATCCAAAACACTTATCATTATCTAACAGTTTTTTTTTGTTTTTTTTTTTGAGACAGAGTCTTGCTCTTGTCACCCAGGCTGGAGTGCAGTGGCGCGATCTCGGCTCACTGCAACCTCCACCTCCCAGGTTCAAGCAATTCTCCTTCAGCCTCCCAAGTAGCTGGGATTACAGGCGCGTGCCACGATGTCTGACTAATTTTTGTATTTTTAGTGGAGATGGGGTTTTACCATGTTGGTCAGGCTGGTCTCAAACTCCTGACTGCAAGTGTTCTGCCTGCCTCTGCCTCTCAAAGTGCTGGGATTACAGGCGTGAGCCACTGCACCTGGCCTCATAGTATATATATTTTTTTTTTTTTTTTTTGAGACGGAGTCTCGCTTTGTCGCCCAGGCTGGAGTGCAGTGGCGCGATCTCGGCTCACTGCAAGCTCCGCCTCCCGGGTTCACGCCATTCTCCTGCCTCAGCCTCTCCAAGTAGCTGGGACTACAGGCGCCCGCCACCGCGCCCGGCTAATTTTTTGTATTTTTAGTAGAGACGGGGTTTCACCGTGGTCTCGATCTCCTGACCTCGTGATCCGCCCGCCTCGGCCTCCCAAAGTGCTGGGATTACAAGCGTGAGCCACCGCGCCCGGCCGACCTCATAGTATATTTTGTATTTATATATTTTACTTGTTTTATTGACAGTAGCCCAGAAGGTAAACCAAAGGTAAACTTCATGAGGATAGAGGTTTTGTCTGTTTTATTTCACTGCTCTATCCTCAGGGCCTTGATAATGCCTAATCCATAGTACATGCTCAATAAATATTGTTGACTTAATGAATAGGTATATCTAGGTGCCAGACACGGAAAACGAAATGTTCAGCCTTTAGAAGCTTCTTGGAACCTGCCCATGAGCTAAATAAGGAAAAGCACCATGCCCGTCTTGTTATATCTCCAGTGCTTTTCACAGTATCTGACTCAATAGATATTTCTTTTTTTTTTTTTAATTTTTTTTTTAATTTTTTTTTTTTTTTTTTTGAGACGGAGTCTCGCTCTGTCACCCAGGCTGGAGTGCAGTGGCGCAATCTCGGCTCACTGCAAGCTCCGCCTCCCGGGTTCACGCCATTCTCCTGCCTCAGCCTCTCCGAGTAGCTGGGACTACAGGCGCCCGCCACCACGCCCGGCTAATTTTTTTTGTATTTTTAATAGAGACGGGGTTTCACCGTGGTCTCGATCTCCTGACCTCGTGATCCGCCCGCCTCGGCCTCCCAAAGTGCTGGGATTACAAGCGTGAGCCACCGCGCCCGGCCCTGACTCAATAGATATTTCTTGAAGAGCAAACAGAAACTTTTCCATGCCCATCTTGTTATTCTCCTAATATCTCCATTGCTTTTCACTGTATCTAACTCAATAGATACTTCTTGAAGAGCAACCAGAAGCTTTTTCCTATTCTATCTGCACCTTGACTTAGGGCTCCCATTTGCAAGGGAGGAACTTGCAAGGTATTAATATCACTCTTGCATTTAGTTACCAAAGAAGGCCACAGACTGTTAGCCCAAGGTTGGGGGGAAGAACAATTACATGAAGAACACAAATAGATCTTGTAACTTCAAAGGGTTTCAGCAACATAGACAAAATACTAAACAGTCCAAATACAAAAAAAGCCTAGTGTGAGATTTAAGAGTATATAAAGCTTCCTGTTTCATGTTTTGCCTTACAAATAGATTAAGATTTTTTTTTTTAAAAAATAGCCAATGTCGGCCAGGCGCAGTAGCTCATGCCTGTAATCCTACCACTTTGGGAGGCCGAGGCAGATGGATCACCTGAGGTCAGGAGTTCAAGACCAACCTGGTGAAACCCTGTCTCTACTAAAAAATACAAACGTTAGCCAGGCATGATGGCAGGTGCCTGTAATCCCAGCTACTCGGGAGGCTGAGACGGCAGAATCACTTGAACTTGGGAGATGGTGGTTGCAGTGAGTTGAGATCAAACCACTGCACTCCAGCCTGGGCGACACAGCAAGACTGTCTCAAAAAAAAAAAAAAAGCCAGTGTTAGTAAGAGTGCAGGGAAATAGCCTTCTTCAAGTGGTGGTGGGAGTAAAGTCCAGATAATCTGCCTAGAGGAATCTGAACTTTTACATACCTTTCTAGGAATTTATCCTGAGGAACTATTCATGGATAATGGCAGAGATTGTAACATTTTTAATTTTTTAAATTTTATTTTTATTTTTCTAGACACAGGGTCTTGCTCTGTCACTCAGCCTGGAGTGTAGTAGTGCTATCATAGTTTACAGCAACCTTGAACTCCTGGGTTCATGCAGTCCTTCCACCTGAACCTTGTGAGTAGCTGAGATCACAGGTGTGTGCCACCATGTCCAACTAATTTTTTTTCTTTTGTAGAGACAGGGGTCTAACTATGTTGCCCAGGCTGATCTCAGACTCCTGAGCTCAAGCGACCCTCCCCACTCGGCCTTCCAAAGTTTTGGGATTACAGGTGCGAGCCATGACACCTGGCCATAACATTGTTTAAACAGCATAAAATGTGATATAAAATGAGATTGATAAATTATGGTTCATTCATAGCCATATAATAATAGATAAATAATTATAGAGGAAATGATGATAGCCAGGCATGATGGCATACTCCCATAATCCCAGCTACCCTGGAGGCCAAGGCAGGAGGACAGTTTGAGGCCAGGAATTCAAATCCAGCCCAGGCAACATAACAAGACACCATCTCCATATAAATAAAAAATTTAAAAATGTTAGCCTGGCATGGTGGCATGTACATCTGTAGTTCCAACTACTTAAGAAGCTGAGGTAGGAGGATCCCTTCAGCGCAGGAGTTCCAGGTTGCAGTGAGCTATGATCACGACACTGCACTCCAGCCTAGGCATCAGAGGAAGACCCTGTCTCTATTTGGTTTTTATTTATTTATTTATTTTTAATTTTTTTCTTTTTGAGACGGAGTCTTGCTCTGTTGCCCATGCTGGAGTACAGTGGCACGATCTTGGCTCACTGCAACGTCCGACTCTCAGATTCAAGCGATTCTGCTGCCTCAGCCTCCTGAGTAGCTGGGATTACAGGTGCACACCATCACGCCCAGCTGATTTTTGTATTTTTAGTAGAGTCGGGGTTTCCCCATGTTGGTCAGGTTGGCCTTGAACTCCTTACCTCAGGTGATCCACCCGCCTCGGCCTCGCAAAGTGCCAGGAGCCACCATGCCCGGCCTATTTACTTCTCTTTCTTGATTTTTGTTTGTTTGTTTGTTTGTTTTGTTTTGTTTTGTTTTGTTTTTTTTTTTTGAGACGGAGTCTCGCTCTGTCACCCAGGCTGGAGTGCAGTGGCGCAATCTCGGCTCACTGCAAGCTCCGCCTCCCGGGTTCACGCCATTCTCCTGCCTCAGCCTCTCCGAGTAGCTGGGACTACAGGCACCCGCCACCACGCCCGGCTAATTTTTTGTATTTTTAGTAGAGACGGGGTTTCACCGTGGTCTCGATCTCCTGACCTCGTGATCCGCCCGCCTCGGCCTCCCAAAGTGCTGGGATTACAAGCGTGAGCCACCGCGCCCGGCCTGTTTTGTTTTTTTGAGACAGAGTCTGGCTCTGTGGCCCAGGCTGGAGTGCAGTGGCACAATGTCGGCTCACTGCAACCTCCCCCTCCCGGGTTCAAGCGATTCTCCTGCCTCAGCCTCCCAGGTAGCTGGGACTACAGGCACATGCCACCACACCCGGCTAATTTTTTGTATTTTTAGTAGAGACGGGTTTCACCGTGTTAGCCAGGATGGTCTCGATCTCCTGACCTCGTGATCCGCCCGCCTTGGCCTTCCAAAGTGCTTCCATTACAGGGGTGAGCCATCGCGCCCGGCCTATTTTTCTTTTTAAAGAGACAGGGTCTCGCTATATTGCCCAGGCTGGTGTGCAGTGACTTTTCACAGGCATGATTCCACTACAGATCAGCATGGGAGTTTTGACCTGTTTCATTTCCAGCCTGAGCCAGTTCACCACTCCTTAGGCAACCTGGTGGTCCCCCACTCTCTGGAGGTCACGACGTTGATGCCGAACTTAGTGCAGACACCCGATTGACATAGTGCACTACAGCCCAGAACTTCTGGACTCAAGTGATCCCCCTGCCTCAGCCTCCTGAGTAGATGGGACTTACAGGCACATGCCACCTCACCCTGCCCTTGTCTCTAAAAGAAAAAAAGAAAACTTTTTTTTTTTTGAGATGGAGTTTTGCTCTTGTTGACCAGGCTGGAGTGCAATGATGCGATATCGGCTCACTGCAACCTCCGCCTCCCAGGTTCAAGAGATTCTCCTGCCTCATCCTCCCGAGTAGCTGGAATTACCTGTACCCGCCAGCATGAACAGCTAATTTTTTGTATTTTTAGTAGACACAGGGTTTCACTATGTTGGCCAGACTGGTCTTGAACTCCTAACCTCAGGTGATCTGCCCGCCTCAGCCTCCGTAAGTGTTGGGATTATAGGTGTGAGCCACAGCGCATGGCCGGAAAGAAAACTCTTAAGGCCTGGTTACATTCAGGCAGTGCTGCGAGCATCACACTGCATCACATCTGGAGGCCTATAGCCTATGATGTCAAGTTGTCTGTCCTGCTTTCAGACTCATCAGTGGTTGAGGTGGCCCAAGCCTGATCCCTCTATGGTCAAGTTTCCTATGAGTGTTATATATATAATCAGAAAATCTACATTTTGGTAAAATAATGGATCTAGTCAATAGCCATCAATGGATAAAAGCATTAGATGAAACACTCATATATATATATTATATATTATAATATATAAATATATAACATATTTAATATATTATATAAATAATATATATGTATATGTATATATTTATATATTATATATGTATAATATAAAATATGTGTAACAATATAAAATATATATTATATAATAAAATATTATATATTATATGATATATTATATATCATATAACACATATATAATATACATTATATACATAATATATATTATATATTATATAATGTATACATAATATATATTATATAATGTATACATAATATATATTATATAATGTATATATTATAAATAGATAATATATAAAATATATATTATATATAATAATATATATTATAGTCTTGCTCTGTCTCCCAGGCTGGAGTGCAGTGGCGCAATCTCAGCTCACTGCAACCTCCGTCTCCCGGATTCAAGCAATTCTCCTACCTCAGCCTCCCGAGTAGCTGGGACTACAGGCACGCAGACTACAGATGGGGTTTCACCATGTTGGCCAGGATGGTTTCCATCTCCTGATCTTGTGATCTGCCCACCTCAGGCTTCCAAAGTGCTGGGATTATAGGCATGAGCCACTTCACCCAGCCTTTTTTTTTTTTTTTTTGAGACAAAGTCTCACTCTGTGGCCAGGCTGGAATGCAGTGGCACAGCTTGCTCGCTTTAGCCTTGACTTCTTAGGCTTAGGTGATCCTACCACCTCAGCCTCCCAAGTACCTGGGACTACAGGCACGTGCCACCATGCCCAGGTAATTTTTTAATTTTTTGTAGAGCTGGGGTCTCACTCTGTTGCCCAGGCTGATCTTAAACTCCCGGGCTCAAGCGATCATCCCACCTCAGGTAGATGTGAGCCATGGGCACCCGGCCAATGTAACTTTTTGAAAAGAATAAAGTAAATCTACCTCTACTGCACTGACAATGTAATATTCACAAAAATCACTGAGTGAAAAAAGCAGAGGCCGGGCGCAGTGGCCCATGCCTGTAATCCTAGCACTTTGGGAGGCTGAGGTGGGCAGATCACCTGAGGTCAGGAGTTCGAGACCAGCCTGGCCAACATGGTGAAACCCATCTCTACTAAAAATATAAAAATTAGCCAGGCATTTTGATGCATGCCTATAATCCCAGCTGCTCAGGAGGCTGAGCCAGGAGAATCGCTTGAACCCAGGAGGCAGAAGTTGCAGTGAGGAGAGATCGCGCCACTGTATTCCAGCCTTGGTGACAGAGCAAGACTCTATCTCAAAAAAAAAAAAAAAAAAAAAAAGCCAGACATTGTGGCTCACACTTGTAATCCCAGCACTTTGGGAGGCTGAGTCACGCAGATTGCTAGAGCTCAGGAGTTCAAGAGCAGCCTGGGCAACATGGCAAAACCCCATCTGTACAAACATTAGCTGGGCATGGTGGCGCACGCCTGTAATCCCAGCTACTGGGGAGGCTGAGGTGGGAGGATCACTTGAGCCTGGGAGGTCAAGGCTGCACTGAGCCAAGATCACACCACTGCTCTCAGCCTGGGAGATGGGAGTGAGACCGTCTCAATAAAAAAAAGAACAGAAAAGGCCAGAGGCATGAGAATCGCCTGTACCCAGGAGGTGGAGGTTGTAGTGAGTGGAGGATGTGCCACTGCACTCCAGCCTGGGTGACAGAGGCTCTGTCTCGAAAACAAAAAACAAAACATTTCATCTATATGGTTATAATGACCTTTATCAATATGTGTACATGAATATACAAAGACCACATGTTGTATGAATCCATGTATATGAAATGTTTGGAATAGGCAGATCCACTGAGACAGAAAGTCGATTCGTGGTTGTCAGGGAATGAGGGAATGGGGAGTGATTGCTAATGGGTATAGGATTTCTTTTTGGGATGATGAAATGCTCTAAAATTAGATATTGGTGATAGTTGTGCAACCTTGTGAGTATATTAATAAACACTGAATTGTATAGTTAGGAGGGTGACAAGGCATATGCATTATACCTCAATAAAGTTGTTACCAAAAAAAATGTTAACATTGGAGGGGGGTGGGCATAATGGACTCTCAGTACTATTTTTATTTATTTATTTTATTTTATTTTATTTTATTTTATTTTTTTGAGACAGAGTCTCGCTCTGTCGCCCAGGCTGGAGCACAGTGGCGCAATCTCGGCTCACTGCAAGCTCTGCCTCCCGGGTTCACGCCATTCTCCTGCCTCAGCCTCTCCGAGTAGCTGGGAGTACAGGCGCCCGCTACTATGCCCGGCTAATTTTTTGTATTTTTAGTAGAGACGGGGTTTCACGTGTTAGCCGGATGGTCTCGATCTCCTGACCTAGTGATCCGCCCACCTCGGCCTCCCAAAGTGCTGGGATTACAGGCGTGAGCCACCGCGCCCGGCAACTCTCAGTACTATTTTTAAAACCTTTCTGTGCATCTAAACTATTCCACATTTAAAAGTTTATTCTGGCTGGGTGCAGTGGCTCATGCCTGTAAGCCCAGCACTTTGGGAGGCCGAGGCGGACAGATCACGAGGTCAGGAGATCAAGACCATCCTGGCTAACATGTTGAAACCCCATCTCTACTAAAAATACAAAAAATTAGCCAGGCATGGTGGCGGGTGCCTGTAGTCCCAGCTACTTGGGAGGCAGAGGCAGGAGAATGGCGTGAACCCGGGAGGCGGAGCTTGCAGTGAGTGGAGATCATGCCACTGCACTCTAGCCTGGGCAACAGAGTGAGACTCTGTCTCAAAAAAAAAAAAAAAAAAATGTTTATTTTGCCGGGCGAGGTGGCTCAGGCCTGTAATCCCAGCACTTTGGGAGGCCGAGACAGGTGGATCGCGAGGTCAGGAGATCGAGACCATCCTAGCTAACATGGAGAAACCCCGTCTCTACTAAAAATACAAAAAATAAGCCAGGTGTGGTAGCGGGCGCCTGTAGTCCCAGCTACTTGGGAGGCTGAGGCAGGAGAATGGTGTGAACCTGGGAGGCGGAGCTTGCAGTGAGATGAGATCGCACCACTGCACTCCAGCCTGGGCGACAGAATGAGACTCCGTCTCAAAAAAAAAAAGTTTATTCCACAAAGAGACACCACACCCACTAAAATGGCTATAATGAAAGACAGATAATAAGTGCTGGCAACCATGTGGCAACACTGGAACCCTCCATACTCTCCTGGTGGGAATGCAAAAAGGTGCAGTCCACTACGGAAAACGGACAGTTCTTCAAAAGGTTAAACATAGTACTACCCTATGACCTAACAATTCCATGATTTGTCAAATATACAAGAGAAATGAAAACCTATGTCCGTAAGTTGTATGCAAATGTTCCCAGCAGCATTGTTCAAAATAGCCAAAAGTGGAAACAACTCAAATGTCCATAAACTGATAAATGGAGAAAAACATGTGGTCTGTCCATACATTGAAATATTATTTGGCAATAAAAAGGACAGTCCTGATACTTGCTACAACATGGACGAACCTTGAAAACATTCTAAGCATGAGACAGATATCAATACACAAGAGATATCTATTAAAAAAAAAAAAAAAAGCCGGGCGCAGTGGCTCACACCTGTAATCCCAGCACTTTGGGAGGCCGAGGCGGGCGGATCACCTGAGGCTGAGGCAGGAGAATTGCTTGAACCTGAGAGGCGGAGGTTGTGGTGAGCTGAGATCGTGCCATTGCACTCCAGCCTGGGTAACAAGAGCAAAACTCCGTCTCAAAAAAAAAAAAGTTGGGTGGGGTGGCTCACACCTGTAATGCCAGCACTTAGAGAGGCTGAGGCAGGCAGATCGCTTGAGTCCAGGAGTTCGAGACCAACCTGGGCAATATGGTGAAAGCCCGTCTCTACCAAAAATACAAAAATTAGCCACCAGGTGTGGTGGTACGCACCTGTGGTCCCAGCTACTCAGGAGGCTGAGGTGGGAGAATTGCTTGAGCCCAGGAGGTGGAGGTTGCAGTGAGCTAAGATCACACCATTGCACTCCAGCCTGGGCAACAGGAGTGAAACTCTATCTCAAAAACAAACAAACAAAAAAGAAGCAGCCAGATACAAAGAACACATATTGTATGACTCCATTTATTTGAAATACCCTTGGCTGGACGCAGTGGTTCAGACCTGTAATCCCAGTACTTTGGGAGGCCAAATCAGGAGGATCGTTTGAGCCCAGGAGTTCGAGATCAGTTTTTGTTTTTTTGTTTTTTGATATGGAGTCTCACTCTGTCACCCAGGCTGAAGTGCAGTGGCGCAATCTCGGCTTATCACAACCTCTGCCTCCCGGGTTCAAGTTATTCTCCTGCCTCAGCCTCCTGAGTAGCTGGGATTACAGGCGCCCACTATTATACCTGGCTAATTTTTGTATTTTTTTAGTAGAGACAGGGTTTCACTATGTTGGCCAGGCTGGTCTCAAACTCCTGACCTCAGGTGATCCGCCTGCCTCTGCCTCCCAAAGTGCTGGGATTACAGGCGTGAGCCACCGTGCCCAGTCCCGAGATCAGTTTGGGCAACATAGTGAGACCCCATTGCTACAAATAATAAAAAATTAGCCAGGCATCATGGTACACGTCTGTAGTCTCAACTCCTTGGGAGGCTGAGGCAGGAGGATTGCTTGTAACCCAAAAGGTTGAGGCTACAGTGAGTCATGATCACGCTGCCACTGCACTCTAGCCTGGGTGACAGTGAGACCCTGTTTCCTAGAAAAAAAGAAGAAGAAGAAGAAGAAGAAGAAAAGTAAAAAGAAGAAACACCCTCAACATGCTAAACGTGTAAATCTATAGAGTCAGAAAGTCGTTAGTGTTTGCCTAAGGCTGGAGGATGATGGGGAGAAAATAGTGAGTCTCTGCTAATGGATAAGGGGCTTATTTTGAGGGCAATGAAAATATTCTAAAATTAGGCTGGGTGCGGTGGCTCACGCCTGTAATCCCAGCACTTTGGGAGACCAAGGCGGGTGGATCACCTGAGGTCAGGAGTTCGAGAGCAGCCTGGGCAACATGGTGAAACCCCGTCTCTACTAAAAACACACACAAAATTAGCCAGGCGTGGTGGTGGGCACCTGTAGTCCCAGCTACTGGGGAGGATGAGGCAGGAGAACTGCTTGAACCCGGGATGTGGAGGTTGCAATGAGCCGAGATGGCACCACTACGCTTCAGCCTAGTCAATAGAAGGAGACTCCGTCTCAAAAACAAAATATAAAAAAAAAGAAAACGAATCTTTTAAAACCACCAGATGGGCCGGGCACGGTGGCTCATGCCTGTAATTCTGGCACTTTGGAAGGCCGAGGGGGACGGATCTCCCGGGGTCAGGAGTTTGAGACCAGTCTGGCCAACATGGTGAAACCCTGTCTCTACTAAAAATACAAAACTTAGCTGGGTGTGGTGGCAGCTACTCGGGAGGCTGAGGCAGGACAACTGCTTGAACCTGGGAGGCAGAGGTGGCAGTGAGCTGAGATCACGCCATTGCACTCTAGCCTGGGCCACAGAGTGAGACTCCGTCTCAAAACAAACAAACAAACAAACAAAAAGTAAATAGCTGGCATTACAACCATTCTTCTTACCTTTTTGTAGTTTGCAGGTTTTATATTTGAGCTTTTCATAAGGATATATTAATATAATGTGTATTTTCCTATTTTTTCCTGCTATGTAAACATTGCTGTTTGGTCAGATGAAGGAGGGAGCCCCGCACTAGGACAGGGGAGGGGAGGAGGAAGGCGACCTCAACCCAGGTCCCCTGTTCACCCTGGGTTCAGGCCCTCACCCAGGTAGCTCCCCTGTTTGAAAGCGCTAAGCCCTTCCACTCTCCTCTTCAGGGCTACCCCGCCACACAGCCTCTTCCTTGTCTTGTGTTCCCTTTGGCGGGGTCACACCCGCACCTGGGATCACTGCCCCCTTCCTCTGGTCGAGGGTTGGGGGGAGTGTCCCCTCCTCCCTCGGCCGGAGTCACAGTTCCACACGCAGGGGTCCTTCCTGCCCTCCTCACCCCAGGGGTCACACCCCCTCGGAGGAGGGAGGTCATCGGCCACAGGCGGAGGCCTCAGTTTCCCACGCTACGGGGCTCACACTTGTCCGGCCTGCGACGCGCTCTCCCTTGGCCGAGGTCCCAGTTTCCCGCCCTGGAGTCCTCGGTCCCTCCCCCGAGGCCGCCGGGCCCTCCTCCAGAACCCCGCGGTCCCCCCCGGGGGCTCCAGCCCACGAGAGGCCTCGTGCAGCTGGCAGCCCCGCCCCGGCGCCCGCCCGCTCTTCTCGCGGGTCCGGACCGGGAGCGCGGGGGCCGACGGGTCGCCGCTGCGCCAGGCCGGGTGGGGCGGGATGGCGGCCACCGCGCTGCTGGAGGCCGGCCTGGCGCGGGTGCTCTTCTACCCGACGCTGCTCTACACCCTGTTCCGCGGGAAGGTGCCGGGTCGGGCGCACCGGGACTGGTACCACCGCATCGACCCCACCGTGCTGCTGGGCGCGCTGCCGTTGCGGAGCTTGACGCGCCAGGTGAGCCGGGCCGGGGAGCCCGGGCCCCTGCCCCGTCCCCGCCGCTCCGTCCCTGTCGGGCCGCTGGGGTCTCCACCGTCTCTGCTGAACCACCTCTTTGCCTCGGCAGCTGGTACAGGACGAGAACGTGCGCGGGGTGATCACCATGAACGAGGAGTACGAGACGAGGTTCCTGTGCAACTCTTCACAGGTGAGGGACCCGGCTGAGGGGCAGGCTCGGGGGTCCGCTCCCCTCGCCCACCGCCCTGGGCCCGGGACGGCTAGAGAAGGGTGGGGGAGGTCACCATGCCCCAGAGCCAGGTGTCTCAAGCTGCTTTGCCTCCGGTCTGTGCCTCTAAACGGCACCTGGAGGTAGGCTAGAAGCTGTGAAAGGCGTTTATTTAAAAGTTCAAGTTGGGCCGGGCGCGGTGACTCACGCCTGTAATCCCAGCACTTTGGGAGGCGGGAGGAGGAGGCGGGCAGATCACTTGAGCCCAGGAGTTCCTGAGCAGCCTGGGCAACATGGCGAGGCTCCCGTCCCTACAGAAATACAAAAAGTAGCCGGGAGTGGTGGCGTGCGCCTGTACTCCCAGCTACTTGGGAGGCTAAGGCAGGAGAATCACTTTAGCCCGGGAGGTGGAGGTTGCAGTGAGCCCACATGGCGCCATTGCATTCCAGCCCAGCCTTGGGCGACAGGAGTGAAACGATGTCTCAAAAAAAAAAAAAAAATGCAAGTTGACAAAGCCTGATTTCTCCTTTGTGAACAAATGTAATGTATTCTTATTTCGGTAACCAAAATCAGAAACTAAAATTGAAAGGCAACTTTCCTATGCCTTCCTGATTTCATTCATTCTTTCTACACTTTGAGCTCTGAGTATGGGTCAGCATTCCCAGTGTTAGGGATTCCAGATGAAGGCCCTGCCAACTATAAGACGAAAAGCACCCCCTTGGCCGGGCGCGGTGGCTCACGCTTGTAATCCCAGCACTTTGGGAAGCCGAGGCGGGCGGATCACGAGGTCAGGAGATCGAGACCACAGTGAAACCCCGTCTCTACTAAAAATGCAAAAAATTAGCCGGGCGTGGTGGCGGGCGCCTGTAGTCCCAGCTACTGGGAGAGGCTGAGGCAGGAGAATGGCGTGAACCCGGGAGGCGGAGCTTGCAGTGAGCCGAGATTGCGCCACTGCACTCCAGCCTGGGGGACAGAGCGAGACTCCGTCTCAAAAAAAAAAAAAAAAACCATTGTGGAAGATTCCACAAACAGGCCAGTCACATTTAATGAAAGTTACGCCTTAGCCCCAACCTTGGGGAGAAGAGAAACTACCCCTTCCACCATGATTTCTAATATAAAAAAAAAAAGCACCCCCTTAACACGCTCCCCTCCCCAAATATTTCATAAAACTATCCATTGAAAACTGTAGAGTTCATTTGGCTCTGATTTGGGGGAATTTTTAGTCATATATTAGAAATCATGGTGGAACTCGAAAGTTCTATCATAACAAAGTTTAGGCCTAAAACATAACTTTCATTAAATGTGACTGGCCTGTTTGTGGAATCTTCCACAATGGTTTTTTTTTTTTTTTTTGAGACGGAGTCTTTCTCTGTCCCCCAGGCTGGAGTGCAGTGGCGCGATCTCGGCTCACCGCAACCTCCACCTCCTGGGTTCACGCCATTCTCCTGCCTCAGCCTCCCGAGTAGCTGGGAATACAGGCGCCCGCCAACACGCCCGGCTAATTTTTTGTGTTTTTAGTAGAGACGGGGTTTCACCGTGTTAGCCAGGATGGTCTCGATCTCCTGACCTCGTGATCCGCCCGCCTCAGCCTCCCAAAGTGCTGGGATTACAGGCTTGAGCCACCGCGCCCGGCTCCACAATGGTTATTGGAAGATGTTATCTACAATCTGAGCTATTTGATTTTTTTTTAAATGTTGCCCTATCTTTATAGCGTTTGGCATCTAATAGCACTAAACAATTATCTTTCTCATTTGTTTTACTGATACAGCATGATGAAGATACTATTATTTCAACCTGAGGATTTTTTGAAACCTTGAAAATATTTGTGACTTGGCCGGGCGTGGTGGCTCTCACGCCTGTAATCCCAGCACTTTGGGAGGCTGAGGTGGGTGGATCACCTGAGGTCAGGAGTTTGAGATCAGCCTGGCCAAAAAGGTGAAACCCCGTCTGTACTAAAATCACACAAAAAAATTAGCCGGGTGTGGTGGCAGGCGCCTGTAATCCCAGCTACTTGGGAGGCTGAGGCAGGAGAATCGCTTGAACCTGGGAGGCAGAAGTTGCAGTGAGCCGAGATTGCATCACTGCACGCCAGCCTGGGTGACAGAGTGAGTCTCCGTCTCAAAAAAAAGAATTACTGATCTTCATTTAGAACCATAAAGTCTCTGATACTCATTATTTAGAGGTTAATAACGAGTAGCTGGAGCATATCTGAAGCCTTAAAGCATAAAGTTTGCCCAATTGCCGGAGACCTTATTTCTCCTATTTCTTTCTTTTTTTTTTTTTTTTTTTGAGACAGAGTCTCACTCCATTGCCCAGGCTAGAGTGCAGTGGTGCAATCTCAGCTCACTGCAACCTCTGCCTCCTAGTTCAAGTGATTGTCCTGCCTCAGCCTCCCGAGTAGCTGGAATTACAGGTGCCCGCCACCATGCCTGGCTAATTTTTGTATTTTTTATGGAGATAGGGTTTCGCCATGTTGGCCAGAGTCGTCTCGAACTCCTGACCTCAGGTGATCTGCCCTCCTCAGCCTCTCAAAATCTAGGATTACAGGCGTGAGCCACTGCACCTGGCCACCTATTTCTTCTTTGTAAGTGATAACATTGCACTAATGAAGTCAGTGCATTGTTTTATTTTTGTTTTTGTTTTTGTTTTTGAGACAGAGCCTTGCTCTGTCGCCCAGGCTGGAGTGCAGTGGTGTGATCTCGGCTCACTGCAAGCTCCGCCTCCTGGGTTCATGCCATTCTCCTTCCTCAGCTTCCCGAGTAGCTGGGACTACAGGCGCCCGCCACCACGCCCGGCTAATTTTTTTGTATTTTTAGTAGAGACGGGGTTTCACCGTGTTAGCCAGGATGGTCTAAATCTCCTGACCTCGTGATCCGCCCACCTTGGCCTCCCAAAGTGCTGGGATTACAGGCATGAGCCACCGTGCCCAGCCCATTGTTTTAATTTTAAAGTGATAACCCTATTTTCTACCATGTGTTCCCTCAAAAAACAATGGTAAAAAAGAGACTTATGGACAGAGAAATAGAAAGCCTTGGCAAAATATTGTACCCCAAATCTGCAGCTGAATCACTACACAGGTGCCAAAGTTATGTGAAAAAAAGTTACACTGGCTGGGCCTAGTGGCTCATGCCTGTAATCCCAGCATTTTGGGAGGCTGAGACAGGAGGATGGCTTGAGGCTAGGAGATTGAGACCAGCCTGGGCAACATAGCGAGACCCCCATCTCCACACACAAGAAATAACACAATTAGCCAGGCACAGTGGCGTGCAGCTGTAGTCACAGCTACTGGGGAGACTGAGACTGAGGTGGGAGGACTGCTTGAGCTTAGGAGTTTGAGGCTGCAGGGAGCCATGATTGCATACCACTGCTCTCTGACCTGGGCGACATAGCAAGATCGTGTCTCTAAAATAAAAAAAATATATATTTTTGAGATGTTGTTTTGCTCTTGTCTCCCAGGCTGGAGTACAATGGTGTGATCTCTGCTCACTGCAACCTCTCCCTCCTGGGTTAAACAATTCTCCTGCCTCAGCCTCCCTAGTAGCTGGGATTACAGGCATCCGCCACCACACATGGCTAATTTTTGTATTTTTAGTAGAGACAGGGTTTCACCATGTTAGCCAGGCTGGTCTCGAACTCCTGACCTTAGGTGATCTGCCCGCCTTGGCCTTGCAAACTGTTGGGATTACAGGCGTGAGCCACCATGCCTGGCCAAAATAAAATGTTAAGATGTTTGCAGCTGAATTTTTTGCAGCTAAAATGTATATAGCTAATATCTTGCAGCTAAATATTCAAGTACCCAAAGGGTAGTTTAAGAACACTTTACCTGCTGGTGTGGTGGCTCACACCTGCAATCCCAGCACTTTGGGAGGCTGAGGCGGGTAGATGACCTGAGGTCAGGAGTTCGAGACCAGCCTGGCCAATATGATGAAACCCCGTCTCTACTAAAAATACAAAAATTAGCCAGGCTTGGTGGTGCATGCCTGTAGTCCCAGCTACTTGGGAGGCTGAGGCAGGAGAATCGCTTGAAACTGGGAGGTGGAGGTTGCAGTGAGTTGAGATCACGCCACTGTACTACAGCCTGGGCAACAGAGCGAGACTCTGTCTTAAAAAAAAAAAAAAAAAAGGAACACTTTAAATCTTGGACAAAATTCTAACTCAGCAGCATAGCTGTTTGATGAAAAACCAACCAGGTAGGCCAGCCATTTTAAAGACATTTCTGTCCTCACCTGGAACGGGAAAAAAAGCATTTCTGTAAGAAGTTTCTATTTTAGAAAACAGGCAACAGTGTATTCCCATTGTAGTAAACCCTGAAACTTGCTTGTTGCTTTGCTGCCTCTTGGGAGCCCCTTATCATCCCACCCACATTAGGTCTTTTTCATTCTCTTTTTCATACTGGTGGACCTGGTTCCAGGAGTGGAAGAGACTAGGAGTCGAGCAGCTGCGGCTCAGCACAGTAGACATGACTGGGATCCCCACCTTGGACAACCTCCAGAAGGGAGTCCAATTTGCTCTCAAGTACCAGTCGCTGGGCCAGTGTGTCTACGTGCATTGTAAGGCTGGGCGCTCCAGGAGTGCCACTATGGTGGCAGCATACTTGATTCAGGTACAAAAGTTCTTTCTGGGCTTGGCATCGTGGTACACGCTTATAATCCCAGCACGTTGGGAGGCTTGAGGTGGGAGGATGGCTTGAGCCCAGGAGTTTGAGACCAGCCTGGGCAACATGGTGAAACCGTCTCTACAAAAAATACAAAAAGTTAGCTCAATGTGGTGGTGTGCACCTGTAGTCCCAGCTACTTGGGAGGCTGAGATGGGAGGATCACCTGAGCCCAGTAGGTAGAGGCTGCAGTGAGCCATGATTTGTGCCACTGCACTGCAGCATAGCCAACAGAGTGAAACTCTGTCTCAAAAAAAAAAAAAAAAAAAAAAAAGTCTTTCTGGTCCCATTTATAGCAGATTTCCAGAACTTCAATAGCATGGTCTACTGGTGGGCCTTGTTGGAAGGAGCTGTGTGCTTGATTTCAGGCTGTTGGGAGGTAGTTTGGTATGATGGAAAGCACCTGAGCCTTGTGACAGGGTAACCTGGGGCTCTGCTGCCTGCCAGCAAGGATCAGCAAAAGTGACTTCTGCCTTATCCTGTTTTCTCAAACTAAATGTATTATGAAGTTTAAATAAGAAATTACATCAAGTGCTGGCCTACAGCAGACACTCTAAAAATGGAGTTGCAAAAGCTATTCAACCCCAGCAAAAGGCTAGACACTTGTTCTAATACCATGTCAGCAAACAATACCATAGATAATAGTGCTGATCATTTTCAGCTTTATAGTACTCAAGTTTCTTCAAGTATTTCAGAATAAAGTTCTGGATATTAGTTTCTGGAAACAGGCTCCGAACAGATTCTGCCTATTAATTTGTCATGATTGGCAGGTGGGATGCTTTAAAAATATTTAGGAGAAACAAATACCCTGTAGTCCATCATCATTTTGTAACTTAGGTTACAAGTTACAAAATGCCTGGCTCCCACAGAGCATCTTCTAAGTCATGTGAATAGCTAAGTCTGGCCTTGTGTTACTGTGGACTAGTGTGTATATAGTTGAGTAATACTAAAATTTTGGTCATAAGGACTCTGCTGGAAGCAGGGTCTCAGGAGGGTATTTTGCACCAAATGAGAATTGAACTAGCAAGCTAGAAATCTGTATTTTCTTGGTTCTGTTGAGTTCTAAACCAATGAGTATCCTCAGGACATGTTAACCCTCCTATTTAAATTATGAGTTACTTGTTTTTCTAGCCATGGTGACAAGTTGCATAAAAACATCTATTGCATACTCGTTCCTAGAAATTCTTGTAACCAAAAGCCCAGCTTGGAGAGGACGTGAAGTAGGCCGAGACAGTCTTGAACTTAGGATCTCAGCTTCCCATGTGCAACTTTCTTTCTCTAGGATTTGGCAGAGCAAGAATAGGGTAGAAAGACTTGACTTTCCACCTGACCTGCTGCACAGTGTTGTGAGACTGGCTGACTGCAGTGGTTACAGTACTCTCCCATTTGTAATACAGGAGGCATGATTTTTAATGCCTCCAAAATGGAGTTTCCAAAGAAATGAAATTCTCAGAGTCCTTTAGCACCTGCTCATGGGTCAAGGGCACCTTGACACCTGCTTCTTTCTTTCTGTGCTGATTTCCCAACCCTGTACTTCAGGTGCACAAATGGAGTCCAGAGGAGGCTGTAAGAGCCATCGCCAAGATCCGGTCATACATCCACATCAGGCCTGGCCAGCTGGATGTTCTTAAAGAGTTCCACAAGCAGATTACTGCAGGGGCAGCAAAGGATGGGACTTTTGACATTTCAAAGACATGATGTATGTCTCAAGACACTCCTGCTTGATACAGAATAAAAAAAGCTTAACAGGACCAACAGGGCTTAAGCCCAGACTTGACGTAACAGAAATGTGCCAATAGGTAATAGGTAATTTTTCTTTCTCTGACTTGTTTTGTTTTCTTGAAATAACACTGTTGTGTGGCTAGAAAGGAAAAGATTTAGTGTGGCTTGTATTCATGGGATACAGGACATGGATGGGGCTATCGTCTTTTCTTGAATAGGGCTAAAGAAGTATTTTAACAAAAATCTATTATGTACCTAATATTGTGCCTAATAATATTTAGCACCACAACTCAAAAAACATTTAGCACTTGAAAAAAGGAGACTCAGCTCTGGCTCTTTGCCACTGTCAGAATCTGAGTCTCACTGGCCCTATGGAGTAGGGATCCCATCTAGAGAAGTGAGAGCATGGGCTGCAGTCAGGACTGCTGCAGACTGAGCCATGTGATGGTACGTAATGAGTCCCCCTGAGGGAATGAAACACCCTCACTCCTTCAAAGTCACCCCTTCAGAATTCAACACAGACACACATATCCCTTCAAAAACTTTTATTTGTATCAACAATTCCTAGCTCTTGGCTTAGCTTAGAGCTTTTAAAAGAGCAGACACCTTATATATTTGAGCTTGAAAAAGTTTCTGCTATTAATCAGAAGTCATCATTTCTATTTTCTGGCTTACCCCTTGGAATAAGGCAAAAATAAAACCAAAGTTACATTTCCCGACAGATGGATGAGAAAACAATAGAAGGAACGTCCTGAATTCTAGAGTTGACTCTTGCTGGTGAAGTACACCTTCAGCTTACTCCATTCTCCTAAGTAAAGCCTGAAGGAAAACTTTCAACACCTAATTCTTCGTGGAAAAATGATCTACTAGCCATTTCACAGGCTATAGAACAAAAGTACAATTGGGCATCTTTCCTTATGTCCTGGGATCAGGGGTGCTTATATTTAACATTGATCAGGTAAAGAGGAGAGGCTGTGCCTAAGGTCTGAGAAAAGGCTTGCTCTAAGCAAGCTGTGGTGAGGCACAGGATGACTAGGGGATGGCAGAGAACAGGCTGGCCTACTGTCAGTTCAAGCAACCAGCTGAGCAGCAGCAGTCTAAAAAGCCCCAAACAGAACACCTCCATGGGTTCAGGGAAGGGCTGAGGCACTGCCTTTCTAGTATGTGCCAAAAAAAACATAACTCTGAATTGGGGCCCAGGGTACTTTGAGTTTGTATGGGGAGGGAAAAGGAGTGAGCAGCTCTTCTCCCCTCCCCACAGCCTTAGGCCAACACAAACTGCAAATTGGTAAGCAGCACCTTAATACCTCTTGTGACAGTTACAGCTGAAGTGGCAGGGTCAAGCTTGTAGGTGTTGGCATCCCCCTTTTTATATCGGTCCCGGAAGACATAGATGCTCCCGTTACAGCTGGCAATCTTCCAGAGGGATGGGGCAGAGCTCCAGGCCTCAGGAAGGCAAAGCCGGGTGAAGCTGTCTAGCAAGGGATTGTAGCACAGCAGGGAGTCCCCTTCAGCCACGATGAACACCAGATCTTTATGCACAGCTGCGTGCATGCGACCTGCAAAGGGCAGCACATAGGGCTTCACATGGCATTTGTCTGTCTCTGTGTCAAAGCACTGGATGAGTCGGGAAGGTTTGGTAAAGAAGTCCAGATCATTCTCCTCCCCCCCTAGTAAGTAGATGATCCCGTTGAGGTTGGCACCAGCAGCCCCTGACACAGCCACCTCTAGCTGGGTTGTCTCTGTCCACACGTTATCACCTACACGATAATAAATGACTGCGTTGGAGAGGGTATCTTGCAGTGTCTTTCCACCCAGTGAATATATGGCATCTTTCCCGGGCACAGACACCAGGGTGTGCTGGAGCCGGTCCCGAGGCAAAGGAGCACACCACTCCCAGTCAACGGTGGCATTGTTGCACTTCCACATGCGCCGTGGGATGGACCCTCCCACCACATACAAGTCTCCACCATGCTTGCAGGCCGCAGTGATCTGGTGGCACAAACTGTTTTGGCCACTTACACTGATGGAGTCATCTTCTGCACAGTGCAAGGACACAGCCAATGAATGGGTACGAGATGACTCTTTCCCAATCAGGTAAATGTGCACATTCTCCCCAATTTCCTATTGGCAAAATTATTAAAATTATATGATAGCTGTTAAGTTCTAGGCTAAGGCTCAGCTAAGACACATATCCTTAAGATCCTGGCATTCACACTTGTTCCTAGCTTTATCATACTACTCTCTAATTACTGTATGGCATCCAACTCTCCTCTAGTCACTTTCTTTGAGGCAATTTATGTCGGGCGGAGAATCTGTTGTATTCATCCTTGTAGCTTTTAAAAAACTCTCATAAGCTAGTGCTTTAGATAAAGGGTGATTAAGATTGTTAACTTGATGCAAGTGGTTCTCAAGGAACTTTGAAAGCTCATAGATTGGTGGTTCTAGGGTTACAAAGACATCCTTCTCCCTAGCTCATATCAACTTCAAGCCAGAGATAACTTATTAAAAAATAAATATAAAAAATGAAAAAAAAAGAGATGGCCGGGCACGGTGGCTCACACCTGTAATCTCAGCACTTTGGGAGGCCAAGGTGGGCAGATCACCTAAGCTCAAGAGTTCAAGACCAGCCTGACCAATATGGTGAAACCCTGTCTCTACTAAAAATACAAAAATTAGCCGGGCGTGGTGGTATGCGCCTGTGGTCCCAGGTATTCAGGAAGCTGAGACAGAAGAATTGCTTGAACCCGAGAGGTGGAGGTTGCAGTGAGCTGAGATCATGCCACTGCACTCCAGCCTGGGCGACGGAGTGATACTCTGTCTCAAAACAAACAAACAAAACAAAAAACAGAGACGACCATTCATAACCTGGCCATCAAAAAGAGGCCAGGTTAGGCCAGACGCATTGGCTCACGCCTGTAATCCCAAGACTCTGGAAGGCCAAGGTGGGTGGATCACCTGAGGTCAGGAGTTCGAGACCAGCTTGGCCAACATGGTGAAACCCCATCTCTACTAAAAATACAAAAATTATCTGGGTGTGGTGGTGGGCACCTGAAATCCCAGCTACTCGGGAGGCTGAGGCAGAAAAATCGCTTGAACCCAGGAGGTGGAGGTTGCAGTGACCCGAGATCGCACCATCGCACTCTAGCCTGGGCGACGAGCGAAACTCCATCTCTCTCTCACACACACACAAAGAGGCCAGGTTAGGCCAGGCACAGTGGCTCACACCTGTAATCCCAGCATTTTGGGAGGCAGAGGCGGGCGGACCATCTGAGATCAGGAGTTCCAGACCAGCCTGGCCAACATGGTGAAACCCCATCTCTACTAAAAATACAAAAATTAGTCAGGTGTGGGGGCAGCACCTGTAATCCCAACTACTTGGGAGGCTAAGGCAGGAGAATAGCCTGAAACTGGGAAGTGGAGGTTGCAGCGAGCTGAGATTGAGCCACTGCATTCCAGCCTGGGTGACAAAGTGAGAATCCATCTTTAAAAAAAAAAAAAAAAAAAAGCCGGGCGCGGTGGCTCACGCCTGTAATCCCAGCACTTTGGGAGGCGAAGGCAGGCGGATCACGAGGTCAAGAGATCGAGACCATCCTGGCTAACACAGTGAAACCCCATCTCTACTAAAAATACAAAAACTAGCCGGGCATGGTGGTGGGTGCCTGTAGTCCCAGCTACTAGGGAGGCTGAGGCAGGAGAATGGCGTGAACCCGGGAGGCGGAGCTTGCAGTGAGCCGAGATCGCACCACTGCACTCCAGCCTGGACGACAGAGCAAGACTCCATCTCAAAAAAAAAAAAAGAGGCCAGGTTAACTGATGGCAAGAATGCATGGAGAGTATGCAGTCTCAACAACTAAGAGATTTGCCTTACCTTCAAGCTTGTCCTGAGTGACTCTGCAAAAGCCTCTCTTTCCTCTTTATTAAAGTTGATCCAGGCTTCTATTGCCTCTGTTGGGTTCTGAGAACATGGAACTCCATCTGTGAGAGCCAGAAGAAAGGCATGGTCAATGACAATCCGAAAGAGAAATTCAGAGTAAGCGACTTTAACGATGTGAACCACTTTATTAGACTACTGCTGGGCATGTGTATATGTGTACACGCATACGTACACATATACATGAAATTAACCTAAAATTGCTTTTTTGGTTTTTTTTAGGCAGGGTCTCACCCTGTCGCTCAGGCAGAAGTGCAATGGTGCAATCACCATCACCGTGGCCTCAATCTCCTGGGCTCAAGCAACCCTGCTTCAGCCTCCCGAGTAGCTGGGACTACAGGTGTGCACCACCACGCCTGGCTAATTTTCTTATTTTCTGTATAGACAAGGTCTCACTGTTGTCCAGGCTGGTCTCAAACTCCTGGTATCAAGCGATCCTCCCTTGTTGGCCTCCTAAAGTGCTGGGATTACAGGCATGAGCCACCATGCCTGGCATGCCTTGCCTTTTTTTTTTTTTTTTTTGAGATAGAGTCTTGCACTGTTGCCCAGGCTGGAGTGCAGTGGCGTGATCTCGGCTCACTGCAAGCTCCACCTCCCGAGTTCAGGCCATTCTCCTGCCTCAGCCTCCCGAGTAGCTGGGACTGCAGGCACCTGCCACCATGCCCGGCTAATTTTTTGTACTTTCACTGTGTTAGCCAGGATGGCCTCCATCTGACCTCGTGATCTGCCTGCCTCAGCCTCCCAAAGTGCTGGGATTACAGGCGTGAGCCACCGCGCCCAGCCCGTGCCTTGCTCTTTTCTAAAGATAGTCTCATGTGTTACATGAGCCCTCAAAAAGTTGGGTAAAGACTCATAACTGTTCCTCTCCATGGAAATCTTTAGTAAAAGGCAGAAGATTTATGCAATCTGAAGAGAAACCACAGTATGTGCCTTGCTTTTTTAAATCAAAATGGATGGCTCGATATGCTCCCATCTGCCATGGAAGCAACCTACTAAGCTACAGAGCTCACACCATTTTTTTTTTTTTTGAGATGGAATCTTGCTCTGTTGCCTAGGCTGGAGTGCAGTGGCGTGATCTGGGCTCACTGCAACCTCTGCCTCCGGGTTCAAGTGATTCTCCTGCCTCAGTCTTCCCAAGTAGCTGAGACAACAGGTGCAAGCCACCATGCCCGGCTAATTTTTATATTTTTTGTGGAGACGGGATTTTGCCATGTTGGCCAGGGTGGTCTTGAACTCTTGACCTCAAGTGATCCACCCACCTCGGCCTCCCAAAGTGCTGGGATTACAGGCGTGAGCCACCGCGCCCGGCCAACCTCACGCCTTAAGTGTGGTTATATCTCACTTGCAAGGTTAGGGTTGTTTCCCATCACTAAAAACGTTTTGAGTCTTAGATATCTTGCCTCATCACCAATTTACATAGGTAATTAGACCCACTGGGACATACGAAGTACAGGATAGAGAATAATACAAATCACTCCTCACTGCTTTGTGTGGTTAAGTGTTGTGCTTTAATTTTCCTGACTTCTTCCTCTAATGCACTGTGTCTCTGACAGCGATTACACTGAATCTCAACTCAGTCTTTCTCAGCAGGTTATCTCAGAATTCAGGAATAATAATGTAAACCAACACCAGGAAACTTGAGGGTTCCTTTCTCCTAAACTAGAACATTCACTGAACATCATAGCCAAGTAACTGGGTATGGTGTGTCCCCTCCCTAAACTTACCCGAGATGATATCTGTGAGTAAGTGGTGGGGCAAGTGGAGAAATTCCTCTGTATTCTGCAGCTGGGCCAGGTGGGTCTTGGCACAGTGCTTGGCAGCAGTATAGAGCTCAGGATCACTGTGCCGATCTGCCAGCCACATCACCTGAAGGCAGTTTCCCACTTGCACTGTGCGGGCCAAAAACCGAGAGCATTCCTCAAAGAGAGATGTCAGCTGATACATGTCTGACACCTCATAAATTTCCTGCAACTCCTCAGCTCGAAGTTTCACAGTCCCATGGTAGATATAATCAACCAGGAGCTGGAAAACAGACTCGCTGACATCCTGCAGCACGATCACCCGGTTGTGGGCCTCCTTCAGGTTGGAAGTGAACATGGATCGGAAGAAGCAGCTCTGAGCTGAGAGGACCAGCCGATGGAGCTGAAACTCCCGGCCTTCCACCGAAATGGTGACATCAGCAAAGAGCTCCTCCTCTAGACACAGTTTCATGATGCCTTGAGCCACACGGCCTGAGTGTGACCGATCTTTAAAAGTGTAGTTCACAAAGTAGTTCTCATCCATGGATGCTCCAGGCTCCTCTGGTGATTCCATGCTAGCCAACTTCTCTCTCTGCCAGCTGTCTGCAAAGCAACACCACCTTGAGTAACCTGAGGAATTCACAGCCATAGTCTGTGAATCCAACTGTCCAACTCAGGGAGGGAAAAGGAAGAAGTGTGAGCAAAGTGGGTCCAGATTGGCCTTAGACCTGGCCCTGTCCATGATGTCCCTGACGCTATCCTTTAACCAAATCTGGGTTCGTTCTCCCCAGTGGCGCCCCTCCGCTAATGAAATAAATAAAAGTTCCAACTCTGGGTGTTTTCCTGAGAAAACACGGAATAATTCCTTTCCATGATGTTAACAAAAGACTTGGGATTTAGGTCAATATATGAAAGCAAAGGGCTGGGGGAGGCCTGTGATCGTAAAAGCCTTACTAACCAAATAACTGGGGCATAAAACTAGTGAAGCTCAGGGGCAGCAGAATCAGACAAAAAGGACCCCCCGCCCCGGCCTAGTGGCCAGGTCCTCTCCTCCCTAGCGCATGGAGTTAAGACGCTCCATATGAAGCCTGGCCTGGGATATCCGTGGGTCTTACATTTGCTCTCTTCCGAGCTGCTTCCCCCACACTTCCCCGCTCGCTCGAAAAACTCCCTATGGCTGCGTCCCAGAACTCGAGTCCATCCGCCCCCAGGCCGGGGCACTGGGAGGCCCAGCGCCCTGTGCAATGTCCCCGCTCCACCTTGAGTCGTCTTGGAAACGGTCGCCAGGGAAACCGTTCTTCCCGCTCAGGCCCGCCCGCCCCCGTCAAAAGCTTGGCTCAGAGAGCGGGGGAGGGGTGTGTAGCGTAGAACCCAGAACGCCCGCCCCCTCCCCTCCTCTCACCCGTCTGGTTCTTCAGCGTCCTCGCCTTCTCTCTAGGCTCTGCCACACGGAGCTAGGACCACGCTCACCTCACGATTTCCCTACCTGCCTGTCTCGCTTTCTCACCTGCGTTCCCTCCTTTCATCCCGGAGCCCGGAACCTCCGCTTCCGGCTCCACGTCCGCCCGGAAGAAGATCTGCTGCACACTTTCGCTTCCGGTCCGTGCCCTTGGGGCTCCGTGTCCTGCTGTCTTTCCGTGCGCTGCCTAGTCTGCGTCTGAGTAACATGGCGGCGGTGGCGGCGGCGGCAGCCAGGCTGTGGTGGCGCGGGATCGTGGGGGCCTCGGCGCTGACCAGAGGTGAGCAGGGGCAGCCAGTTGAGACCGGGGTCAGGCGCAGCGGCGTGCCCAGTGCAGAGAGCTCCTCAGGGCTCATCCTGCGCGTCTGTGCCTTTTATCTCCCTGTGCAGGGGCTGGGCGACCCTCGGTTCTGTTGCTGCCGCTGAGGCGGGAGAGCGCCGGGGCCGACACGCGCCGTGAGTATGTGCGGGCAGCGCTCTTCTCTGAACTATCGGCGGGGCCCCCTAGATGCCTGTCCTTGCCCTAGGATGCCCTTCCCTACGTCCTCCTGGCAAATCTTGGAGATCTGACTTGCAGTGGTCTTCACCCTGCATGCAGAATCGAGCCCTTCCTGGGCCGTTAGGCCTCTGTTATGGCCGATTGTCCCTTGTCCGTTTCAATGATCCCCTTTTTGTCTGATTAAACTGTCAACTCTGAAAGCAAGCAATATAACCTTTAGTCCTCAGAGCCCTGTAATAATAGTACCTCGCGGTAATTGAGTGCTTAATGTGTGTCTGGCACCTCGCCAAGCGTTTTAGTGAATGATCTTATTTCGTCCTCACAACAGCCTTATGGGGTAGATAGCATCTCACTCTTCTTACTATAGATCAGGAAACAGTCCAAAGAATTAAACTGCCCAGGGTCAGAGACCTAGTGAATGACAAAGTAGGCCTGCCTGCTGCCAGAGGCAGAAACACCTAACCGTTATTCTGTAGCTTGTGATGTGTGAGTGCTCAGCGGTTTAGGGTTGCATCAATGAGTATGTACATATGATGTTACAGTCAAGATATACGGACTGGGAGTTTTCCCCTTTCCTGGGCCTCAGTTTTCTCATTGACACACACACACACACACACACACAGAGTAGGTTTCAAGGAGATACTCTGTGAGGGCTCTTCAAGCCCTGAAGTTCTTAGCTTGAGAACCTGATATAAACTTGCATGCAAAGGAGCTACAGAGAGGCAAAAGTTCTGGTTCCCATCCTCAAACAGCTCTTAGTCTGACAGGAGAACTGAGACTACTGCTTTAGCAGAAATGCAAGCGATGTGAGGGAAGAACCGTGGAGTAATTTTGAGAAGAGATGAACACCCCAGCTGCTATAATAAGAGTCTTTCTGAGGACAGTGTAGTTAAGGTGGCACTTTCCCCAAGTTTTCATCACTCTGTTCCCTAGAAGGGAAACCTTTCACATGCACCTTTCTCAAGGTGCTTCAGGGAACCTTTCCTGGATTTGACATCCCTTACAAGCCCAAGAGACTGGATGCAGGGCTGGCTTTTGCCTTCTCCGTTTCTTTGTTAAATATGCCTTTTCCTTCCAGCCACTGTCAGACCACGGAATGATGTGGCCCACAAGCAGCTCTCAGCTTTTGGAGAGTATGTTGCTGAAATCTTGCCCAAGTATGTCCAACAAGTTCAGGTAATACTTGCTACTGTTATTTGGGTCTGGGCCAAGAAAGAACCATGTTCTCAGGGCATGTGGGAGTGGGCAGACTTGTTTCAAAGAAACTACGGACTCCTCCATCCCAAGCTTGGACTTTTCTCTCAGCATTAAACCAGGTGACTCCAGCTGAAGTTAGCTGTTCCTGCAGTAGCTCTTTGTTCCCTCTCCCCTCCCTTCCATGCGTGCAGGTGTCCTGCTTCAATGAGTTAGAGGTCTGTATCCATCCTGATGGCGTCATCCCAGTGCTGACTTTCCTCAGGGATCACACCAATGCACAGTTCAAATCCCTGGTTGACTTGACAGCAGTGGACGTCCCAACTCGGCAGAACCGTTTTGAGGTCAGTCGGGAGACTGAGAAGGTTTGGGGGGTCAGGGTATTAATTTCAGTTTGTAACATACAATAGAACACAGCAGTTAAACTGGGACCTCAGAGTCAAGTAGATCTCAAGTTTGGATCTTGGTTCTGCCACTGAATGGCTGTGGGACCTCAGATAACTCAAATATTTTGTTTAATCTTTCTTTCTTTTTTTTTTTTTTAGACGGAATCTTGCTCTGTTGCCAGGCTGGAGTGCAGTGGCATGATCTTGGCTCACTGCAACCTCCGTCTCCCAGGTTCAAGCGTTTCCCCTGCCTCAGCCCCCTGAGTAGCTGGGACTACAGGTGCATGCCACCATGCCCGGCTAATTTTTTGTATTTTTTTAGTAAAGACTGGGTTTCACCATGTTGGCCAGGATGGTCTCGATTTCCTGACCTCGTGATCTGCCTGCCTTGGCCTCCCAAAGTGCTGGGATTACAAGCATGAGCCACCATGCCCGGCCCTTGTTTAATCTTTCCGAGCTTTCATTTTCTTACTGGGAAAATAAATATCAAGCTGTCCCTATCTTATAGAATGGTTATAAGGATCCAATGAGATAATTCAAGTAAATTGCTTGTACACAGTAAGTTTTCAATACATTTAGCTATTAATATTTTACTGATTATCTACTGTTTGCCAGACTCTGGGATGGAGAGAGAAATAACATGAAGTATTTGTCCTCCAGGAGTTCCCTACACTCTAGTGAAGGAGAAAGACACCTAAACAGCTTACTGTAGTAACATATAATACAAAGGATATTAGAGGGATGCTTTAAGAAAGCACTTGGCCCTGTCTGGGAGGCTTCTTTGAAGAGAGAGAATGTTTGTGCTGAATCTAAACATATGAGCAGGAGACCAGGTGGCCTTCTGAGGTGGACCAGGGAAATATTCCTTACAAAGTGAACAGCATGAGCAAACACAGGCATGCTGACATGCTAAGCTACAGCTGTGGCCTGGGCCTTTGGAAGTAGTTGTAAGCATAGGAGAATCTTGAGGTGTTGCGGTTCAGAATAGAAGGCAGGGTCACAGGGCAGAACTCTCCCAACCAGGGACTCCCATCTCAGCCCTCCAGATCCTTCTGTTCTCCCTAGATTGTCTACAACCTATTGTCTCTGCGCTTCAACTCACGGATCCGTGTGAAGACCTACACAGATGAGCTGACGCCCATTGAGTCTGCTGTCTCTGTGTTCAAGGCAGCCAACTGGTATGAAAGGGAGGTGAGTTACCGGATATGGTGGACCTGCCTCTGGGCCACAGTTGCAGAACTGGTTGAGACTACGGGATGCAGTGTAGCCCCTTCCCCCTGTTGTTAGTCTTGATGGACTGGCTGTTTGAGGGGGTCTCTTTCCTAGATCTGGGACATGTTTGGAGTCTTCTTTGCTAACCACCCTGATCTAAGAAGGATCCTGACAGATTATGGCTTCGAGGGACATCCTTTCCGGAAAGACTTTCCTCTATCTGGCTATGTTGAGGTAGGAGCCTTGGAACTGGGACAGCAGCCTCAGGGAGGGACTTGCAGGGAACCCAGGGGATCCCTGGGAATGGCAAGAAATATGGTCTGTGGATTGTGGTGGTTTAAGAGCATGGGCCCTGGATTCAGATCCTAGCTTCATTTTTGTAACCTGGGGCAAGTTACTTGGTTTGACTGTGACTCAGCTTTCTCATCTTAAAATGGCAATAATAATAATAGCACTTAACTAATAGATTTGTGGCTGGCATTAAATAATGTACATGTAGGCTCACGCCTGTAATCCCAGCACTTTGGGAAGCCAAGACAGGAGGGAGTGCTTGAGTCCAGGAGTTCGAGAACAGCCTAGACAACATGGTGAAACCTCTTCTCTACAAAAAAATAGAAAAATTAATGGGGCGTGGTGGTGCATTCCTGTGGTCTGGGCTGCTCAAGAGGCTGAGGTGGGAGGATCACTTGAGCCTAGGAGGTGGAGGTTGCAGTGAGCTGAGATCACACCACTACTCTCCAGCCTGGGCGACAGAGACCGTCTCTAAATAAATAAATGCTATATGAAGCCCACTGTATTGATGCTATGTGTGTGTGTCAGGGTCTCACTCTTGTCACCTAGGATGGAGTGCAGTGGTGCGATCATGGCTCACTGTAGTCTCGACCTCCCAGGCTCAAGTAATCCTCCCACCTCTCAGCCCTCCGAGTAGCTGGGACTACAGGCGTGCACTACCATGCCCAGCAAATTTTTGTATTTTTTGTAGAGACGGGGTTTCTCCATGTTTTCCAGACTGGTCTCGAATTCCTGGGCTCAAGTCATCTGCCCGCCTCAGCCTCTCAAAAGTGCTGGGATTACAGGTGTGAGCCACCGCACCTGGCCAGTGTTATCCATTATTGTAATGATCATTTTAATGATCAAGGCAGCCTTGAGGACACAGTCTGTCCCTAAAACCTGAAAGTAGAGGATTATTTTACCCTGCCCTGACTCTCTGGGAAGGCAGTGACGGGGAAGACACCAAATGTTTAGCCCTCAACAGTTACCTCTGAGGTGGCACCAGTAACGTGAATAAAGAATTTCAGTGGTGCTGCAGGTTATTTGCAGGAAGACAGTGTGTAATATTATCACTCGTGAATTTTATAGCAAAGTAACTTAGAAATGCAGAGATGTGGTGCTCCAGCCCTGCTCTTTTAGTCCCCAGTCACTCCTGCTGTGTTACTGCTTTGCATGCTCCTATTTCCCTCTTGGGCCACTTCTGGGCAGGGCTATCTCCCTTGCTTCTCCCTTTCACCCCACTCCTGCTATCTACCTCACCTGGTTTGCCTCTTCACTCTAGCACCCGACGATCCTTACCTTACCCATTTGATCCTCCAGTAACAAGAAAAGCTGTGTCAAATGTACTGCTTTAGATCTGGACTATGACTATGCCAGGGGCACAGGGCCTGAGGTTGTGTATCTGCCAGTTTAGGTTTACTCTTTTCAGCCACCGACTACTCCCTAACCCTGGGCCAGTGCTTACCATTACCTTGTAAGAGTGTGTGGGTGGGTGAGCAGTCAGTTCGGAGCTCCTGATGCGGGAGTGGTGAGCAGGGGAATCTGACTGGTGCTGGCAGGGCATGAGAGGTTCCCTACATTTTGGAATCACACACTCTAGCTGGTTGGGATGTGATCTGACAGGTAACAGGATGGAGACTTACTGACAGAGGCTGGGACGGGAGTCAGTAACTGAGAGGAACGGGCTGGGGAAGTCACCAATAGCCTTGGGAAAAGTAGGCTCCTTTGTAGCTATAATAAGGACTTCCTTAGTGCTCAAGCCTGCCTTTTGCTTCTGCAGTTACGTTATGACGATGAGGTGAAGCGGGTGGTGGCAGAGCCGGTGGAGTTGGCCCAAGAGTTCCGCAAATTTGACCTGAACAGCCCCTGGGAGGCTTTCCCAGTCTATCGCCAACCCCCGGAGAGTCTCAAGCTTGAAGCCGGAAACAAGAAGCCTGAAGCCAAGTAGCTCCAGGGAAGGCATGTGGATCCTAGACAGCGCCTTATCTATGATTGAGTGTCCGTGTAAATAAATTCCTACTTAGACTTATCACTTCGTGTGTGCTTGTAATGGGGAGCAGTGATACTTTGAGGAGGACACAGGCAGGCAGGGGTGTTTCCCTTCCTTGCTCTCTTAGAGAGACACTACTAAACCAGGGAGTCTTTGATGGGTTTTTTGGTTTTTTTTTTTTTTTTTTTTGATACAGTGTTTCGCTTTTGTTGCCCAGGCTGGAGTACAATGGCGCGATCTGGGCTCACCACAACCTCCGCCTCCTGGGTTCAAGTAATTCTCTTGCCTCAGCCTCCCGAGTAGCTGGGATTACAGGCGTGTGCCACCACACCTCGCTAATTTTGTATTTTTAGTAAAGATGGGGTTTCTCCATATTGGTCAGGCTGTTCTTGAACTCCCGACCTCAGGTGATCTGTCTGCTTTGGCCTCCCAAAGTGCTGGGATTACAGGTGTGAGCCACCGTGACCAGCTCTTTTATGTGTTTTTGAGATGGAGTCTCACTCTGTCACCCGGGCTGGAGTACAGTGGTGCTGTCGCAGCTTGCTGCAACCTCTGCCTCCCGGGCCCAAGCGGTTCTCCCACCTCAGCCTCCCAAGAAGCTGGGATTACAGATGCGTGCCACCACGCCCAGCTAGTTTTTATAGTTTTTGTAGAGATGGGGTTTCACTATGTTGCCCAGGCTGGTCTTGAACTCCCGGCCTCAAATGATCTACCCACACTGGCCTCCCAAAGTGCTGGGATTATAGGCATGAGCCACCACACTCAGCCAGGGGTCTATTTTGATGGGACTAAAGAGTGTAGTTGCAGACCTAGTGGCCTGCAGGCATGGATGTATTTCTGAGAGGGATTCTGGAGCTGTAATTGAAAGTTCTCACAGTCTACAGGGTTCAGGATGGGTGTGGCATGGTGGCCCATCACTCTTGGGCTATAGGAATCTCCCTGGTTTCTGGCCTGAGCTGAGAATGGTGAGGTTTTTTTTTTTTTTTTTGAGATGGAGTTTTGCTATTGTCGTGCAGGCTGGAGTGCAATGGCATGATCTTGGCTCACTGCGACCTCCACCTCCCGGGTTCAAGCAATTCTCCCGAGTAGCTGGGATTACAGGCTTGCGCCACCACACCCAGCCAATTTTGTATTTTTAGTAGAGATGGGGTTTCTCCATGTTGGTCAGGCTGGTCTCCAACTCCCGACCTCAGGTGATCTGCCTGCTTCGGCCTCCCAAAGTGCTGGGATTACAGGCGTGAGCCACCGTGCTGGGCTGGTGGGGGTTTTTTGAGACAGGGTCTTGCTCTGTCACCTAGGCTAGAGTGAGTACAGCAGTGTGATCATGGTTCACTGCAGTCTAGACTGCCTGGGCTCAGGTGATCCTCCAACCTCAGCCTCCTGAGTAGCTAGGACCACAGGTGTGTACCACCACACCCAGCTAATTTATTTGTAGAGATGAGGGCTCACCATGTTGCCCAGGCTGGTCTTGAACTCCTGGGCTCAAGCCATCCTCCTGTCTTGCCCTCCTAAAGTGCTGGGATTACAGGCATGAGCCACCGTGCCCGCCCTGAATTAAGAATGTTGCTAGGAAACGAGGTCCCAGGGCTGGGGCAAAAACTACTCAGGAGCTGCAGATTTGTCTGTCTGCCAGGGGACAGTACTCCCTAGCCTAGCTGGTCTGTCTGTTCAGCCTGTGGCAGAGTGCCTGAGAGGGGAGTGCTTGGCTCTGCCTGTGTGTAGGGCCGCCCAACCAGCCCACCATGCAGTTGGAAGACTTTGCAGCTGATGCTTTTGGCAGCTGAGGGGCTCCTTGGAGGCTGGGCTGGGCCAGACTGGGTGTCCGGGCTGGCCTCAGTTGCAGGATATTTTGAGGGTGCAGACAGTAGGATGGTCTTACTGCCTGAGCTCTTTCCTGCCCTTTGGGAGGGCCAAGCTAGAGCTA
Organism: Hylobates moloch; assembly: GCF_009828535.3. NCBI lineage: Eukaryota > Metazoa > Chordata > Mammalia > Primates > Hylobatidae > Hylobates > Hylobates moloch. Next base: position 674,164 of record NW_026652286.1, on the reverse strand, counting down.
TTTGCTACCAAACACCTTTTTCCTATTAACTAAGCATACCGCCCAGCTGGGCAGGAACAGGCTGAGGGCCTGACAAGCAGGGAGCCAGGCTCCTGCCAACAACCAAAGATTCCCCATTTCTAAAGGATGGAAAGAGCCCCTGGGAGGTGACCGAGGCCACAGCCAGCCCCTCCCTGTTCAGCATTGAAGAATGACACGCATTACAGAGCTCTGGAGCAGCCCGCAGTGGAAAGTTGGAGCTGAGGTGTGTGGCAGGCAGATGAGGGAGCAGAGAACTGCTGAACATTCGTGAGACTCAGAGGACGTGGTTGAGCATGGCTGCGACCCTGCAGTTCCTGGCTTGCCTGGTGGTAGCCTTTTGTCTCCTCTCTGGTGTGACTACAACCCAGCACCATGCAGGTACCAGGCTTCAGGGTGGGTGGAGAGGAGCCAAGGAAGGCTGCTGGCTGACAGCAGTTAACAGTTGGCTCTATTTGAGGCTAGTCGGGCATAGAAGTGTGGGCATGGTGGGTACCAGGCTGATGTGTGCTGTGGTGGGTGACAGTGTGGGACTCCACCCCCAGAACTGGAAAGGTACAGGTGACACCTAGGGAGATAGCCCTGGGTGCTCTTAATGCTGGCCCCGGGCTCATTCCCACTGATGCCCAAAGCAGGGTCTCTTGACCTGCCTGGGCTTGGAACATTGCAAGGGTGAGGCAACACCCAAGGTGTGGGCCGGACGGAGCTGCCACAGACATCCTCCCCTGCCCTGTCCTCCTCCTCCCTCCCTTACTGCTGAGGAGGAGCAGGGAGAGTAGGCGCTTTCCAGAGGTCTTTGTCCTTGGGAGAGTCACTGGCACTGTTTTAGGTGACTCTATCCTCAGATGATTATAGGGAGGGGAGGAGGGTGGGGAAGGGTCTTGTGACCCGTTGGCCTGGAGCTCTTTACCAAGGGCATTGTGCAATTTAAAGGAGGTGTCCTGGGCATTTGCCAACATGGTAACTGGGCTTGGAATGATGCTTTTGAGATCAGAAGACCTATGCCTGGGAGGGTGAATGTCAATGTGCATGTGTGTGCATGAGAGGGAGGGGAAAGGGGGGCATGGGATGGCATTCCTGCCCTTTTGCAGAATGATGAAGCACTCGGGACCTCTACCAGGCAGCAGAGGGGCACTTCTGGGAGGCTGGGGTGTTCATGGTGTAGCATGGCAGGGGCCTGACTCCTCTCTGCTGCCCCAGGGCAGCCCATGGACAGCACCAGCGTGGGAGGTGGCCTACAGGAGCCAGAGGCCCCGGAAGTGATGTTTGAGGTCTTTCCTCCCAGCCTGGGACATGGGGGTGGGCATGTCCAGAGGTCCCTAAGCTCAGGGTTGGGAAGGGGGATGTCTCAGGGTGGACCTGCTAGGGTTGGGGGGGGGGCAAGCCAGCATGGGTCCTGCTGCCTGCTTCTGCCCCTTCCCCCAGCCCACTCTTGCTCCCTGCCCTGCTCCCCAGGCCACGGCCCACCCCTTACATGGCTCCCCTTGCAGCTGCTCTGGGCTGGGCTGGAGCTGGATGTCATGGGGCAGCTGCACATCCAGGATGAGGAACTAGCGTCCACACACCCAGGCCGCCGACTCAGGCTCCTCCTGCAGCACCACGTGCCCAGTGACTTGGAGGGCGCCGAGCAGCGGCTGCAGCAGCTCCAGGACCTGCGGAAGGGGCCTCCTCTTAGCACTTGGGACTTTGAACATCTGCTCCTCACAGGCCTGTCCTGCGTCTACCGGCTCCACGCAGCTAGTGAGGCTGAGGAACGGGGCCGCTGGGCCCAGGTCTTCGCTCTCCTGGCACAGGAAGCACTCTGGGACCTGTGCAAGGGTTTCTGCCCCCGGGACCAGCCCCCTTCCCTGGGGTCCTGGGCCTCCATCTTTGACCCCTTCCCCTGACCCTCCCCTTTTGTTCTTTCACCTGCCATTACCCCCTCCCCTCCCATCTCCTCCTCAACCCGCCCAGGGAGACCCATCTTGGGCAGGGGCTTCTGTCTGGCATCTGATTCTTTCCACTGTGTTCAGATCTCTGGGCTTGGCTTGCACTCTGGACACCCCCTCTCTGCTTACCCCGACTCGATCTTGTTTCCTGGATCTTGAGAGGCTAAGAACCCAGGCTTTGGGTCCAAAGGAGTGCTCGAGGAGTGGGCACAGAGCTAAGGGCACGACTTGCAGGCAGTGTGTGTGTGTGTGTGTGTGTGTGTGTGTGTGTGTGTGTGTGTTGGGGTCAGGGTTGAGAAGTGTGTTCAAGAGATGCTGAAGGGAAGCTGCCCCAAGTAAGGCCTGGTCAGACCTCCCAACTCCTACCCTGGCAGTCTGTGACAGGTCCTGTGGAATTCACTGGAATCCTCTAGGTGCTGAGCACCCCCTTTTAGGCACAACCAAGGATCTGGGGTCCCTGAGCCTCCAAGTTCCCATCTGGGTTGGGAGAACCGACTTTCTGCGTTCTGTCTGTTGGAGGAGTGGAGGGAAGCAGGCGGAGGGAGGGACATTCTCTCTTTTGGGGTAGGGAGGCAGTATCTCAACAAGTGTCGGGTGAGCACCTCAGAGGGGAAGTAAGGCTGGGAGACCAAGGAGAGACAAACGGAGGTGGGCTGGAGCAGGTGCGGCCCTGATTCTGTGTTGCTCTTCTCATAAAATGTTCTGTTTCGGCCTCCTGGAGCCTGTGTCATTCTGTGTCGGAATAAGCGTCTAACCCCTGCTCTGGGCAAATCACTCTTCCCCATCCCGGGAAGGCAAGAGTCAGGGCAACCAGGTGTCAACTCCTCATCTCATTCCCACGCCCTGCTGGAAGAAGGAATGTACTGTCTCCTTGAATCCCATGCCCCCAGTGGGGTAATGGGGTGCTGTTCCTTGTCACCGAAAGGCATCAGCCGGGGGCTAAGGCTGAGGTCGTAGGTCAATGATGAGTCAGACAGAGGGCTAGACGAGGTAGGGATATGAAAGGGAGGCCCCCAACGGACTAGGCGAATGTGGTTCCATCAAATTCCCACCTCCTCACCCTCCCAGGGTCTAAGGGGACCCTGCTCTCCAACCTCCAACCCCTTCCCCGGGCCTGCGGGCCCGCAGTAGTCAGCGCCTTCCCGCCTGCCGCCGGCGAACGCGTCGCAGTCAAGACAGCGCAGGGGCCTGGGCTGCCGGGCGCTGCCCGGGCCCGCTTTTCGCTTTATTGGCAGAGTCCAGGCGCGCCCGGAGGCCGTGGCGCTCGCGCGGGACGTTCGGGGCTCGGGCCCGGCCTGGCATGCACGCGCCCGGCCCTCCGGGTCTCTTCTCTGGCCCGGGGCTCACAGCAGCTCCGAGGCCTCGAGGCCCGGCGGGGCGGCGGGGGCCAGGTCGGGGTACACCAGGAAGCCGGAGAAGGTGATGTACTTGCCGTGGTTGCTGTAGGCGCCGTAGCCGTCGTGGTCGTGGCTGAGCAGCCAGACGGCGTCGCCGCGCCGCAGGGCCAGCATCACGCTCTGACTCTGCATCTCGCGGCGCCGCGACGCGCCGTCGTCGTAAATCATGGCCTGCACCTCGTCGCGGTTCTTCATCAGCTTCACCGACAGAGTCTTACGCGGCAGCTTGCCCAGCGTGAAGGAGAAGAAGTAGGCGCCGGGCAGACGGCAGCGGAACACGCCGGCCGCCGCGTCGAAGTCGCCGCCGATGTTGACGAACTCGGTGTCGAAGGCGAGCGGCCGGTGCCGCGGCCCGGGGCCGGCGTCCGAACCCACCAGGCTGCGCGTGCGCGCCGCCGAGAAGGCCGAGCGGGGCTCGGGGGGCGCAGGCGCGGCGGCGTCGGCGTCGGCGTAGACCAGGTAGCCGCTGAAGGTGGCGCCGGGAGCGCCTAGCGCGTACTGCGGGGCGCCATGCAGCCGCAGCCACACCGTGTCGCCGTAGTCGAGCTGCAGCATGGCGCTCTGGCTGGCTGCGCGCCGCGCCCCTGGCCGCCGCTGCTCGTCGAAGGCCAGCGCCTGCACCTCGTCGCGGTTTCGCACCAGCATCACCGACAGGCTCTTGTGCGGGGCCTTGCCCGCCGTGAAGGAGAAGAAGTAGGCGCCGGGCACGCGGCAGCGGAACTGACCCGTGGCCGCATCGAAGTCGCCCCCGATGTTCACGTACACCTTGTCGAAGGTCACCGCCATCTCCGACGTGCCCTCCAGGGGGGTGGTGCGTGCCGCCGAGAAGGCCGAGCGCAGCTCAGAGGAGCCGGGGCCGAGGGCCGGGCCCAGGGCCCAGCAGGCCGCTGGGCCCAGCAGGCCCAGCAGAAGCGGCAGCATGGCGCCTGGGAGGGAGACGGAGGGGTGGGAGTGGAGTGTTGGCAGGGGCGGCTTCCAAACGCCCGGCTCTCCACCGGGAGAGAGGGTTCTCTTCCTAGCCCTGCCCTTGAGCCACAAGTAGGTTTCCGTTTTCCTACATCCTTGGACTAGCTCAGGGCTTCTCAAACTCTAGCGAGCCTCACTGTCACTTGGAGGGCGTGTTCAAACATACATAGTTGGGCCCCATCCCCAGAGTTCATTCAGTAGGTCTGTGATGGGCCTGAGAATTGGCATTTCTTTGTTTTGTTTGTTTGTTTTGAGATGGAGTCTCCCTCTGTGAACCAGGCTGGAGTGCAGTGGCACGATCTCGTTTCACTGCAGCCTCCACCTCCCGGGTTCAAGCAGTTCTCCTGACTCAGCCTCCCCAATACCTGGGACTACAGGCGCGCACCACCACGCCCGACTAATTTCTTTTGTATTTTGAGTAGAGAACGGGGTTTCACCTTGTTGCCCAGGCTGGTCTCGCACTCCTGAGCTCAGGGAATCCACCCGCCTCGGCCTTCCAAAGTGCTCTGATTACAGGCATGAGCCACCACACCGGCCGAGAATTTGCATTTGTAATACGTTTCTGGGTGATGCTGATGCTGCTGATCCAAGGACCACATGCTGAGAACTACTGTATTAAGCTAGGAGTCTCCAAACCTCTGTGTGTGTGTGTGTGTGTGTGTGTGTGTGTGTACCCACACAATGAAACCTCTTTCTATTTTTTTTCTCTGAGACAGAGTCTCGCCCTGTCACCAAGGCTGGAGTGCAATGGCGCGATCTCAGCTCACTGCAACCTCCGCCTTCCGGGTTCAAGCGATTCTCCTGCCTTAGCCTCCTGAGTAGCTGAGATTACAGGTACGCACCATAACGCCCAGCTAATTTTTTGTATCTTTAGTAGAGACGGGGTTTCACCATGTTGACCAGGCTGGTCTTGAACTGACCTCAAGTGATCCACCTGCCTCAGCCTCCAAAGCCCCCCCCACCCCGCCTTTTTTTTTTTTTTTTTTTTTTTGAGACGGAGTCTGGCTCTGTCGCCAGGCTGGAGTGCAGTGGCTCGATCTTGGCTCACTGCAACCTCCACCTCCCAGGTTCAAGAGATTCTCCTGCCTCGGCCTCCCAAGTAGCTGGGACTACAGGCGTGCACCACCACACCCAGCTAATTTTTGTATTTTTAGTAGAGACAGGGTTTCACCATGTTGGCCAAGATGGTCTCGATCTCTTGACCTTGTGATCCGCCTGCTTCGGCCTCCCAAAGTGTTGGGATTACAGGCGTGAGCCACCGCGCCCGGCCAAAACCCCTTTCTTAAGTGAAAGCTTGCACACAGACTAGCAGAAACACTCTAAAGAGGCCTACAGCCCTGTCTGCTGGGCTTGCCCCTACACCTCCCATTTGACACCCAGGGGCCCTGGTAACCCGGGGGATTCAGGGGGGTCTCTGAGTTTCCCTCAGCTCCAGTTGGCTGCATTTTCCTGTGGTTATTTTATGGTCCTTGGTCTGCCACTCACTCAGGCACTGGCTCTCTGTGTCAACACTCTGCATGACCGTTAACTGTTTAAGCCCCATCTGAGCAGGAAAGGAAATCGCTGCTCCCTGACTCCTTTCCTGGCCTCACGGGGGGCCCTTCCTGCACAGAGGAGGCGAGAACAGTTGGGCTTAGAGGTAGCTTCCTCCCCCTTGAAATCAGAGTAAAAGAGAAGGTGACTCCTTTCTCTTTGCTTGGAGGCTGGTTACTCAGAAGAAGGAGTGGCGAGCCAGGGGCTACTGGGGATGGACAGGGAGAGCAACAATTCCAGCAGGGCTTTGGCAAGGCTGTGAAGTCAGCAGCTTTGTTCCTTGGGAGTGATGGATTGGAGAGGACAGATAGCCAGATCTGCGTTCAGGTCCTGTCTCTACCACTCACACTGTGAAACCTTGGGCAGGTTCCCTAACTTCTCTGGGCATGACTTCCTCCATGTAAATGGGGAAGAGACCTCACACACAGGCTTGCTGTGGGGGTGCGCTGAGATAGGTGTGAACATGGTTTGTCAACGGCAGTGCTGAGGTGTGCAGATGCTTCTGTTGGTTGCCCTGACAAAAGTGATCTGGTCCAGTTCTTGACGTTAAGGGTTTAGGGACTCAGTCACTCCTACCCCTGAGAGCTTGATGAAGGCACTGCTTAACTCAAAGGAGTCACTCTCTGATGTAGGGATTCCATCCTGCTTCCTAGTAGCGCATGTGCTTTGGGGCTTGAATACCCAAAGGCCCTGATGTGGAAACAAAACAGGAAAGAAATGAGCTGGAGACAGCCTGGGATGTGGGCTGCTTTAGAAAGTGCCCTGTATGTGTAGCTCTGTGTCTCTTAGAGACAGCAGGGCCCTGCTGAGAAGGGTTGTCAGGTGTAGATGTGCAGAACGTCCTAGCTAGAATCTAGCTCACACTCCACATGTTAGAGCACCACCTGGGATAAAGTATGCTACCTTCTCATTCTCGTAATAAAGACCCCAAGTTGCTAGCCCAACTGAATGCTGTCTCCTTCCAGAGGAGGTGCTTTTTGTAATTCTCACAAAGGTGTCCTATGGATTAGTGATACCCTTGCTTAGGACAGGGAGGAGGGAAGGGGCCATCCACAGTGGTGAAGATGGCACCTCACAAGTGTCCAGTGCATTCCCTTTTACAAAGTTCTTTTAGATGCGTGGTCTTGGCAAACCTGCAAGACAGGTGGGCCCTCTCCCATTTTATAGATGAGAAAGCTGAGGCCCAACAAGGGAAAGCATTTTGGCCCAAGGTCACCCATGGAGCACTGAGGTTTTTTGACTCAAATTCTGTATGCCTTCCTGTCACTCTTCTCTCCTAGACACAGGTATGTCCAGCCAATTTGTTCTCTGCCTCAGTTTACATTTTTTGCAAAACTAGGAGAGGAGATCAGGGGAATGAGTCTTGGGATCCAGGGTGAGGAAGACAGAAAGCAAAACCAAACAAAAGCAAGCAAACACATTCTCTAGTGTTTTGTCTTCTGGGAACACGGGAAACACCTCAGCTTTTCCACACCGCTGCTTTCCTAGTGGGTCCTGCCCCAGAAGCAGCTGCCCAGCAATCTCCCGACCAAGGTTGGTGCGCCCCACCAGTGCCAAGGGTCTTCCTGTGCGCCCAGTACCCAGCCTCCGTTTCACCCACACTGCCCAATTCCCAGATCCCTGGATCCTCGTCCTTCCCTGAACCCCCTTCCCTGAGCAGGTCAGAGGTGTGGAAGGGTGTGTCAGGTGGGTGTCATAGCTCCAGGGAAGGAAATGGCTGTTCCTGGCTCTGTCCAGGTGGGGCTCAAAATAGTCATGTTCAAAGAGAAAAACTGGGACACAGAGCTGGACAGACCCAGAACCCCGGAGCCAAGGTGGGAGGTGCAGCGATGTCAGGCTGAGGGGATCGCAGAGCTCCCCCTTGCCCTGCCACTCACCAGTTAACCCTTCCCTCAAGCCCTGCCACAGCCCCCTCCCCAACCTACCTTGAAAGCCCGTCATCCTTCCAAGAAGTCCCACTTTAACAGAAGCCAATTAATCCTTATTTTTAAAAAACAAAAACCAGAAAGGGGTACCCCAATCCCTCTCCCCCGAGACCTTCCCTCCATCCATCCATCTCTTTGGAATGAAAGCCCTTGTGCCTGTTTCACGAAAAGGCTCCCAGGTCCTCCTTTCAAGGAAAAAGGACCCAATTTCCCCGCGCCTCCCCAGCCCCCGCTTCCAGTAAAGGAGGAACCTCGGCTCCCTGCCTCCCCTGAGCTGCCCTCACCTGGCTGGGGGCGGCGGTCGGGTCGGGTTCGGGTTCGGTCCGAGCCCGCGATCTGGCTCCGGGCTGCGGGCTGCGGGCTGCGGGCGCCGGGCTGCGCACTGACCGCCCGCGCTGCGGAGGGGGCGGCGGGGGCTCCGGCTGCTTCTCCCGGCTCTGAGGCGGTGACGGACAGGGTGCTGGGGCCCGGGGCCCGGCGTGGGGAGGCGTGAGGGAAAGGGAAGGTCAGCCAGAGAGGGAGCCGAGCGAGAGCGGAGAGGCGGGGAGAGGCGGGAGGGGGAGAGGAGGGGAGTAGGGGGAGAGGGAGGGGCGAGCTGCGGGGCCTAGGGGCTCCGCACGGAGCCTGCGCCGAGCACTGGACCCCTCCTGATCTGTGACCTCCTTAGAGCTTCGTCCTCTGGGTCTAGAGAGCAGGCATCATTAATCTGAGCAGTTGGGGAAACTGAGGCACAGAAGGGGAAACTGAGGCCAGAGGCAGCGGCTAACGCGGGGTGGCCCAGAGCGCTCTACAGTCCAGCTTCCTTCCTAGTGTGGGGAGAGAGGGCTAGAGCTGGACTCAGAGGCTGGACCAGCCTTTGGGCTGCAAGGACAGTGGAAGGTGAGATTTTGGCTGGGACAGATGTCCAAGCTAAGTGGCTTTGGGGGAGGGGTCTGAAGGAAGAGAAGGATAAATGGGTCAATGTTGCCAATAAAGGAGGGCTGAAAATAACCTAGTTTTCCCCCCACCTCCAAATTGGAAAATGCCCACCGTCGGTTAGGAAAGAGGGAGAAGGGAGTCTGCAGGCATCAGAGGGGCAGCCTGCGTCCCCTGGGGTGAGGGGCAGTAAGGAGGAGAGTCCTTGGGGCAGAATGGAATTTTCTGCTGGGAAGGTTGCTCCCGCAAGAAGGGACAGGGTTGAGAAGGGCAGTAGGTGGGCAAGAAAGGCCTCTGGAGAGGGAAACTGATGCCCTGCCTCGCTGGGGCCAGGCTAGCAAGAGTCCAGCAGGGCACCCGGGCTGGGAACAGCGGTCTTCCCACCGTAATACTCACCAGAGGCACTAGTGCGGGCCTCCACTCTGGGCTTCGAGCCCATGGGATGGGGGGCTCAGACTCCCTTTCTCTAGGCTGCTGTTCGCTCCCCTGATGGCTGTAGAGGTGACGACACTGCCTGGCACTCAGTAGATGTTGACTGAGTGGATGACTTTTGAAGAGCTCTACTCTCCGCAGCCGAGAGCTGGTGCCCTCTGCCTGGCCCTGGTTGACTGCGGAGCCATGGGCTCTAATTCTGCCTCTGCTGCAGGTCTGCTCTGTGGTCCCTGAGAGGCCTGGACCCCTGCGGACCCCCCGTCCTCTGGAGCTCTCCTTTTGGAGCTCTCAAAGTTTACCCAACCCCAGTTAATCTATTTGTCTCTAGGAAGATGTTGATAGAGGTGATTGGCTCTGCTTCAAGGGTGTTAGGTGAATGATGGAATGAATTAACGATTATGTGCTGGAATAGAAAGGAATTAATGGAGGTGTTTTGGGCTGGATAATGAGGGTATTTGGTGACAGAGGGTGAAGCACCTGTCTAACCCTTGTCAGATCACAACTGTCTCTTTCACCAACAGCCACAGGTGAAAAGCTTGGGCCACAGGACTGTGGGGAGGACAAGAGGCAGGGTAAGAGGGGGATGAGCCACACAGGGATGTCAAAGGAGAGCTGGGGGATTTCGAAGGAGAGCTGGGGGAGGCCAAAAGCCAACCTATGGCAATCTATGGCCCTTCTTAGGGCCCTGGGCCCCTTCTGGATGAGAAGAGTGGAGCTACTCTCCTGAGGGTGTGATTCCAATGGTGGGAGGGGAGGGGAGAGGAGAAGGTATATTATAGGATAATATAATCTCAGTTGAGGTTTGGTTCAGGCTGGGATTTGACACTCCCTGGATCCACAAGAGTTCTCACCAGAGAAATGAGGGTTGAGGTAGAGATGGGTGGCTGGGGCAGATGACATCAGGATTTGCATCAGGGGACTGGGATAGGGAGGAAGCCACTGGGAAAGGGACATGGAGAAAGATGATGCCATGAGCTGGTGGGTGTAAGGCAGTTGGGTGGGCTCCAGAATGGGAGTTAAGAAGAGGTGGCAGCAGGATCCAGAGAAAAGCCCTAGGCTGGTTATACTTCCTGCTCCCTCCTCTCTCGTTTTGCAGCCACAATTTTATTTTTGAGAGAGGGTCTTGCTGTGTCACCTGGGCTGGAGTGCAATGGTATGATCTTGGCACACTGCAGCTTTGACCTCGCAGGCTCAAGTGATTCTCCCACCTCAGCCTCCCAGGTAGCTGGGACTACAGGGGCAGGTCACCATGTCTGGCTAATTTTTTTTAAATTTTTTGTAGAGTCAAGGTCTCACTCTGTTGCCCAGGCTGGTCTTAAACAACAATTATTTTATTTATTTTTTAATTGAGACAGGTATGGCTGGGCATGGTGGCTTATGCCTGTAATATTAGCACTTTGGGAGGCCAAGGTGGGAAGATCGCTTGAGCTCAGAAGTTTGAGACCAGCCTGGGCAACAGAGTGAGACCCCATCTCTTTCTCTGTTTTTTTTTTTTTTTTTTTTTTTTTTTTTTTTTTTTTGAGACGGGCTCTTGCTCTGTTGCCCAGGCTGGAATGCAATGCTGCGATCTTGGCTCACTGCAACCTCCGCCTCCCGGGTTCAAGCGATTCTCCTGCCTCAGCCTCCTGAGTACCTGGGATTACAGGGGTGCGCCACCATGCCCGGCTAATATTTTGTATTTTTAGTAGAGGTGGGGTTTCACCATGTTGGTCAGGCTGGTCTTGGAACTCCTGACCTTGTGATCCGCCCGCCTTGGCCTCCCAAAGTGCTGGGATTACAGGCGTGAGCCACCGCGCCCGGCCTATCTGTGCGCTATATTCTGTTTCCTCTCTTTGTCTCATTTCCCCGCTCGCTCACCCTGCTTCTTGGGATCACAACTTTCTCCTTCATCAGCTTGAAAAGCTAGGGCCACAGGACTATGGGGAGGACAAGAGGCATGGTAAGGGTGGGATAAGCCACACAGGGATGCCGCAGGAGAGCTGGGGAAGGCTGGAAGCCAACCTAGGGCAGCCGCAACCCTTCTTAGAGCCATGTGTCCCTTCTGGATCAGAAAATTTAAGGCAGGAGTAGGATTTAAACCCAGAGCTATCTGGCTCCCAAACCCAGTCCTTAACCAGTATACTCTGCAGCCTCCCTTTCTCTGATTCTCTCTCAGCCTTTTTATTTTATTTTTTTTTAAGACAGAGTCTTGCTCTGTCCCCCAGGCTGGAGTGCGTGGTATGATCTCAGCTCACTGTAATCTCTGCCTCCTGGGTTCAAGCAATTCTCCTGCCTCAGCCTCCTGAGTAGCTGGGGCTACAGGTGTGCACTACCATACCCAGCTAGTTTTTTTGTATTTTTAGTAGAGACGGTTCCAGCTAGTTTTTTTGTATTTTTAGTAGAGACGGTTTCACCATGTTGGCCAGGATGGTCTCGATCTCCTGACCTCGTGATCCACCCACCTCGGCCTCCCAAAGTGTTGGGATTACAGGCGTGAGCCACCGTGCCCGGCCCGAAGAGGCTCTTTCTAAAGAATGGGGAGGATTTTGACAGGGTGAGATGGAAGTGGAGATGGAGGAGTGAGGGGGTGGGATCCAGTCAAAGATAAGAATGTGAACCAAGGTGAGGAGGTGGCGTAGGTGGAGCTAGGGAAGGAAATGTACCAGGCTTGGTTGTGGAGAAGGGTTTGTGATGGGAAGTTATGGCAGGTAAGGAGTGTGGGGCTTAACTGCTGAGCTAAGGAGCTTTTACCTTACAGTAGAGGAGAAGAAGGTGTGCTCAAAGCTGTATTTTAAGAAGATTACTCTGCAGATTGAAAAGCAGGAGAAAGAAGAGGGGAGAGGAAGGCAGATGGGTGAGAAAATACTGAAAGTGTCCAGATGAAAGTAAACTATCCAGGGGCAGTGAGAAAGGAAGAGACAGATGGGAGAGGGACTGAAAAGAGAGATTCAGAGACTGACAGTGAGCACACAGCTCACAATTTAATTAGCTTCCTGCTTTGCCAGTGGATTACAGGGAATTAGCAAAGCTCACAGTCTAGGGACCTTGCTGGGAGTTGAGGGGAAATTAATGAGAAAGACAACAACATGCCCCAGGGAGAAATGAAAGAGGAGGAATGTTAGCCAAGCAGAGATGCCAGCAGGAGAAACATACGTCTGGGCGCTGAGTCCCTGCCTTTCTCGGAGATTTCAGCCCTCCAGGGGAGCAGACTTTAGGGTTCCTGGTCACGCTCCTGGCCCCGTTGCCCTTGGTTCCAGTTCCTCTGAGCACTTGGTAAATGACCCCGGAGAGGGGAAGCTGGGAGTGCTTGTGAAGACCAGGTTCCCAACTCTCCCCTGGCCTTTTTCCCAGCAGGGCTCTAAGATCCCAACACTGGCCTTCCTAGAAGGCAGAACTGAATCCCCTGGGCCCCTTCTGCAGATGGACCAGGAGGTGACCTGCTCATGACCTGATGTGGCGAATTGCATTTTCAAATGCGACAGTGTCATCTCCCATCCCACTTGCTCTTCTTACAGTGTGACCTTGCCAGTCCTCATGAAAAGGAGGAGTTACGTTAGGTCATTGAAAGGTGATGCCGCTGCTGCCTGGATCTCTCTCTTGAAACCCTCATCCCTGGAGCCCAGCCATCAGGCTGTGAGGAAGCCTAGGTCACATGGAAAGGCCACGTGTAAATGTTGTGGCCAACAGTCCTAGTCAGGACCAGCTACATCATTTGCAAAGTCCAGTGCAAAATGAAATTGTGGAGGGGCTGAGCACAGTGGCTCATGCCTTTAATCCCAGCACTTTGGGAGGCCAAGGCAGTTAGATCACTTGAGGCCAAGAGTTTGAGACCAGCCTGGCCAACATGGCGAAACCCCGTCTCTAAAAAAAAATACAAAAAGTGGCCAGGCGTGGTGGCTCACGCCTGTATTCCCAGCACTTTGGGAGGCCAAGGCGGGCGGATCACCTAAGGTCAGGAGTTCGAGACCAGCTTGACCAACATGGTGAAACCCCATCTCTACTAAAAATACAAAAATTAGCCAGGCGTGGTGGCGAGGTGAGGCAGAGAATCTTTGAACCTGGGCAGGTAGAGTTGCAGTGAGCCAAGTCGACCAGTGATCCAGCCTGGGCAACAGACAAGATCCAATTAGCTGGGCGTGATGGCACGCACCTGTGGTCCCAGCTACTCAGGAGGCTGGGGCCTGAGGATCGCTTGAACCTGGGAGGCAGAGGTTGCAGCAAGCCGAGATTGTGCCACTGCTCTCCAGCCTAGGCGACAGGGCAAGACCCTGTCTCAAAAAAAAAAAAAAAAAAAAAAAAAAAAAGGTGGAGGCTACTGTTAAAAAATTAAGAATTTAGAGCTTTAAACCAAACATATGGCTCTTCCAAGTGTGGCACCTTGCTCAGCCACACAAGTTGTAGGGCCATGAAGCTGGCCTGGCCCCAGCTGTGGTACCAGCATCACTGCAAGTGATGTGGATGTGAGGAAGCCTTCAAGAGGGCACCAGGCCTGGTCTCTGACTGCAGCTGTGTGAGCGGCCCTGAATGAGAACTGCCTAGCTGAACCTAGTACTCCACCAGACCCACAAGGAATAAAGATGATTGTTGCTGGGCTTTTTGTTGTTGTTGTTTGTTTGTTTTGAGACGGAATCTCACTCTGTCACCCAGGCTGGAGTGCAGTGGCACAATCTCAGCTCACTGCAAGCTCTGCCTCCTGGTTTCTAGCAATTCTCTTGCCTCAGCCTCCCAAGTAGCTGAGATTACAGGCGCCCGCCACCATGCCCAGCTAATTTTTTTTTGTATTTTTAGTAGAGACGGGGTTTCACCATATTGGCCAGGCTGGTCTTGAACTCCTGATTTCAAGTGATCCACCGGCCTCGGCCTCCCAAAACGTTGGATTACAGGTGTGAGCCACCGCGCCCAGCCAACTATTGCTGTTTTAAACCAGTAAGTTTTGGGTTACTGTAGCAACAGAGAGTTGGAACACTGGGGTAACCAGACCTGATCACAACTGGCTGAAGATGCAGGACAGCCACCAAGTTTCTCCCCATACCCAGGCTCATTCCCGGAACTGTTGTTGCATGTTCTCCTTGACCCATGTTAGCAGAAGACATTGGAGGCACAAATAACTCCAGACTGTCAGGAGATCCAAATCCTATGTCTGGCTATGGAATGCTGCACATTGACACCAAGATCTGCACATCTTTGGGGGCAAAAGTCAGCTTTTCAATTGGAGAGGTTGGAGAAAAAACCCACTCTTATGTGAGCTGAAACAGTGCTAGTACTGGCCCTGGCAGGAGACAGCGTTTGGGTCTCCATGGCCTGCAGGAAGGGAGAAAAGGAAGGCTTGTCCTGCCAAGGTGAGTAAGAGAGAGAAGCCCTGTGGCTCCTGTGGCTTTTTTTCTTTTCTGGTTTTTTTTTTTTTTTGAGACAGAGTCTTGCTCTGTTGCCCAGGCTAGAGTATAGTGGCGCGATCTCGGCTCACTGCAACCTCCGCCTCCTGGGTTCAAGCAATTCTCCTGCCTCAGCCTCCCAAGTAGCTGGGATTACAGGCGCCCGCCACTGCACCCAGCTAATTTTTGTATTTTTTTAGTAAAGGCGGGGTTTCACCATCTTGGCTAGGCTGGTCTCAAACTCCTGACCTCTTGATCCACCTGTGTTGGCCTCCCAAAGTGTCCACCCACCTCGGCCTCCCAAAGTGCTGGGAATACAGGCGTGAGCCACCTTGCCTGGCCAGCTTTTTTTTTTTTTTTTTTTTTTGAGACAGGGTCTCGCTTTGTTGCCCACGCCTGCCTTGAACTCCTAGGCTCACGCAATCCTCCTGCCTCCGCCTCCCAAGGAGCTGGGATTATAGGCGCATGCCACTGTGTCTGGTCACATTCTGATTCTGACTAGTGAGGGGTTGTGTTGAATCGTTTTGTCTGTGTTCACCCCAGTGTAGTGCCAGCCAGAGTGTAGGTCAGAAGAGTCCTGAGTGACTGGTGAGACAACTTAAATGTAAACATAATCTACAACCCAGTTGAGTAACTGCTGGAGGAGGAGGGAAGGGGGCAGGGAGAGGCTTATAGCAATTTATCATTGCCCCTCAGTTTTTTTTTGTTGTTTTTTTTTTTTAAGACGGAGTCTTGCTCTGTCGCCCAGGCTGGAGTGCAGTGGTGCGATCTCAGCTCACTGCAAGCTCCACCTCCCGGGTTCACACCATTCTCCTGCCTCAGCCTCCCGAGTAGCTGGGACTACAGGCGCCCGCCACCACGCCCGGCTAATTTTTTGTATTTTTAGTAGAGACGGGGTTTCACCATATTAGCCAGGATGGTCTCGATCTCCTGACCTTGTGATCTGCCCGCCTCGGCCTCCCAAAGTGCTGGGATTACAGGCTGGAGCCACCGTGCCCGGCCGGGGTGCCCCCTCAGTTTTTAAAAGAGTAGGCAGAAATACAAACCAGAAAGTGTGGGAGGATCACTTGAGCCCAATAGGTGGAGGCTGCAGTGAGCCAAGATGGCACGCCTGCACTCCATTCCTTGTGGGTCGGGTGGAAATTAGGAAGAGAAATTAATTCTAAGTGGAGCAATGCAGCTAGGCTTAATCAGCGAGGTAACACCTAAACGAAGCAGTGAAGGCTGCACTGGACTTTGACAGGTAACAATAGACTGAAGAGCATTCTGGAAGAAAGGAGCACGGAGCAGGAGGTAACACTCTTAGGCAATTCAGAATCATGGTGAAGAGTAGTGTCTGGCATCAGACTGCTTCGGTTTGAATCCCAGCTTCTTCACTATTTGTATGACCTCAGTTTCCCCACCTGTGAAATGGGGATAATAAAGTATGCCTCATTGCTGCAAGGATTAAAGACATTTAGCACAGAGCCTGGTATACTGTGAGCACTCAGTATGTGTTGGCTGTTAACTACTGTTTGGTGTGTTTGAAAAATGAGTAATAATATCGGTGTGGCTGCAGTATGGAATGTGGAGATACTGATGGGAGATAGGCCCAGAAAAATGTGGTTGAATCCAGTCATGAAGGATTATTTATTTATTTATTTTTATTTTTTGAGACAGAGTTTCACTCTTGTCGCCCAGGCTGGAGTGCAATGGTACGATCTCAGCTCACTGCAACCTCCGCCTCCCGGGTTCAAGAGATTCTCCTGCCTCAGCCTCCTGAGTAGCTGGGATTACAAGCATGCACCACCACGCCTGGCTAATTTTGTATTTTTAGTAGAGACGGGGTTTCTCCATGTTGATCAGGCTGGTCTCGAACTCCGGACCTCAGGTGATCTGCCCATCTTGGCCTCCCAAAGTGCTGGGATTACAGGCGTGAGCCACCGCGCCCGCCCTCATGAAGGATTTCAAGTGCCAGCCTATGCCATCCAGACTTTATTCTGGAAGCCAGGGGATGCTGATGCCAATCCTGTCAGACCAAACTTATTTCAAAGTATTGTGGGCTGGGTGTGGCGGCTCATGTCTGTAATCCCAACACTTTGGGAGCCCTAGGGTGGGAGGATTACTTGAGGCCAGGAGTTCGAGACCAGCCTTGGCAACATGGTGAGAACCCCGTCTCCACACACACACAAAAAAAATTAGCTGGGCTTGTTCGCACACACCCATAGTTCCAGCTACTCAGGAGGCTGAAGTGGGAGGATTGCTTGATCCCAGGAGGTTGAAGCTGCAGTAAGCCATGATCGCACCACTGCACTCCAGCCTGGGTAACAGAGCAAGACCCTCTCTCTCAAAAAAAAAAAAAAAAAAAAAATGAAAATCAGATACCATTGTTACTATTTTTACCTCTCAAACTGTCAAAGATCAGTGAGGTTTATAATACATTCTATGGGTGAGATGCAGAGAAACAGACATTCATACATCTTTAGTAGGAGGGTAAAATGACACAATTGGACAATATCTACCAAGTTTAAAAATGTGCATGCCCTTTAAGTCAGTGATTTTACTTCTTGAAGAGACGTTTTTCAGATACATGCCCACTTGTTGGGAATTACATGTTATTCATTTTAGCATGGCTTGTAATAGCAAACAGTTTGTAATAGCAATGACGTGTTATTTATTTATTTATTTTTTTTTTGAGACGGAGTCTCGCTCTGTCGCCCAGGCTGGAGTGCAGTGGCGCAATCTCGGCTCACTGCAAGCTCCGCCTCCTGGGTTCACGCCATTCTCCTGCCTCAGCCTCTCCGAGTAGCTGGGACTACAGGCGCCCACCACCACGCCCGGCTAGTTTTTTGTATTTTTAGTAGAGACGGGGTTTCACCGTGGTCTCGATCTCCTGACCTCGTGATCCGCCCGCCTCGGCCTCCCAAAGTGCTGGGATTACAAGCGTGAGCCACCGCGCCCGGCCAATTGTGACGTGTTATTTATTGCAGCATTGTTTGTAATAGCAAAATACTGGAAATTACATGTCCAGCAAAAGGACCAATAAATTATGATACATATATACAGTAGAATACGATGCATCCCTACAAAAGAATGAGGAATCATTTTGTGTACTGATGAAATAATCGCTAAGAAATGCTGTTAGTTAAGTGAAATAAAAAACAAGGTGCACAATATACCACCATTTATGTGAAAAAATAAAAAGCATACATTTGCTTATGTGTGCTTGGAACGAATACCTCTGAGGGGATCTATTAGAAACCATTAACAGCAGTTGCTGTTAATATGTCTCCCATATTTTTCACTGTTTCACCCCTTTGTGCCTAAAATAACAAGAGGTGGGGAGAGCCACTATCTTTTTAAGCAGCTGCTCCATTCCTACCGGTTTCCATCCAACCTGAGATCAGCTGCAAGCCCTCAGCCTCTCTCAGGCACCTCTGGCAAACCAAACTTCCTATATCCCATGCTTATGTGGCTGATTTTTTTTTTTTTTAATCTAAATGCAGGTCTCTCCACTTACTCTTTTAAATTTCATCCTGCTGGTTTCAGCCCACTGTTTCAAGTTATTTTAGAATCTTGACTTTGAAATATTAGCTTTTCATCCCAACAGTGGTGCCTTCTGCAAATCTGGCGAGTGTGGTGGGCACTGACCACTACTAGGCTGACCAGGGTCTAGGAGCACAGAACTAGAGCTACCTCCTCAGCAAGCTCTGCAGCAATCGGATAACCAACTGGGATGAAGGAGCACAGCGGTTACATGAATCCACCTGACTGGGCAGTCTCGTCTCTTCAATCGTGAGACAGTGTCTAACTGGAAACAAGGAACAGTATGTATGGCCCAAGGAATTTTCCTAGTGGCCTCTGAGTAAATAAGTAACAAATTATTGTTGATATTTTTATCATTTTCACCATATCTTGTTCTTTGTGAAGATACCACTTATTTTTCTAGGTGTTCTCAAATCCATGGTTTAATGTTATATTCTAGAATAGATTTTGAGGGAATTCACCTCAAATGTGCCCAGGATCTCCCTTTTCTTCCTTTTTGTCAGGATATTTGCGGCTGTCCAGGACTGTGGCCCCTGTCCTTTTCGCCGCAGCCTTCATAGCCACATTGGCAAAGGTCCCTGGATCTTGTCTGCAAAGATCTGTCATCACCTTGGGATTTGCAGCTCATTTTGAATGGCTAGGTGGTTAGGTTTTCTCTTATCTTTTCTTCTATTTGGGGTTTAATGTCCTCTAACCCGTGTTTTGCTGAACTCTTCCCAGTCTGGAAGTGCTTTTCCTCGGGGGAGAAAGAAGAAAATGAGGATTGAGTATTCTGCTTTCTCTGAAAACTGCCAACCTGACATCTTCATCCCCAGGTGGAATCCTGTCTTCTCCTTTTTCCTCTTGCTGGAACATAACCAGCAATATCTTTTATTGTCTGCACCTTTTCCAGGTCCCAGTTTACACTATCACGGACTTCACCTTTCCTTCCATCTCTTGTACCCCACCTTTTAAATTCTGAACTTATCAGAGAGCTCTCTACAGAGCCACACTGGTTTCTTTGGCTGTCCTTTCCTCTGCACAGGGATTTTCTGCAAATGGGATAGCCTAATTTATCTCAGAGCTTCCTATCCCTCTTGTGCCATATTGCCATCTTGTCTCTAAACTTAGAATCATAACTTTTTTCTAACTTTTGAAATCATTTTTCTGGGATTATTTATTTATCCAATCATCCATTCATCCCATGCCCACATGCCCACATGCCCACATGCCCTTCCTTCCAAATCCAACTGTCTCCTTTGGTTCCTGTCTCATCAACAGCACCAGGGGAGTCTTTCCCCGTCAGAAGGAAGGTTGGGGGAGCAGCTCCCTGGCAGCTTTTTCTTCCAGCTGAGAGGAAACTGTCATTGATGAATGTGAAGAGTTCATCAGCCACTCAGCGACTAGCTGGGTGAGACTGTAGTTACCAGGACAGGGCAGTCTCCAGCTCGGTGCCTGCCGCTCTCAGAGCACGTCAGGCAGTCAGATGTGTGCTTCCCTGGGGACACGACTTCCAAGCGCTCATCTGGCAGTCTCACCCTCACACCTGGTTCCCTCCAAATTGGCAGGGTGCTGTGGTGTAAAGCTTGCAGGATTTGGACCCCAATATACCCAGGTTTGCATTCTAGTTTTGCTACTTACTAGCAAGTCACTTAAATCTCTATCTCTGAGCTTCCATTTCTCTCGCTTGAAAAGTGATAAAAAGTGGCTATTATCAGGCTCATGGGGTGATTGAGCTGATATATGTATGTACCTGTGCATGGAAGTTTTCAAACACACCAGCTTCTGTGCTCAGCTTAGCTTCATGGAGTCTCACGTGTCACATGTTCTGGGTGAACTGTTGTTTTTTTCCCTTTCTGTTAAAACTGTTTCTTTTGGACAGGGTGTAATATATGTCTTTGCACAGTGAACCTTCCTTTGATGAGCCATGCATCCCACTAGAAAACAGTCCAGCTCTGAGAAGAGTGTGGGGGTGGAGGGCAGGAAACAGAACAGTCCAGCAGAATCTGTGTGGTTCTGGGGCTGACCCTGGACCTCCACCCCTTCAGATGGGCCTGTGACTCAGGCCTGGCTAGCATCTCCCAGACACACCAAATGCTTTACAGATGGGTGTGTGTTTCAAGCCAGAGTCCTCCTGGGGATTTTTGCTGGAGCTCTCCAAAGAGATTTTGCTCTTTCTCTGGAATTGCAAGCTCTAAGAAGCCATGTGAGTGAAGCTGCCAGTTGGCATCTTGTTGCCATGTGGAGAGCCCGTCGGAGAGGGAAACCAGCCGAGGGGTGGGAAGACTGAATCCCGATGCCCTTGTTTGAACCCCCAGATTCACCACTGGCCATTTTTATTACTTGAGCCAATGTAGTCAGTTTGAGTTGAGCTTCTGGGCATCTAACTGTTGAGCATACAATGTTGAAACCATGAGTTCCCTCCTCTCATCAAGATTCATACTTCACTCTTTGTTAAAATCTGTGCTCCAATCATTATGCAGAAAAATACTGGGACTCAATGCATGTGCTCGCCATATTAGAAATTCCAGATTTGCAGACCCATGTCAGAATCTGGGCTTTACTATTTACCACCAGTCTTGGGCAAATCAATGAACCCTTCTGAGTTTCACTTTTCCACCACTAAAATGGGAGCAGTATTTAGCTTATATGGCTGTTTTATGGGTTGGAGCTAATGGCGACATGGGCAGGGCACATGGTGAGCCATCACTAAATATTATTAGGTGGTAGGGAACATTTATGTTACCGCAGTAGCTTTGACTCTATGCTGAATCTATATAATTCCCACACTTTGTTCCATGTCACATCTCTTAGCTACCATGGTATCCAGGCTTATGGTGGCTTTGACCAAGGAGAGGACAAGAAGTTGCAGGCTTTTGAGAAAAGATGGGAGATGAGGAGGTGGACAGAAATTTCAGAGTTTGATTGGGGGAGATGGAATTAGTCTTGTTTAAAACACTTGTGACTGCAGAACTTTACACCCACTTTCTATTTATAAATAGCCCTGTCTCTCAGCTCAGCTCCTCCTGCACAAGGCTTCAGCGGAAGACAACAGACACAGAGAGCAGCTGCCAGTGCGGCACAAACGTACAGAGCAGAGGCTGTTGGGGAACTGGGGCTGCATGTGGGCTCAGGGCAGAAGGATTAAAGACGCTAGGTCAAGAAATCTTGGCCGGTCGTGGTGGCTCATGCCTGTAATCCTAGCACTTTGGGAGGCTGAGGCGGGCAGATCACGAGGTCAGAAGATCAAGACCATCCTGGCTAACACGGTGAAACCCCATCTCTACTAAAAATACAAAAAATTAGCCGGGCGTGGTGGTGGGCACCTGTAGTCCCAGCTACTCGGGAAGCCGAGGCAGGAGAATGGCGTGAACCTGGGAGGCGGAGGTTGCAGTGAGCGAGATTGCACCACTGCACTCCAGCCTGGGCAACAGAGCAAGACTCTGTCTCAAAAAAAAAAAAAAATTAGTAGGGTGTGGTGGTGCACACCTGTAATCCCAGTTACTTGGGAGGCTGAGGCAGGAGAATCCTTGAACTTGGGGGGCGGAAGTTGCGGTGACCTGAGATCACGCCATTGCACTCCAGCTGGGGAAACAAGAGTGATGTCTCAAAAAAAAAAAAAAAAGAAAAAGAAAAAAAATCTTCAGGAGGCTGGGTGCGGTGGCTCACACTTATAATCCCAGCACTTTGGGAGGCCGAGGCGGGCGGATCACCTGAGGTCAGGAGTTTGATACCAGCCTGGGCAACATGGCAAAACCCCGTCTCTACTAAAAATACAAAAAATTAGCCGGGTGTGGTGGCAGGCACCTGTGATCCCAGCTACTCGGGAGGCTGAGGCAGGATAATCGCTTGAACCCGGGAGGTGGAGGTTGCAGTGAGCCAAGATTGTGCCACTGCACTCCACCCTGGGCGACAGAGTGAGACTGTATCAAAAAACAGAAAGCCAGGCATCATGGCAGGCGCCTATAATCCCAGCTACTAGGGAGGCTGAGGCAGGAGAATCACTTGAACCCGGGAGATGGAGGTTGCAGTGAGTTGGGATCGTGTCACCACACTTCAGCCTGGGTGACAGAGTGAGACTCTGTCTCAAAAAAAAAAAAAGAAAAGAAAAGAAATCTTAAGAAACCTGGGTCAAAAAGCAGTATTGTATCCTCTGCCAGAAGCCTGTGTAGGTAGAGGAGAGTCATGGTCATCCTCTGTACCCTGGCCGAAGTTGGTAGAACTCCACCTTTATCTACTGCCTACTGCCTTGAGCTGGCAGCAGGAAGACGAGATAGAGGCTGCGCAACAGCTGAGCAGAGATGATGCCTAAAGGCGATGGGAAAGAAAGGGAGGTGACAAATTCAGAGGCGTTTCTGAGAATCCAGCAGTGACTTTCTAGAAGCAGAGGGAGGGGTAGGGAGGACTCAAACATCTCTAGGGTTTCTAGCTTGGGGAATAGGGGCATAACGCTGTGTTTATAATAGAGTTTAGAGTGCAAGTACCACTGTAGGCTTGGGAAGAGGGCTTGAGATGTAACTCAGTTTGGGGATCCTCAAGGACATTCAGTGGATGTTCAGTGGATACAGCTAGGAGGCAGCTGACTTTGTTCAACACACATCTGTGGAGTCTCTACCATGTGCCAGTTCCTGTTCTAGGTGCTCATTATATGGCAGAAATCCAGCTTTGAGGAAAGGTTAGGACAGTAAGAGATGCAATTCCACTTGCCTCCAAATGCTTTAGCCTTTACTAACGCCGTAACTTTGCCCATATTATCGTCTATACTTGGAAAGTAGCCCCTCCCTTCTAATTCTTAAAATTCTAGTAACTATCACATACCAAATATTTATTCTATGCC
This sequence comes from Hylobates moloch, assembly GCF_009828535.3. Classification (NCBI taxonomy): domain Eukaryota; kingdom Metazoa; phylum Chordata; class Mammalia; order Primates; family Hylobatidae; genus Hylobates; species Hylobates moloch. Next base: position 651,358 of record NW_026652286.1, on the reverse strand, counting down.
AGACACGGTACTAAATTTAATACTCTAGGCTGGGCGTGGTGGCTCATCCCTGTAATCCTAGTACTTTGGGAGGCCGAGGAGCGCGGATCACCTGAGGTCAGGAGTTTGAGACCAGCCTGGGTAACATGGCGAAACTCTGCCTCTACTAAAAATACAAAAGTTAGCCGGGTGTGATGGCACGTGCCTGTAATCCCAGCTACTCAGGAGACTGAGGCATGAGAATCACTTGAACCCAGGAGGCAGAGGTTGCAGTGAGCCGAGATCGAGCCACTTCACTCCAGCCTGGGCGAAAGGGCAAAACGCCATCTCAAAAAAAAAGAAAAGGGCCGGGCGCGGTGGCTCACGCTTGTAATCCCAGCACTTTAGGAGGCCGAGGCGGGCGGATCACGAGGTCAGAAGATCGAGACCACAGTGAAACCCCGTCTCTACTAAAAATACAAAAAGTTAGCCGGGCGTGGTGGCGGGCGCCTGTAGTCCCAGCTACTCGGAGAGGCTGAGGCATGAGAATGGCGTGAACCCGGGAGGCGGAGCTTGCAGTAAGCCGAGATTGCACCACTGCACTCCAGCCTGGGCGACAGAGCGAGACACCGTCTCAAAAAAAAAAAGAAAAGAAAACTGTAATGAGTATTACTTTGCATTCTAGACATGAGGAGCCTGAGGCTTAAAATGACCAACTTTCCCAAGGTCTCGCAGCTGGTGACAGCTAGAAATTGCTGCCATCCCATCATCCTGCCACCCAAGATCCCCACTATCCTGACAAAGCCACAATCGGAGCCACTTCTTCATGAAGTCTCTGATTTCCCCAAATGGATGTAAGCTTTCCCTCTGTGCATCCCATGGTGCTTGGTTCCGGCTTCTCACGGCGTATCCTGCTTTGTATATGATGACGTATCCATCATCAGAGAGTGTTAAAAGAGCTTCAACAAATACCCTCTTTCAGGGCACCAGGCCTCACTGTTGTACATATGGTTTCACTGAATCCTCCAATACTCCTAGAGTTTTATGTTCTTGTCATTCTGCCTCCCTGTCAGTGAACAGTAAGCGCCAAGGAGGACAGGGAGATTTATTACAGGCCTTTGCATCCTCTGCTGCCCCTTGCACAGAACTCTGCCCAAGCTACTCACTTAATGACTGACAGTTGCATTTATAAACTCTACGTGTGAGCCCCTCAGGGGGAGGAAAGGCATGAGATTCCAGCAAGAGGTGAGCAGTCTGAGGTGAGGCATGTTTCTGTTGTTTCCATCTTCACCCTCTATCTTGTTTCCAGCCAAAGGACACTCTCACTAGTCTGATGCCAGGAGGGCAGGGCCCTGGCTAGACGGCCAGCCAGAGTAGGTGCAATGCTGGCTTGTCCTTATCCAACCTCTGGCTCTTCATGCTACTCTGTGTGGAAATAAAAGCAATACCTAATAGATTTTCCATGGAAATGTGGCACTGCCAGGGAATAGTCCATTCTCTTGGCTGCCTTAGCGAGGCAGAGGCTGGTGTTACAAAATTTTCTTTCACCCACGTGTCATCTTGGAGACTTGGAGAGAGGGCAAGATTTGTTTCCTTATTTGCTGCCTCTCAGGAAGCTGCTGAGTCCTGAATAACATCTGCAGGTCACACTGGTTTCTCTTCCTCTTCTTCCACTCTCTCAAGTACCAACCTCTAACTGTATTGTGGTACTGATCGGAATCTGCTTAAAAACATTCTTTCTCAGAGTTGCAATAAGATGGTTCCAGAGTAATTACAGTTTTCATGCAAAATCTGCTTAGTCCCAGACAAGAGATTTGGTGCCCAGAGTACAGAGGACTCTACTTAGACCAAGGAAAGACGGCTCTTTGCAATTCCATCTTCTGATCACGGGACACTGGCCACCAGAACACTTAACTCATGCACTGGAAGGGGCCTCCCTAGGACCTGTCTCTAGACAGCAAATGTATGAGGAAGCTGTCATATGGGGAAGGTTGGATAGAAGGAAAACTTTCACTCACTTTAGAAAATTAATCCTCATTCTTAGCCAAGGTAGTCTCCTGAAAAGAAGCTATTTTTTGGCCAGGCATCGTGGCTTACACCAGTAATCCCAGCACGCTGGGAGGCCTAGGCAGGCAGATGGCTTGAGTCCAGGAATTCGAGACCAGTCTGGGCAACAATATAGCAAACGCTGTCTCTACTAAAAATACAAAAAAAATTAGCCAGGCGTGGTGGCGGGCGCCTGTAGTCCCAGCTACTTGGGAGGCTGAGGTGGGAGAATCATCTGACCTTGGGAAGTGGAGGCTGCAGTGAGCTGAGATTGTACCATTACACTTCAGTCCAGCCTGGGCAACCAGAGTGAGACCCCATCTCAAAAAAACAAAACAAAACAAAACAAAAACGCTAATTTTTGGTTGGTGGTAAAAGAATCGCTCACTGGCAACTTCCCCTCTGGGGCAAAAATCAGAGTGCAAGATTCTGACTCCTTTCAAGTTTAAAGAGAAAAATGAGAGATGAATAGAAGGGGGAAAAATATAAAATGAGATGTCACATGTGACTTTCTTTTTCCCTTAAGGCAAGATCTTGCTCTGTCACCCAGGCTGGAGTGCAGTGGCACAATGATAGCTCACCACAGCCTCAAACTCCTGGGCTCAGGTGATTCTCTGGCCCCAGCCTCCCAAGTAGCTGGGACTACAGATGTATTCCACCATGCCTGGCTAATTTTTTATTTTTATTTTTAGTAGAGACAGGATCTCACTATGTTGTCTAGGCTGGTCTTGAACTCCAGAACTCAAGTGATCCTCCCACCTTAGCCTCCCATAGTGCTGGGATTGGCTGGGCACAGTGTTTTTGAGACTGTCTCAAAAACAAACAAAACAAAACAAAACAAAACAAACACAAAATGCTGAGATTACAGGCATAAGCTACTGCACCCAGCACTTGTGACTTCTTTAGGAAAGCCTAAACAGAGCTCTGAAAAGGAGGTAAGACAAATATCTTTGTCTGTATTTAAAAAAACAAAAACAAAAATGCCAAAATAGAAACTACCATGCCACCTTGGGAGGCAGCCTGAATGAACCCATCCATTCCGCAGGATGTTTTAGAAGCACCCAGTAGAGATGCCGACACATAGATCAGTTTCAAGAAATGTTACCAGCCAAATGTACTAGGAGTTCTACTACACTGAACTAATGGTACCTCTAGGAAGATTTCTTCTCTAGGAAGAAATCCTTGCCATACAGTAACTTAGCTTTTCATCTACATAAACCATCATCATAGTCTAGAAAAGTAATGGTGATCATTTCTATTTTCAGTTGTTTCAGCTATTTATAATTCTGCAGAGGCAAGATCTGTCTTTCCTTATTTAAGACCATTCTACTCCGTTGGGAGGCTTGTTCACTGCTTTGACTACAAATGCAGGCCCACTTTCCTCAGATGGATGGCTTACATAACATTTGGTTTGGCTGGACACAGTGGCTCACGCCTGTAATCACAGCACTTTGGGAGGCCCAGGCAGATCATTTGAGGTCAGGAGTTCAAGATCAGCCTAGCCAACATGGTGAAAGCCCATCTCTACTAAAAATACAAAAAAATGAGCTGTGGGTGGTGGCACCCACCTGTAATCCCAGCTACTCGGGAGACTGAGGCACGAGAATTGCTTGAACTCAGAAGGTGGAGGTTGCAGTGAGCCGAGATCGGCCACTGAACTCCAGCCCGGGTGACAGAGAGAGACCTTGTCTCAAAAACAAACAAACAGGCTGGGCGTGGTGGCTCACGCCTGTAATCCCAGCATTTTGGGAGGCCGAGGCGGGCAGATCACGAGGTCAGGAGATCAAGACCATCCTGGCTAACACGGTGAAACCCCGTCTCTACTAAAAATACAAAAAATTAGCCGGGCGCGGTGGCCCAAGTAGTCCCAGCTACTTGGGAGGCTGAGGCAGAAGAATGGCGTTAACCCGGGAGGTGGAACTTGCAGTGAGCCGAGATTGTGCCACTGCACTCCAGCCTGGGCGACAGAGCCAGACTCCGTCTCAAAAACGAACAAACAAACAAAAAAACACAATGTGGTTTACTGGCTACAATTTTAGCATTTTATAGCCTCCACAAAAGAATAAAAATGCCTCGGCTGGCTTCATGTCCTGGAAGAATTATTAAGGAAAAAAAAAAACACCTTGGAATTTGATAGACCCTGGTTTGAATTCAGCCCTGCAAATTCCTGGCTATGATTTTGAGTGAGTTGCTTAATTAGAGGAGTCTCACTTAAAACGAGGATGCCTATCCCACCAAAAAATCATGAAAATTAGAACTTCTACCACAGGGTTGGCAGTCACTACTAACCAGTCTGTTCTCCTGTCTTGCTCCCATACCTGCCACAGTACCTTAAAATGACCACCTACAATTACTACTACTTGACCAGCTAGTTTTTCTTTTTTCTTTTTTTGAGACGGAGTTTTGCTTGTTGACCAGGCTGGAGTGCAATGGCACCATTTCTACCCACTGCAACCTCCGCCTCCCGAGTTCAGGCAATTCTCCTGCCTCAGCCTCTTTTTTTTCTTTGAGGCAGTCTTGCTCTGTTGCCCAGGCCGGAGTGCACTGGCGCAATCTCGACTCACTGCAACCTCCACCTCCTGGGTTTCAGCGATTCTCCTGCTTCAGTCTCCTAAGTAGCTGGAATTACAGGCGTGCGCCTCCATATCTAGCTAATTTTTGTAATTTTAGTAGAGATGGGGTTTCACCATGTTAGCCAGGCTGGTCTCGAACTCCTGGCCTCACGTGATCTGTCCACCTCAGCCTCCCAAAGTGCTGGAATTACAGGCGGGAGCCACCGCATCCAGTCTTTTATTTTAATACACATTTTAAAGGCTAAGTGGAGCAGTGGAAGGGGAGAAGGAAAACAAAATCTGTTAACTGGTTGTGATCAACTAGTTGCAATACTGCTGCACTTAGACCAGCCACGACCCCACTAGTTTTTCTATAAAGCCCAGTGAGGCTTTTTTTTTTGGCTCTCAGTTGACACCTAGGCTGGAGTGCAGCAGTGCGACCATAGGTCACTACAGCCTCAACCTCCCAGGACTCAACCAGTCGTCCCACTTCAGCCTCCTGTGTAGCTGGCACTACAGGTGCACACCACCAAGCCTGGCTAATTTTTAAATTTTTGTGTAGAGAAAAGGTCTCACTATATTATCCAGGGAGGCTGATGTTTTAGTTGGCCTGTTTTAAAGGACTAAATATATATTTTTCCCCCACGGGTTTTCAAATCAGAGAGAAGTAATGCTCCTGCTGTATAAAACATGAACTTGGTGTTGGATGTAGTTTTTGTCAGTTAGTCTGTACTATCATTACATGCTCTGAAGGAGGGAGAGTTTGAAGGCACAGCCCTCTCATCCAGTTGGGAGGTCTCAGTGACTTCACAAAGAGATGGCACTAGAACTGAATCTGACATAGAAACATGTCACTGGCAAGAGGGGAAGGAGGACATTTCTAGAATAGGAAATTACAGTTAAGTCAAGGTATGCTGAGGTAACAGAGATGATGGAATATAGGGCTTATGTTCAATGTTTCTTTCATCCTAAGGTTGCTTTTTTTTTTTTTTTTTTGAGACAGAGTTTCACTCTTGTTGACCAGCCGGGAGTGCAGTGGGGCAATCTCGGCTCACTGCAACCTCCACCTTCCGATTTCAAGCGATTCTCCTGCCTCAGCCTCCTGAGTAGCTGGGATTACAGGCGCCCATCACCACGCCCGGCTAATTTTTGTATTAGTAGAGACAGGGTTTCACCATGTTTGTCAGGCTGGTCTCAAACTCCTGATCTCCTGATCCACCCGCCTCGGCCTCCCAAAGTGCTGGGATTACTAAGGTTGCTTTTTTACCCTAGTATTTTTATAATGATCCCCCAAAGTTCCAGGAAACCCACACTTTTTTAAGATGGAGTTTCACTCTCGTTGCCTAGGCTGGAGTGCAATGGCATGATCTCAGCTCACCGCAACCTCCGCCTCCTGGGTTCAAGCTATTCTCCTGCCTTAGCCTCCTGAGTAGCTGGGATTACAGGCATGTGCCACCACGCCCAGCTAATTTTCCTCCTTTTTTCTTTAAAAAATAGAGGGCCGGGCGCAGTGGCTCACGCTTGTAATCCCAGCACTTTGGGAGGCCGAGGTGGGCAGATCACGAGGTCAGGAGATCGAGACCACGGTGAAACCCCGTCTCTACTAAAAAATACAAAAAAATTAGCCGGGCGTGGTGGCGGGCGCCTGTAGTCCCAGCTACTCGGAGAGGCTGAGGCAGAAGAATGGCGTGAACCCGGGAGGCAGAGCTTGCAGTGAGCCGAGATTGCGCCACTGCACTCCAGCCTGGGCGACAGAGCGAGACTCCGTCTCAAAAAAAAAAATAGAGACAGGGTTTTGCCGTGTTGCACAGGCTGGTCTTGAGCTCCCGGACTCAAGTGATCCACTGCCCCCAGCCCACCCCACACTCTTCTTAAGTCAAGGTTTCAGTGGTCACCACATACTCTAGAGGAAGTTTGTGGCAACTTAGCTTGGTACCACAAAGGAAAACCAGTTTCACAAGTGGCTTACTAGAGAACCCCTACTTTTTTTTTTTTTTTTAAGAGACAGAGTCTCACTCTGTAACCCAGTGGCACAATCTCGGCTCACTGCAACCTCCAGCTCCCAGGTTCAAGCGATTCTCCTGCCTCAGCCTCCTGAACTACAGGTGCGTGCCACCATGCCCGACTAATTTTTTTGTATTTTTAGTAGATATATTGGCCAGGCTGGTCTCGAACTCTTGGCCTCAAGTGATCTGCCTGCTTCAGCCTCCCAAAGTGTTAGGATTACAGGTATGGGCCACCACACCCAGCCTAAGTTCATATTACTTACTGAGTTCATTATTTCTTTTTTTTTTTTTTTTTTTTTAATTTTTTGAGACGGAGTCTCGCTCTGTCGCCCAGGTTGGAGTGCAGTGGCGCAATCTCGGCTCACTGCAAGCTCCGCCTCCCGGGTTCACGCCATTCTCCTGCCTCAGCCTCTCCGAGTAGCTGGGACTACAGGCGCCCGCCACCACGCCCGGCTTTTTGTATTCTTAATAGAGACGGGGTTTCACCGTGGTCTCGATCTCCTGACCTCGTGATCCGCCCGCCTCAGCCTCCCAAAGTGCTGGGATTACAAGCGTGAGCCACCGCGCCCGGCCTCTGAGTTCATTATTTCTTGCATGTGTTTTTTTTAAGAGATGGAGTTTTGCTCTTGTTGCCCAGGCTGGAGTGCAATGGCGTGATCTCAGTTCACTGCAACCTCTGTCTCCTGGGTTTCAAGAGAGTCTCCTGCCTCAGCCTCCCGCGTAGCTGGGATTACAGGCAAGTGCCACCATGCCTGGCTAATTTTGTTATTTTTAGTAGAGACAGGGTTTCTCCATGTTGGTCAGGCTGGTCTTGAACTCTCGACCTCAGGTGAACCGCCTGCCTCAGCCTCCCAAAGTGCTGTGATTGCAGGCATGAGCCATTGCGCCCGGCCGCATGTGTTTCTTAATGGCACCTACCTGCATTTCCTAGCCCCTGAATATCTTTAGACTTTTATGTTAGTAGCTTACAGTAAGATCTTATGGAGGATCATAGGTATAGGACTCTGACTAGACCTCTAGCTTGGATGCAGCAAGACTGAAACAGCTGGACTAGTATCTTGAGCAATCCTAGGCCTTGGAGAAATTTCTCAGCCACCCAACTTGCACAGGCAAAACTGAAGCCTTGGCGCCCTCTGGTGGTAGACTGGTTATCAGAGTCAGACATGCTTCTCAACTAGGAATAGGCAAGCATGAAAGTTCACAGAAGCCACAGGATAAACATGGCACATTTTCCCAGATCATCTTTACTTAAAGATTTTTTGGGAGAAAAAGGTAGGCAGCAAACATTTTTATATTAAAACAAATGCAGATAGTAATATTGAAATAGTATATAAAATTGACATGACTTTTTGAGACAAAGGAAGAGACATCAAAGACATTTTAAGCCAAGCTCCTCATGAGCTTCCTAAACCCCAGGGGAGGGAAGAGACCCCTGCATTCTCGTTCTGTCTGATATTATCAGTGGGGCCATTTTGACAGAGAAGTCTCAGAAGCGGCGAATTAAGTGCTTACTCATTTGTCCCAGTGAGTTAGATAAATAAGTGAAACCACAGGCTTTCTCATTTTAGAGCATTTTCACCTGCTTTTTAAAAGGCCTGAGTAAACAGAAGCTTTATGCTTGAGTTGAATTTTATTTTCTCCTAACATGCTTAACTGAGGGTATGGCATGTGAGGTGGTCAGTGTCCTAAGACCCATATGGACTTGGGTTGGCATTACCAGACGTGGAGTTACAAATATACCTTCCAAGGCTGTCATCAGAAATGCAAAACTACTCACCTTCAGCAACAATAACAAAACGGAAACAAAACAAAAAACTGAAGAACAAAAGATTGTATGTAATTAGAACTGTAGGGTGTAATTTAAGCACTGGCGAATACTTGGCTCTTAAAGAAGGGGGTTACTCCTGCAGGATCTGCTTTTCATATTTTATGTGAAAACAAGAAACTTCCTTTGAGGAAAAAAGTGCCATTATACTTCCTTTCCAAATCTTGCTTATTTTCTGTAATTGTCCTTTTTCTTTGTTGTTGCTGACCCTTTATCTTATTTATTTTTTTTCAGGCAGCCTCTTGAACTACAGTAGGCTCAGAGGCTCCCTGTCGGTGACATTTTATTACTTTGCAATAACAGACTGAAGGGGCAGATCCTCACACAGACGTTCTAGGGTAATGTAGCAACGTACTGTCCTTTTCTTGAAGTATGAGAGACAAGGTCAATGAAATGTGCTTACCAGCATAATGGGAGTCAGATTCTGGTGCATGCTACTGACTTTTTAGGGTCTACCTAAGAAAAAGTAACTCATAACCTCCCATATAGTTTAATTTAGTGATTTTGTTAAGTTTTACAAAATTATTTCTCATTCTTCTTGGAATTCTACTCTTCATTTTACAAAGCCTTAAATTGAGACTCAAAAATCACATGACAAAGTGCCTGTAGCTTCAGGAAAATACAACTTTTTTTTCCCTTCTGGTTAAATAAAATAAGAATTTGGAGAAAAAATATCCTAATTCAGAATAACTAAAGGGGGAGTATCAGTGGTAAGTTATGTTGTGCTGGAAAAAAGAACAAAAAAGGCAGACACCAAACACCTCAATTTTCCCAAGATTAAATGATTATTAAAAAAGCGCGCCACACGGTATAGAAATCAACATTCTCTCCCATAATTTTGTGCATCTGGGACTACAGAAATGTCACTGTCCCTGCCCCACATCTTCAAATTAACATTTTCAGGTCATAACAGTAAGTCTTCCCAAAGGGGACCTTCCGGAAAAATAAGCTATTTCCTCGGCTCATATTCCCCTGGAAAACAAAACAAAACAAAACACGAATAATATCTAGCGAGATGGGATCAGCCAATCCAAATCAGCAGCGAGGTCCAACTGGGAGATGTGACTAAATCTACGACAAAACTGGGACTATCACTACAGAACAAGGATTTGTATTCTCTGAAAGGCTGAGCTACTATGAACTAACTACAATTTCTCCTTGATACGTTCTTACTCTAGGCAGACAGAATGCCCAGGTTGGATTCTGGCTTTGCCACTTTCCAGCTGGCTTAGCAAATGAGTCATGTAGAATAGTGCCTAACATTCAGTAAGTGCTAGCTTTCATTTATTTCTTTGTTTTTCTTTTTTGAGATGGAGTCTCGCTGTGTTGCCCAGGCTGTAGTGCAGTGGTGCAATCTCGGCTCACTGCAACCTCTGCCTCCCAGGTTCAAGCGATTCTCCTGCCTCAGCCTCCTAAGTAGCTGGGACAGGAACACACCACCGTGCCTGGCTAATTTTTGTACTTTTAGTGGAGGTAGGGTTTCACCATATTGGCCAGGCTGGTCTCGAACTCCTGACCTCAAGTGATCCATCCAACTTGGCCTCCCAAAAGTGCTGAGATTACAGGTGTGATCCACTGTACCCGGCCTATGTATTTCTTAATGAAATGAAATCATGTTTCTAAGGACTACTTATAAAATCTTATAATCAAAGTAATAACAACCTGGACAACATGGCAAGACCCCCATCTCTACAAGAAATTAAAAAATTAAAGGCCGGGTGCGATGGCTCACACCAGTAATCCTAGCACTTTAAGAGACCAAGGCAGGAGGATCACTTGAGCTCAGGAATTTGAGACCAACCTGCACAGCATGGCAAAACCCCGTTGCTACAAAAAAATACAAAAAATTGTCCAGGCATGGTGGCTCACGCCTATAATCTGAGCACTTTGGGAGGCTGAGGCAGGCAGATCACCTGAGGTCAGGAGTTCGAGACCAGCCTAACATGGTAAAACCCCGTCTCTACTAAAAATACAAAAATTTTGCCGGGCGTAGTGGCGGGCACCTGTAATCCCAGCTACTCAGGAGGCTGAGGCAGGGGAATTGCTTGAACCTGGGAGGTGAAGGTTGCAGTGAGCCAAGATCGTGCCATTGCACTCCAGCCTGGATGACAGAGCAAGCCTCTGTCTCAAAAAAAAAACAAAAAAACAAAACAAAACAAAAAAACAAAACAACAACAACCAAAAAAACAAACAAAAAACAAAAAACGGGGGAGGGGGGAGGGATAGCATTAGGAGATATACCTAATGCTAAATGATGAGTTAATGGGTGCAGCACACCAACATGGCACATGTATACATATGTAACAAACCTGCACGTTGTGCACATGTACCCTAAAACTTAAAGTATAATAATAATAAATTAAAAAAAAAAAATGAGCTGGGCTTAGCAGTATGTGCCTGTAGTCCAAGCTACTTGGGATGCTGAGGTGGGAAGATCACTTGAGTCAGAGACTTCAGCCGGGAGGCAGAGGGTGCAGTGAGCCAATACCATGCCACTGCACTCTAGCCTGGGTGACAGAGTGAGACCCTGTCTCAAAAACAAAACAAAACAAAAAAATTAACAGGACATGGTGGCAGCATGCCTGTAGTCCTAGCTACTTGGGAGGCTGAGGTAGGAGGATTGCTTTACCCCAGGAGTTTGAGGCTACAGTGAGTCATGATACCACCACTGCACACCAGCCTGGGCGACAGAGCTTGTCTCTAAAAAATAAAAAACCAAATAAGTAAATAAAAATAAAGTAATAATGTTCTGAGTGCAACTGAGTACACTCTGGAGTATAAATCTGAGCCTTCCCAAATATAGGCCATGTGACCTTGCGTTACGTAATTGGCACTAAACTGCTCTAAGCCCCAGTTTCTTCATATGTGAAATGGGTGATTAAGAATGACACCTATTCTCACACAGCTGTTTTGAGGGTTACATGAGCTGATGCAAGAAAAGCTCTCAGCATGCTATCTGGTATACAGTAAATGCCCAATCAAGATTTGCTGTTGTCGTAAGCACCTACGGGAACAACTGTTCCTACTTTAAGTGTGTTTGACGCCGTAATCCATTCTGTCTGCTTTCTTCCTATAACAGAGCGTTAGTCAGAAAAGGAAGGAAGGAAAGGCCATGTTTTCCATTTAAACAGGGACCACACTGTACAATAGAGAGTAAAACTCAGAATGAAACGCACAATGTTCACGGTAGGTCTGTACTGAAATCATTCAAGTATTCCAGCTTGGACGCACAGAGGGGCTTTGTGGGCTCACTAAGCAAGAGCCACTACAAACGACACTCAGGCCTTTTCACTCAGACTTCAAAGGCCTTTCTCTTATATATCACTAGTGCTATAAAATCATGCAACAAAGGGCTTCTTTATACACTTTCTTCTGCAGCCCTTTAAGAAGTGGACCCCCTTCAAAAACAGCTTTAAACTGATCATCATTTTAAGTGATCCTAAATTTAGCCCACGGCCAATCCATTTGTTGTTGTTATTGTCTTTTTTTTTTTTTTTGAGATGGAGTCTCGCTCTGTCACCCAGGCTAGAGTGCAGTGGCACAATCTCGGCTTACTGCAACCTCCACCTCCTGGGTTAAAGCAATTCTCTTGCCTCAGCCTCCCCAGTAGCTGGGACTACAGGCACACGCTGCCACACCTGGCTAATTTCTTTTGTATTTTAGTAGAGATGGGGTTTCACTGTGTTGCCCAGGCTGGTCTCAAACTCCTGACCTCAAGTGATCTGCCCGCCTTGGCCTCCCAAAGTGCTGGGATTACAGCTGTGAGCCACTGCACCTGGCCTGTAGTTTTTTGTTAAGAGACGCGTCTGGCTGTGTTGTTCAGGCTGGCCTCAAACTCCTGGACTCGTGATCCTCCTGGCTCAGCCTCCTGAGTAACTGGAACTATGGGCGTGAGCCAACATACCTAGCCGTTATTTTATTTTCCTTTTTTGGATACAGGGTCTCACTCTGTCACCCAGGCTGAAGTGCAGTGGTGCAATCTTGGCTTATTGCAGCCTTGACCTCCTGGGCTCAGGTGATCCTCCCACCTTAGCCTCCTGGGTAGCTGGGACTACAGGTGCTATGCCTGGCTAAGTTTTTGTATTTTCTGTAGCGATGAGGTCTCATCATGTTGCCTCAACTGGTCTCAAACTCCTAGGCTCAAGCAATTTGCCCACCTAGGCCTCTTGAAGTGCTAGAATTATAAGTGTGAGCCACTGCACCCAGCCCATTATTTTATTTTCCAGTAAAGCTTTGCCTAGATAATAAATAATTTGTTGTTGCAGATTATACACCTCATAGTAATAACAAACCTTAAATTGGTATCTAGGCAAAATCATCCACTAACAAGACTCTAGAAGTATGAGACCAGCTCTGTCAATACCATTGTGACAAATAAGTGGTTTTGAAAGGTGAGTTTGGGGAAAAAAGAGTCTAAAATCAAGGCCATCATTTTACCAGGATAATAATCTACCTGGATTGCATTTGTAAGTTGAATGTGGGCACTCAAATGGCTTCTGGGTCTCATCTAGGGATTCTTTCTTCTTCATTACTCCTGCTCATGATTTCTAAACATCACATTTTACTATTATGCCAAAGTGAAAACACAGAACATTGTAAAGTGTACATTAACTGGCAGACTAACTCTAGCTAAAGTGAGCTACAAGAGTTAACTTGGGATTCCAGAGACAATATTTAAGAAAACAAACAAATAAAAATAAAACAAAATAAAATGAAAGAGACAGAGAAAAAGAAATACCTCTTTTTGTAGCATGCACCAACAATCTATCCAAGACGTATATATTGGGGAGAAAGGAGGGCATCCACCAGCAAGACTAAAATAGAAAAAAACATGGAGCTATTCATGTTAAGATTAACCAAACATTCTCCTGAGACGTTGATAAACCTTGTCAAAATATTCTGCTGCAGAGAAGATTCCCTGAGAGATCATTTTAGTTCAATGAAACAAATCATATTGGAGCAGGGGAAAGATCAAGCTTCCAAAAGAGAATTCCTCCTCTATATTTAGGTTTCAAATAAATAAATAAACTTCAACCTTAATTTCTAAAACATTTACACTTTTCATGTGTGGACAAATGAAACTCTAGAACACAGCATTTACATGATTAAAGAGCGGGGAAAGGTGGCCGGGCACGGTGGCTCACACCTGTAATTCCGGCACTTTGGGAGGCCGAGGCAGGTGGATCATTTGAGGTCAGGAGTTCAAGACTAGCCTGGCCAACATGGTGAAACCCTGTGTCTAATGAAAATACAAAAACATGAGCTGGCATGGTGGCGCATGCCTGTAATCCCGGCTACTCGGGAGGCTAAGGCATGTGAATTGCTTCAACCCAGGAGGCAGAAGTTGCAGTAAGCCAAGATCGCACGACTGCACTCCAGCCTGGGTGACAGAGTAAGAACCAGTTTCAAAAAAAAAAAAAAGAGCAGGGTAAGGGGATCTAAAAACGAACTGGTGTTCACAAAGAAACTAAACATGAAACAGATATAAACAGTAGATATATATGTTCCTACTCAGGTATAATCACTTCATCTTGAAAAAACTGTAAATAATAACAATACATTTAATTCATCCTTCAAGTTTACGCTGTGCTAAAAAATGGCAGTTGCTCTACATATCAGAAAACATCACAGCTTGCCAGGAGTCACATGAAACAAACAAAACCAGAAAACAAACAATGTAAAATGTTCACAACTCCACATAGCTATCTGATCTTATTTGAAAACAATAACATGTTTAATGATATGTCAGGTACCATATGGGAAAATAATTTTGAATTAAATAAAAAAGGCAAGGCCGGGTGCAGTGGCTCACGCCTGTAATCTCAGAACTTTAGGAGGTAGAGGAGGGCGGACCACCTGAGGTCAGGAGTTCGAGACCAGCCTGGCCAACATGGAGAAACCCCGTCTTTACTAGAAATACAGAAATTAGCTGGGCGCGGTGGCTCACGCTTGTAATCCCAGCACTTTGGGAGGCCGAGGCGGGCGGATCACGAGGTCAGGAGATCGAGACCACAGTGAAACCCCATCTCTACTAAAAATACAAAAAATTAGCCGGGCGTAGTGGCGGGCGCCTCTAGTCCCAGCTACTCGGAGAGGCTGAGGCAGGAGAATGGCGTGAACCTGGGAGGCGGAGCTTGCAGTGAGCCGAGCCTGCGCCACTGCACTCCAGCCTGGGCGACAGAGCAAGACTCCGTCTCAAAAAAAATAAAAAAAAAGAAATACAGAAATTAGCCGGGGGTAGTGGCAAGTGCCTATAATCCCAGCTACTCTGGAGGCTGAGGCAGAAGTGCTTGAACCCGGGAGGTGGAGGATGCAGTGAGCCAAGATAGCGCTACCACACTCCAGCCTGAGCAACAGAGCAAGACTCTGTCTCAACAATAACAACAACAACAAAATACAAAAAATTAGCCAGGCATGCTGGTGGGCGCCTGTAATCCCAGCTACTCAGGAGGCTGAGGCAGGAGAATCGCTTGAACCTGGGAGGTGGAGGTTGCAGTGAGTCGAGATTGCACCACTGCACTACAGCCTGGGCAAGAGAGTGAGACTCCATCTCAAAAAAAAAAAAAAAAAAAAGGCAAAATTTTGCCCAACTCAGTAGAGTCACTTGGCATCTAGAATTTGGAAATCAATGGAGTCTACCACTATACCAACACCTGCCCTTCTAACCAATACAGAGAAGAGGTCATCAAACTTTCCATAGACTAAATATCCTAATTCTGGTTCTTTAAAACTCACTTTCTCCATAAAGCCCCTAGGAAAAACAGGTATGGGTTGTCATTTAATCCCTGATACACCTTTTGTCACTTTCATAGAAAAGATAAAGATTTAAAATAACAATATGTTGGCTGGGCATGGTGGCTCACCCCTGTAATCCCAGCACTTTAAGAGGCTGAGGAAGGAGAATCACTTGAGCCTAGAAATTTAAGAACAGCCTGGGCAACAAAGTGAGACCCTGTGTCTTCACAAAAAATAATTAGCCAGGCATGGTGGCATGCACATGTACTCCCAACTACTTGGGAAGCTGAGATGGGAGGATCACTTGAACTCAGGAGTTTGAGGCTGCAGTGAGCTAGGACTTCACCATCACATTGCAGCCCTATCTCTAAAAAAATTAAAAATAAATAAAAACAGGCCAGGTGCAGTGGCTCACGCCTGTAATTCCAGCACTTTGGAGGTCCGAGGTAGGCAGATGACCTGAGGTCAGGAGTTCGGGACCAGTCTGGCCAACATAGCGAGACCCCATCTCTACTAAAAATGCAAAAATTAGCCCAGCATGGTGGCACATGCCTGTAATCACAACTTCTTGGGAAGCTGAGGCATGAGAACTGCTTGAATCCAGGAGGTGTTATGTTGCAATGGAGCGAGACTGCACCACTGCACTCCAGGCTGGGTGACAGAGTGAGATTCTGTCAAAAAAAAAAAAAAAAACTAAAAATAATAATAGTAATTGGCCTGGCATGGTGGCTCATGCCTGTAATCCCAGCACTTTGGGAGGCTGAGGCGGGTGGATCACTTGAGGTCAGGAGTTCGAGACCAGCCTGGCCAACATGGTGAAACCCTGTCTCTACCAAATATACAAAAATAGTAGCCGGGCATGGTGGCGCATGCCTGTAATCCCAGCTACTCGGGAGGCTGAGGCAGGACAATCACTTGAACCCAGGAGGTGGAGGTCACAGTGAGCTGAGATCGTGCTACTGCACTCCAGCCTGGGCAACACAGCAAGACTCTGTCTCAAAAAAAAAAAAAAAAAAAAAAACCAAAAATAATAATAATTAATAAATACAAATTGAGGCTGCTGCTGCATAGGGCATACAGAGGAAAAATTTAGGAATCTTCTAATGGTATCAATTATACTTTTCTTCCCCCCCCTTTTTTTAAAAATACCAATCAGAGATTGACACTGATCATTCATCTTTCCTAAATTTCTACAAGGCTGCTCCGCCTGTCAGCATACAGTCAACCACCTACTAGAATAAGAAATACAAAGTGCTTACCCACAGTTGTTGACAGCCATAAGATTGGAGACAAGCACAAAGGGGTAGGTCAACATACTCGCAAAAAACTGTAAAATGGAAACAAGGCAGCTGTTATTAGATCATTCCTAGTCTTTATTCTCCTTTCCTTTACCTTAAAGGCCTAGTGCCACTGCGGTGAGACACTCTAACACTTGTCTCGCTTTCTCGGTACCCTGGAAAGACAACAGTTACAGTTTTGAGCTTGGAGATGCTTCTTCCTCTTAACACACCACTGCATCCAACATTTTAACAAAAGGCCAGAAGAATTTGCTGATCCTGAGTAGCTGGGACTATAGGCGCACACCACCATGCCCAGCTACTTTTTTTTTTTTTTGAGACGGAGTTTCACTCTTGTTGCCCACGCTGGAGTGCAATGGTGTGATATTGGCTCACTGCAACCTCCGCCTCCTGGGTTCAAGTGATTCTCCTGCAACCTCCGCCTCCTGGGGTTCAAGCGATTCTCCTGCCTCAGCCTCCCAAGTAGCTGGGATTACAGGCATGCACCACCATGCCCAGCTAATTTTGTAGTTTTAGTAGAGACGAGATTTCTCCAAGTTGGCCAGGCTGATGTCGAACTCCCAACCTCAGCCTCCCAAAGTGCTGGGATTACAGGAGTGAGCCACTGCGTCCACCCCGGCTTTTTTTTTTTTTTTTTTTTCACTTTTGTAGAAATGGGGTCTTGCTCAGTTGCCCAGGCTGGTCTCAAACTCTTGGCCTCAAGTGATCCTCCTTCCTTGGCCTCCCGAAGTGCTGGGTTTACAGGTGTGAGCCACCATGTATGGCCTGAACAATATTATTTAGGAGGAAAGGCACACCCTCTATGAAAGCTGAGCAGTACCAAACCATGCAGGATGTGAGGCAGCGGCTCTCCCTTACTCTCTTAATTTTCACATGTGAGTCTGTGGTTCCACTGAAAACTGAGTTATTCTTTTTTTTTGAGATGGAGTCTTGCTCTGTCACCCAGGCTGAAGTGCAGTGGCTTGATCTCAGCTCACTGCAGCCTCCGTCTCCCAGGTTCCAGTGATTCTCCTGCCTCAGCCTCCCGAGTAGCTGGGATTATAGGCATGCACCACCACACTCGGCTAATTTTAGTATTTTTAGTAGAGACGGGGATTCATCACGTTGGCCAGGCTGGTCTCAAACTCCTGACCTCAGGTGATCCGCCCACCTCACCCTCCCAAAGTGCTAGGATTACAGGCGTGAGCCACGGCGCCTGGCCGAAAACTGAGTTATTCTTACCTTTGACAAATATAACAAATTTGAGGGAGATGTCCCAGTGAGACATCTGGTTATCTTAAAGCAGTGATGACACAAGCCAGATTTAAAAGGAAAACAAAACAAAACACAACTATTCCTAGAAGGTTAAAAGGATTTAAAAAAACTCACTCCTGTGACAGCTTGAGAATAACTCTTCATTTCATTCATGGTAGAAACCTAAAACAGGAAAAGAGCTTTAAATTAATTACCTACAACACTACAACACATCAATATATTCTTTTTTCCTTTTCTTTTTTTCTTTCAGACAGTGTCTCACTCTGTCACCCAGGCTGAAGTGCAGTGACCTCCTGAAGCACACATCACCACGCCCAGCTAATTTCAAAATATCTTTTAAGAAATGGTGTCTTTTTTTTGAGATGGGGTCTCCCTGTGTTTGCCCAGGCTGGTCTCAAACTCCTGGGCTCAAGAGATCCTCCCACCTTGACCTCTCAAAGTGCTGAGATTATAGGCGTAAGCCACTATGCCCAGCTAAGAGACGGTGTCTTGCTGTGTTGCCTAGGCTGGTTTCAAACTCCTGGCTTCAGGCACACCTCTCACCTAAGCCTCCTGAGTCACTGGAATCATAGGCTGGAGCTACTGTGCCTTGTTCTCCCTGTCAATATAGTCTACCTATAAATTATCAGTTTGACAGCTTGAAAATTAATTTGTTTTTTTTGAGACAGGATTTGATCTCTGTCGTTGCCCAGGCTGGAGGTGCAGTAAGCTGTGATCTCACAACCTTGACCTCCGGGGCTCAAGTGACCCCCACACCTCAGCCTCCCAGAGTGTTGGGATTACAGCATGAGCCACCACACCTGTCTAAAACTAATTTTGAGGACAAAACCATAAAACACTGATTATTAGAATAATAAGGCAGTGGTCAAAATGATCAACCTGATTCAATATTAACAGACAAATTCATATTATACTAAAATGCTTTAGGAACAAATGTAAAAGGATTTCAAATACAAAAGAAAATGAGATTGATAACCTTTTCACACGTCCTAGAAATAGAGTCCCTGGAAAACCACATTTATAGTATATCTAAGGCACAATTCACTACCTTTGTTGTACACAGCTAGCTTTCTACCAGATGAGTGGAAGAAAATCCCTCTCTATACTCAAGAGGTTTACAACATGGACTTAGTCATATACCCTGTGATGTGTTCCATTTATCATCATGCTATGGAGCGGCCGATATACAAGAGGCCCCACAACTGCTGAGAGAGGAAAGACAACTTCTAGATAAGACTGATTCTCAAAAGGCTGAGGTTTCTAGAAAGCCCAATACAGGCACCCCCTTAAGTCCAGATTAGATGAAAAGCCCCCGATATACCATAAAGATGTCCTGCTTTCCCAGGTTCTCTCAAGTTAAGTATCAATAAAGAAGTGATCTCTTTAAAGCCCTGAACTAACACAGGGCTAAGTCTCTTAGATATACTCTGTCACATCTTAGGGACTTTTAACGTGTATCATTCTACAGTAAACAGTATGGGTAATTTCATTAGCATTTGAAAATTTGATAATTTTTAGCTATATAATTGTTCAGTCTGGCATGTAGCAAACTGTCATCTTGTTTATTTATTTATTTATTTTTTGAAATGGAGTCTCCCTCTGTCACCAGGCTGGAATGCAGTGGCACGATCTTGGCTCACTGCAACCTCTGCCTCCTGGGTTCAAGCGATTCTCCTGCCTCAGCCTCCCAAGTAGCTGGACTACAGGCACACACCACCACGCCCAGCTAATTTTTTCTATATTTTTAGTAGAGATGAGGTTTCACCATGTTGGCCAGGCTGGTCTCGAACTCTTGACCTCAGGTGATCCGCCCGCATCGGCCTCCCAAAGTGCTGGGATTACAGGCGTGAGCCACCACGCCCGGCCCATCTTACTTTAAAAGCTAATCTAGCTGCCAGATTAAAGCCAAGGTGAGCACATCTCAGGAAGGTCACAACCTACCCCACTGTCCAGTGCATAGGTATTGACGAGGTAGGCCAGTGAGTTACACAGCCACAAAGAAAGGATGTCACCTAGAAGGCGAGGAACAAGACCCCTATATGAAGAAACAATAAAAATAAGAACCAAAAAATGTGATCAGTAAAACGACAGGCTCTTCAGTACAAATGCTTCTTAAATAATTAGAGGTCACAAAACGTTCTAGGGCAGTGAAAAAGACATCAAACACCAGAATCCAGCCTGCATACCTAGTTCATTCTTGTTAACACAGCTGTACTTGGAGCTGATCTCCAGTGACTTTTGTTCCTATATTTAAAACGCAGGTCGGCTATACCCTCAGTGGCTCACCTTACTATTTATAACTGTAAGCAGGGAGGCCAAAGAGTTGCGAGGTGCTTTGCAGAAGAGACTTAAATATTGTTTTGCTTTGACTAGCTTAAAAAAATGATTTTGCTAAGCTATCTGATATTCATATTTGGCAGAGCAAAAGACGAGAAAAATTACAAAGCAAGAATGGTCCCAAGTACAGATACAGATGAGAGGCATCAAAAACCACATTTCTAGGGTCTGGGTGACCTAGGTGAGGCAGCATGGAATAGCAGGAAGAGCATTTCCTCACAGATTGAAGACCAGCTTCAAATGCCAGCTCCAGCACTCAGCAGCGATGTGACAGGCAGCAGATGAAACTCTCAGAGCATCAATGTTTTTAAATCTCTAAAGTGATACTAATTACAGCTGTCCTGCCTATCTCACAGGGTATTTATGATATTCAAAATCCATATGGGGAGATACTCTGAAAATTAAAAAAAAAAAAAAAAACATTTAGGTAATGATGCAAAATTTTTCTTCACAGACAAATGAGGGTAGTAGTCTAAGTTCTTCCAAAGTAAATTCAAGCCTTGCAAAAACTTACTCTTTTAGGGTAAGGAAAATACAAGTTAAGATGATTTCCCCATTTTTCAACATTTAATTTTTCTCATTTTATTATCTATATAGAATTGAGAATTTACTATAAGGGTAGAAACTTGGAATTAAGTCCTTTGTTAAAAAAAGAAATTCCTTATTTATTTATTTATTTATTTATTTATTTATTTATTTATTTTTTTGAGACAGAGTCTCACTCTGTCACCCGGGCTGGAGTACAGTGGCGCAATCTCAGCTCACCGCAACTTCCACCTCCCGGGTTCAAGCAATTCTCCTGCCTCAGCCTCCCGAGTAGCTGGGATTACAGGCTCCCACCACACCTAGAGATGGGGTTTTACCACGTTAGCCAGGCTGGTCTTGAACTCCTGACCTCAGGTGATCCAACCGCCTTGGCCTCTCAAAGTGCTGGGATTACAGGCGTGAGCCACCACGCCCTGCCTCAAATGTTTTAAGTATCTAGAAGTAAAGGTTTGGGATCTTTACAAGATAATTCTAGTCATATGGGGCCTAAATATGCCTTTCTGCAGAGAAAAAAGAAAAAAAAATAAGGGGCCTAAATAGAATGTAACGTGAGGTAAGCCCAGGGAGTACGTTTTCCCCAAGGATCAAACAAAGATTCACTGTCCTTATTTTCAGAAAACGTTTCCCACTCATGCAAAAATTACACACTAATCAACATTTACTCACGCGAAAAATCCTAGAATGCCCTCTTCCCGATAGATGGTTATTATGGAATCACAAAGTCCACTACGTACACAAGAAGAAAAGGTAAAATACATTAAGATTCTTTTGGAGCTATAAACAAAATAATTTAAATTATCACATTGGACAAGGTCAAATCTACGACCTCCTTCCCTCACACATTTCTAGCACTCTCTCACTCTGCAAAGATAGCTAAATTTGGAGAGAGAAGTGAAGATATTAACTACCTAGGGGTATAGTCATATGGAGTCAGGGGCTCTGCAACTTATTCGGAAATCCTAGGTAAGCTACTAATCCTGCCTGGGTATATTTTCTCCTATTTTATTGTTTTTTTGTGCAGATCAAATGACATCAGATACGAATTTGTTCTACAAACTGTAAGGTATCATAAAAATACAAAGTAGTATTATTCTAGTACTTTGGCTTCAAAAGATCTCCTTGAGTATGTGAAAACAAAAACACTTACCAGTACTTGGATTCTCTGCCAATGAACTGTACCATAGATCTCAGAGTGATCACTGTGGAATACAGAGAAAAGATGTTTACAGCTGTGTTAAGGCCAGGTGCAGTGGCTCATGCCTGTAATCCCAGCACTTTGGGAGGCCAAGGTGGGCGGATCACCTGAGGTCAAGAGTTCAAGACTAGCCTGACCAATATGATGAAATCCCATCTCTACTAAAAATACAAAAATTATCCAGGCGTGGTGGCATGCACCTGTAATCCCAGCTCCTTAGGAGGTTGAGACAGGAGTACTGCTTGAACCCAGAAGGCTGAGGTTGCAGTGAGCTGAGATTGCGCCATTGCGCTCCAGCCTGGGCAACAAGAGCGAAACTCCGTCTCAAAAAACAAAAAAACAAAACAAAAAACAAAAAAAATTATGTTTAGATTGTGATAGCCCTGGAAAAAAAAAGATTTTCCACCTAAAGACATTTTGCTATCTGGATAAATTGGATAAAAGCCAAAACAAGCAAGCAAACAAAAACATGCAGGCAAGGCATTTTAGTCAATTCCCACGTCAACCTATCTAAGTGGTCAGGAGAGATCAGGTTATAAAAGAAAAGTCAGTTGTCAACTGCAAACATACCATGGAAGGGATGTGTGATGAGGGTAGCAGCAGAACGAGCGATCATCTCTCGAGTTGTCTAGAAACAATCAACACACACTTCTGAAATCTAAATAAATGACACTCAAATGCCTGTGAGAAGGAATGTGGGTGGATATCGTGGTATAGGGTAAGACAGTGAATGGCACAGCCCTCCTGCCCTGGATGGAGTCCAGAAGAGTTTGAATGGGATGTGAAAGATCTCATTCATTGTCATTTTATTATACTTCTCACTCATGGGTTTCAATGTTCTATTATAGTTACTTCCCAAAATTTCTCTGCAAAGCAGGCTTCTGTTGTTTTCTCAATTTTACAGGTAAGAGAAAAAAATAAAGAAGCAGGAAAGGTCACCAACGAACAGTCATTAAGCTGAAATAAAAAATAGGAGGCCTTTATTGAGATTATTAAGTTGCTGTCTTATTGGTAAGTGATTTTGGAGAGTCTGATATCATTCTAGATAAATGACAGGCTCCATTTAGTCTCTACTCACATTTTTGGGAGAAGAGAACAATTTTGTTTTGTGACTACACCCAGTAACTGTGCAGTAACTTAGAGCTGCTGTGTTTTTCCTAGTTTATCTTTGTACTCTAGGACTCTGTAAGGAAGTAATAAAGAAAATTAAAAATTTTGCATTTAGGTTCTGGTATTGTAAATGTAGGCAGGTCTACCATTGGCTTTTGCATTTTTTTTTTTTTTTTTTTTTTTGAGACAGCCTCGCTCTGTCACCTAGGCTGGAGTGCAGTGGCGCAAACTCGGTTCACTGTAAGCTCCGCCTCCCGGGTTCACGCCATTCTCCTGCCTCAGCCTCCTAAGTAGCTGGGACTACAGGCACCCGCCATCACGCCCGGTTAATTTTTGTTGTTGTTGTTGTATTTTTTAGTAGAGATGGGGTTTCACCGTGTTAGCCAGGATGGTCTCGATCTCCTGACCTCATGATCCGCCCGCCTCGGCCTCTGAAAGTGCTGGGATTACAGGCATGAGCCACCGTGCCTGGCCGGCTTTTGCATTTAAACAGTATCTTTATGGTCACTGAGTTTTCTTTTTTCTTTTCTTTTTTTTTTTTGAGATGGACTCTTGCTCTGTCGCCCAGGTTGGAGTGCGGTGGCGCGATCTCAGCTTGCTGCAACCTCCACCTCCCAGGTTCAAGTGATTTTCCCACCTCAGCCTCCTGAGTAGCTGGGATTACAGGCACCCACAACCATGCCCAGTTAATTTTTTTTGTATTTTTAGTAGAGATGGGGTTTCGCCCATGTTAGCCAGGCTGGTTTTGAACGCCTGACCTCGTGATCTGCCTGCCTCGGCCTCCCAAAGTGCTGGGATTATAGGTGTGAACCACCACACCTGGCCTAGTCACTGAGTTTTCAGACAGCCCTCACCCCTTCTCCAAGGGCATAAGATCCTATGGGACGGGATGGGCAAACTAAGGAAAATACTAATTGCACAGTAATACATGTATCCATAGTAATACATGTATCCCTGCTTTTTTTTTTTTTGCAATCTCAGCTCACTGCAAGCTCCGCCTCCCGGGTTCATGCCATGCTCCTGCCTCAGCCTCCCGAGTAGCTGGGACTACAGGTGCCCGCCACCATGCCCAGCTAATTTTTTTGTATTTTTTGTAGAGACAGCGTTTCACCGTGTTAGCCAGGATGGTCTCGATCTCCTGACCTCGTGATCCCCACCTGCCTCGGCCTCCCAAAGTGCTGGGATTATAGGCGTGAGCCACCACGCCCGGCTGTATCCCTGCTTTTAAGCAAACTAATTTCATGAAAATTTATAGAAAATAGAGCTAATTTATCTGGTTTCCAGACCTTTAGTAATGTTTGTTTTGGAATATATATATATATAT